>NC_139720.1:23291759-23695662 GCF_964211835.1 Anser anser
CAATAGGTTTTCAAGACAGTTGAAACTAACAGCCAGTAAATCAGCTCCTGTTTACATGCGGGCCACTGTAAAGCTGATTTGATGTCACGCTAGCTTCAGAAAGTCCTGCTTTATGCTTCCTGCGCACATCCTTGTATGGAGTAATTCCACTCTACAGTCAGGCCTGTTAACGCAAGCGTCTGAGATAGGGTCCCATTTCTAGAACTGATTGGTGTAATGTTATTTAACATTTAAAACAAAAGGAAGGAAACTACATGTTGTAGAAAATGACTGATCAGAATGAGAGTTTATGAATTAACATAACCTTTTTTCAAATGCAATTCAGAGAAACACTTGGCCAGATTAGCTGTGCAAAACTATCACCATGTGTAGAAAAGATAGACTCATCTGGTATCTAGGATTTTGAGAAGTCCCTGGGTAAAAATTGGCAGTGCTTTCTGCTGAGTAACTGTCCTGATCTAGGAATGAAAGTCAGACAGTATTGCTATCCTTCCTGAAAATGTCTGGGTCCTATGTGCTGCCAAAGGTAGCCAATGAACTACTTATTGAGCCATTTCCAAAGCAACAAAGTGAAGAGTAGTTCTTTTGGTGAGGTATGGAACTGAATATAAGAATATATTTAACGGGAAAAAAGTATTTAGTAAAAAGCAGAATTTTAACCACTTCCAGTATTACCATTCTAGATCAATATAATTTCTCTCATCATCTTTCACAGGTTACCCAACACTTTTCAGTCTTTTTTTGTTTTTTTTTTGTTTGTTTGTTTGTTTGTTTTTGTTTTTGTTTGTTTGTTTGTTTTTAACTATTTGGTTACTCAACTTCTTTTAAAATACCAGGAAATACATACCTTCTGATGCATTTTGCTTTGTCATCCCATGAGATTTCAAAAGATAATGTATTTTGCTTGACCAAAAATAAGAGGAATTATTCAACAGTACTGACAAAATAAAGGCTTAATACTTGGATCTGAGTATGCTGTAGTTATCTCCCTGGAAGAGTGAATGATGAGAGATAATTATATCTAAAAAAAAAGAAAAAAAAGAAAAAAAAGATACAACTTTCTGCAAAACACAAAACTTTAGCTTGGAAAAGGTGCTGTGGTACTCAAAGCTATTGCTGGTACTATGAAATAATAATAGCATCAGTACTCTGCAATTATATATCAATTTTCATTGTCAATGTCCCATTCTATTTAGCGCACAGTATCTCCTCACCATGTTCTGTTGTGTTGGTAAACTATTATCACATTCAGTTTGGACAATAGAATAACACACTTAAACACTAAACTATATCTCACAAGTAAATTTATAGTGCTATGTACAAAAGCGAAACTAGCTGTTAGGCTAATAAACTAATCTTATTTTGAAAAGCAAAATAAATTATGAAGATAATATTGTGCTGATATCTTGTGGTTTTCTGTTTTTGTTTTTCTGCAAGGCTTCTTGGACCCAGGTGATATAAAAGAACACCAATACAAAATTAAAGTATATTAAAACTGGACTAGCTGCTATTACACATGGGAAAATGAAATTGTGAACCAATACTTCATGTATGTAATCACAGTGATATTGCTCAGGGATTGTTTTAGGGATGTATGTTTTCTGATATTTTTAGCAATGACATGGAAGAAAATACTAACTCATAGCCAATTAAGTTTGACATGAAACAAAGATTAGTGAAATGCTAAATGGATAGGTGATTAAAGTCAAAGATCATTTAATAAATAAGGCAAAAAAGTGTGTTTTTTTTTGTATTATGATTATTATTATTACAATGAGGGTAATGCCCTACCCTCATGTGTACAGAAATAGTGTAGCTGTACTAATAATTTAGGTGACACAATGTAGCTGGAGGGATTTGGGAAAACGTGTTCCACAGCCCAGATTAGGAAGGAAAGCCCTTGCAACTGTAATGCTTTTAGAGAATGAAGCATCTGAGTTGCAATTACCATCAACAGCGACATTCATAGGAAAGGTGGGAAGAACTGGCTAAAAACATAAAGCTATAGTTTCATTGCCACATGTCCTACCACCAAATAAGTAGGCATACAACAGCAAAGGATCATACAGCATCCAGGATCCCTGATAATCATGCGATATTAAGTCGTCAGAAGGTCTTGACATGCACAGTACTCCTCACTAGCACTAGGCAAAATCTTCTTGCAACCTTTCGTTTCATCTAAAAAAAAATTTGTGAAAGTCTACATATTCTGCAAGAATATGTCAATTTCAATAAAATCTGATGGCAGAAGAGCACTTGACGGGAAGAAAGAATTTTGGTAAGTCAAAACAGGGGCTTTTGTGTTTCTGTATTTTAGATCTAACCAGAACAGAATTTTTCTGTTTTGTATATTTCTGCTTTGATACCCATGTTATAGTTTACATATTTTATGCCCCTTTCCTGAAAATAATGCTGCTGTGGTTTTAAAATCTAAAATGATGTGTAATGCTTTGTTTTGTTTCGTTTTTAATCAGGTAGCAAAAAGAATAAAACCCACAACAAAACACTGAGAAAGTGAAATTTTTTCCTTGTGTGAAAACTGGGCTTTGAGCATTTTAATTTTGTCACTCAAACAACATTTAAGGAGTATTTCATCTTTCAGTTCTAGTCAGTTCCTCTGCTGACTACACCTCTCATGCAGAGCAGATATTCTCTTGTGACATTCTTACTCAGCTGACTTTAAAACTTTTTTGCTGTCTCACAAATACTGTCATCTATAGAAATGTGCCTTATTTTTAATTAGCTGTGTTATTTAGGGTCCATTTCAGCAGTGGCGAAGCCTTCCTTCCCTCGATTTTTTTTTCCTATGTCTAATTTTAACCCTTAGTCTATATTTCAAAAATAGATCAAAAGTCCAATTTTATTTGAAGTGAATGACAGCAGGATAACACCTCTTTCTTCCTGAAAGTAGTCTATATCTTTGCTGGACAAACATCCAATTCCACCACTTTTTCACACCAGATACATAGTTTTCACTGTTCTGGGTTTAGACTTGGAACAAACAGGCCTGGATTTCATGTGATTTTTTTTTTTCAGCCAAGTTGCCATATAAAACTGTTTCCCTGTTCTGAAGTCTGAGAATATACCTCCCACGCTTCATGTTCTCTTTGTGTAATTCAATCTCTTTGCTCTTTCAGCTCTTGACCTCATATTTGAAAGTGCGTACAAAGGTGCCAGCTTGACAGAGTTTTGAACATACATCTAATAGAAAGTGGAATAAGGTCAATGATTTCTTTTATGTAGCCCATTGGTCATTCTTATAATAGCAATTACATCAGTCAGAATTCTGACAAACTAGGTAATCTCAGTTGAAGAGAGATTTGCTCCAGAATTATCATTCAGTTTTGGTTTTCTTATAACTCACAAGTTTTAGTTTAACAACAAGCAATCCAAAATTTGTGAAATTCTTGCCAAGGTACACACATCTTTGTTCTTCCTCAAATACCCTCTGAAACTCCTATAAACTTCTTCTTCCTAAAACATCCAGGAAAACAGCAGATCTTTTAGTTTTAGGATTGTTCCAAAATGCATTTCAGTGTAGCTTTACAAGTTACAAAGTTCATTGGCTTTGATTTAGGACAAAGAAGTCTGTAACTGACTATTTTTCTATCTAGTACTATAAATAAATCAGAATATGTAATTATGTTTATCTTATTTTAAAAGAAGACATCAATTGTGTGATGTTCACCCTGTAGCAGACCTGTTACTTTGCCTAGACGAGTCTGGGATCCCAAGTACTGAACATAGGTTGCCACTACATTCAGCTGTCAGGTTCACCCAGCACAAGGCACCCATTCAGACAACCTTCAGATTCTTGCTGCTCTCACTGCAGGCAATGCTGGCAGCTCTCTTGGAAAGACAGCAGTTACAGGTGGTAGCTAAAAGAAGCATCACATACCTGGTTCATCCCCACTATACAAAAATAGTCACTTGGCCCTGCATTAAAGGACACTGAGAACCCAAATGGGATTTTCTCAGATTTGTGTCTAAGACAAAAAAAAATAAATAAATTTTACTTGAACACAGATCTGAATTTGATCTCAATATAGGGTGCATATGCTTGATCACAAGCATATGTCTTTCTTCCACACAAGTCAGTCACCTGTCTGTATCACCTGTACCTCTTTCCGTTGCGTATTCTCATTTGCTGGAGAAAGATGATACCTATCATGAAGAGAGCTTCCATTAGAGTCTGCCAGGCTTTATTACCACTCTGCATAAAATGAGAGATTAGAGTGAACAGCATCTGGCTTAAAGATTTGGTCTCATTCATTTTTATTGCATATAATTTTACTGAATAATGTTAAATATATTTTAATCAGGTTATAGTCTAGAAGATATTTTAGAAAAAAAAAAGGATAAAGTAGATATGAGGTAGACATTTCATTACAAATCTTGTAAACACTTCTTAAGAATAAGATTGTTGCAAAATATAACATTCTTTGTTTTAATAACCTGAAAGCAAAACCGAATGCCGCATCAGCACATTAGCTTTATTTGAAAAAAATAAAAATAAAAATTTAGTATTGCATACTCTAAACCTGAAGAGATTTCCAGTGAACTGATTATCAATGGTAGTTGTAGTAATGTAGTCAGTGTACTTAACAAGAGGAAAAAATATATTATTAATATGTCAGAAACAGCTCAAATCTGCAGCATCTGCCATTTTTTGATAGCTGGGGATCTGACCCGTTACAATATCTAACGTTACTTGGAAATTAAGGCCAGAGGAGACAATTAGATAATCTACTCTGACCTCTTATTTTCTGCTAGTGCTGCATTTCATCCAGTTATCATTGCATCAAACCTAACGATTTGCATACTAACTAAAGCATAACTTACATTTGAGTAAAGCATATTTTTCTTGATGACACTTGCTCTCAAACTTTAAAAAGAAAGAGATGGATATACTACCTCTTCATCTGACAGTTTGTTCCAGTGATTAAATACCTTTTCAGTTAAAAAGGGTAATTCAGTTTTCAAATTCAGATATGTATGTTTTCAGCTTTCAGTCAGTGCTTCTTATTGTGGCTTCATAAATTTAGTAACTGATATTTCCCATCCAAGAAGATTACACAAGAATTGTAAAAGAAAAATAATTCCATCTTTCCATCTTCTTTCTGACATATTCAAGCTCTTTAAGCCTCAAGAATATCCTACTTTTTAATACCTTTTATGGAAAAATTTTGAATCTTCTCCATTTTTATACAATTATTTTAAAATTGAGAATACTAGAACCTCATACAGACTTTCAGTAATATCAGAAAAATACTACAATAGAAAAAATCATCTCTATACACTTTCCCCATTAAACCTCTTCTATCACTTAAAAGACTGTATTCTCTCTTCTAACTCAGCATTATTGGGAACTGAGATAACATTCTTCATCAGAATCACTAGTTTCTAAGATATGGTCATTTGGTCCAGAGAGATATCCTTAATTCCCCGTTTCTAGATATATTGTAGATGTATTTGATAGTATTTCAATGTTTTCTATTTGATATACCGTACTCAGCCTAATCTAATATTAGATAAGATTATGTGTTTTGTGGGAGTCTGCACTCTGTCTATAGGCGATGACAAAGCATTTCTATCTGAAAGAAAGGTCTAAAATATTAGGGGCCAGTGATGGTGAAGAGGTGCCTCTCTTTCTGCACACATAATACTCCTATATATGGTATATATATACACCTATATATACCTATATATACCAAATACACAGCAAAGTTAGATAGGAAAAATCCCACTTGTTAAGGATCTGAGAGAGACAAAATCCAGCATGGAGGACTTGTTCAGTTGTTAATGGATTAAATTAGTGAGACACCACATTAGCAAGAGAAGCCCAAACAGCCATGTATGGTTAGTGTAGCATCTCAAAGTCTGCGACTTTGTGGTTTGTTTGTTTGTTTTTCAAATATTAATTTAATATAATAACACTCACACTCCATTTCTTCTTGCAAATTGGAAAAAAATTAGATTTTCCAAAGGAATCTTGGTAGTATTATAGTGTCACATTACAAACAGTCATCCTCCTATACTTATGTATTGCAATGCAGAACACAGAGACAGAGATAACTTTTTACAGCACAATACAGAGTCCTAATGATTAATCTATTATGTTGCCCATGCATGATTTCCTTTTACATTACAGGAAAACCTACATTCCAGTGGCTTTAGAGGAAGCCATTAATGGGTTATTTGTATGCATTACAACATTTATACAGAATGACACTATTTGTTATGTAATATAGTAATGTCATAAGAAATAAATGACTATAAACAGTTCTACTATAGTTCCTGGATTTGGGAAAAACTGGGGGAAAGCAATCCAGTTTTTATTCTATAAAAGTAAATAAGGAAAGCAAATAAGGGGAGATTTGCAAACTTGTATTTATGAATTAATAGCTAAATGAATATCTGAAATCAGATATTGTAAGGAGCAAAATCAGTCTTGATAACCATAACAGAATTTATGAAAATGCATGCTTAGGGAGCTTTGCTAAATGTATCCCGTGGCTAACTGCAAATAATGAGTGGCTAGCGGGAAAGGCTATAAACCCTGTCTCCTTCTCCAGTAACTGATACAGCTTTTTTGTTTGTTTTATAAAAATTTGGGGGGGCATAAATGCTTTCCTTTCCAGATGTGAAAATTTGAAATGCACTCTTAAAGCATTCAACAGTCTAGTAAAGTAATCAGCAACCAAGATTTTATGTCTCAACCCTTACTTACACCAGAGCAAAGTGAGCATTCAACGCTAGCATTCTTTATTTGATAACATTTTAAATTCACTTTGCAGAGGATAAATGATAGCCATTTGAGCCACAGGACTCTTGCTAGAAAGAGATTTGCAGGAATAGGCTCTAAATTATCAGAAACAGGCCCATCAGAAAGGTATAAAATTACTCACAATAGTTGAACTGCAAATAATATCTCAAATTCTAAAGAATGCCAAATATTTTAAGGTGCTTTAAATTTAATTGAGAACTTTTGTCTTTACTTGTTTTATTGTGAACAGAGGAGAAGAGAAGGGAAGGGAAGGGAAGGGAAGGGAAGGGAAGGGAAGGGAAGGGAAGGGAAGGGAAGGGAAGGGAAGGGAAGGGAAGGGAAGGGAAGGGAAAAGGGAAAAGGGAAAAAAGGGAAAAGGGAAAAGGGAAAAGGGAAAAGGGAAAAGGGAAAAGGGAAAAGGGAAAAGGGAAAAGGGAAAAGGGAAAAGGGAAAAGGGAAAAGGGAAAAGAAAAGGGAAAAGGGAACTTCAAAGATCATCCAGTCCAACTGCCTGATCACTTCAAGGGTAAACAAAAGCTAAAGGCGACTGATGGCATTAGCCAAATGCGTCTTGAACACTGGCAGGCATGGAGCATCAACCACCTCTCTAGGAAACTTGTTCCAATGTTTGACCACCCTCACAATGAAGATTTTTTTTTTCATTATGTCCAGTCTGAACTGCCCCTGTCACAGCTTTGTGACATTTACACATGTTCTATCATAGGTGCCTCCCACTCCATTTTCCCTCCTCAGGAAGTTGTAGAGAGCAGCCATGTTGCCTCTCCTTTTCTCCAAACTAGACATATCAAGTATCCCCAGCCTCTCCTCACAGGACATGCCTCTTACTAGCTTTGTTGTCCTCCTTTGGACACAGTCTTGGGTTCTTGGGTTGTTTCAGGATTGTTGCATATCATCCAAAAGTGTTATAGATTAACTGTTGACAGAAACCTGTTGTCTATATGATTGTACTTGGAATGATGCCTTTACAATCAGCTAATAAATCCTTAATTTGCTGCTCAGTAGTACCAGTCTTCAGAAAGTATGGCCTCAAATGGACAAAAAGTATTTTTTAATAGCTGTGTACCAAACTCTTTAAAAGTATTTTGCAAGTCAAGATAAACTTTTTTATTGCCATATTTTATTCTCTTTCCATGCAGCAGTGAACTATCCAAAGGGCACCATCTTAAATCTCAGTATTCTTTCAACAGAACAATGTAACACTATCAGTCATACTCACTTGTGCAGATTTGGCAGAGAAAGTTGATCCATTTTAAATTAAGTTGTATATTTAACACAGCTTAATGTACCTAAACTTGAGGTTAAATTTTACTCAATTAATGACTCACTAACTCTTGAATTAGATATGGCTCTTATTATCTCTCTGTGCCTAAACTTTCCACTTCACTTACTGTTCATCCACCATCCCCTCTCTATTTAATATCTATACTCAGTGATTTTAAGGCTTAAAGGGCCATGGAACTTTGGGTCATGTTGTTACTGTAAAAGTATATACACAATGCCACAGCAATGACAGTAAGAATATTTTTGCCTGTAGAATGCCTTACATTTTTATTTCATCTGAACTCAGACCTGGAATATTGAACTGGAGATCTGAGAGGTTCACATTATCTCAAAATAAAAAATAAATTAAAAAAAAAAAATCACTGTGAGAATGAGAAGCTTTGGTAACAAGAATAAGTTACCAATCATGACAAATTTTAATATATTAGACCAGATTCACAACTGGCAAAACTGACAAAGCTCCTGTGGCCTTCAGTAAGCTTCTGCCATCTACAGCTATTATTGCTTATACAGTTCTCCAAAAGAGAGGTATGTTAATCAGAAAGAACAGGCTCATTATTCTCCATGCATTTCATATAGGTAATTAATATGTTGGGCACGACTGTGGTTTTTGTTTTTTAAGCCATATATGATTTTGCAGTGTCATTTAGAAATTGGTGTTCTTCTTTTCTTAACTGATGGGATTCAGGTCTACATGGGATACCCTCACTGAAGGATTTCTTGACACATAAAGTCTTAGCCGTTCTTAAAGTCAAGGGAAACTTTACACACCCTCTTTTCTGCTATTCCAGAAACAGTTCCAGTCACCAGCAATTCCTATGTGACTTTCAGGGAGAGTAATAAAAAAATAAATAGAAAAAAAAATGTAGTAATTTCAAACAATTATTACATTGTAACTCAGTTACTATAATTTATGAAAAGTGACAGCAAAAATCACGGGAATGAGTAATTATTACACAGTGCAAGATAGTCTTGGTTTGGAAACAGCAGTTTTTATTATTATTACATTTATTTTTTTTTTAATAAAGGATGTCATAGATCTTTTAAACTGTGTAATAGAAATGATCTGTAAGGTTTCAGGACAAGCTGGTATTGTAAAAAGCTCCATGCAAAAAGAGGGACCAAGGGAGGGAGGGAGAGAGGGAGGGAAAGGTATAGTACAGAACTGTTAATGTGCTGGAAAGATGCATCACTGTCTTTTGTGGACAACTTGGGAAGTGAACTGGAGCTGCTGCCAATTGTAAGAGCTCCCTATCAAATAACCTCTGAATTTAAAAAACTTCCAAGTCCAATAGGTGGTGAAAAGAGACAATCACTTTTATATTTGGACTTCTGGGAGCTATTACTTTTGCTTGGAAACATGTTAGAGAACAGTGCTTTTCTTCCATCTAGAAAATTGTAACCCATAAGCTTATTTTGCAGGCAAATACAGCAAAATTAGCTTGGCTTGGTGGTGTGAAAGCTGTGTGCACCAGTGCTCAACACTTTGTCTTTGGTGGTCATTAGCCATTGCCAAGAAAGTAACATAATTTCCACACTGACATTTAATTTTGATCTGTTTATCATGAATTAATAGTTAATTTACTGAAGCATTTAAATAGCTGAAGCAAAAGGGGTTTGTGCTTTTTTTTATATACTTTTTTGTTGTGCCAAATAGTTCTGTTACAAATGACTGTGCTATACCGTGGTCCTCTTAGATTCAGAAAAGAAGCCCTTCTAAAAATGTGAGTGCTGAAGAATTAAAATTCAACTGATTAGGTCTAATTAGGTTAGACAACACTATGTAAGTTACATAGATCTCCCTCCTCCCCTCCCCTCCCCTCCCCTCCCCTCCCCTCCCCTCCCCTCCCCTCCCCTCCCCTCCCCTCCCCTCTCCTCTCCTCTCCTCTCCTCTCCTCTCCTCTCCTCTCCTCTCCTCTCCTCTCCTCTCCTCTCCTCTCCTCTCCTCCTTTTTTTGAAGGGGAAAAATAGAAAATCTTTCCCAGGTCACTTGCAAATCACAAAGAAGTAAACACTTCTGAATAGTATTTAGAAATCGACAATATGTAAATACAGGCAATTTGTTTAAGTGCTTAAAGTTGTCTTGAAAGCTGTAAAAAAAATCCATATATTAGCACTTAAAAGTGGTCTGGTTTTCCAGGGAATTAGTATTTTTGAGCATCAGAACACTTCTCTGGGCATATCTACATTGATTTAGGGATAGAAACCTCTTTCTTAAAGTCATGATGGTGAAAATGTCCTGGTGATTAGCAGAAAGGAGGGGGGAAAAAAAAAAAGCAACAATTCAGACGGCAAATAATTCAAGAAATGGAAAATAACCTATGTTAAAAACCTGTATGCATAACTATTTTTTAACAGAATTTAATCTTTTGGAATGTGTAGAGATGGGTGGTACAGCTCAGACTAAAAAAACATTCACATGATATAGAATAATACTTTCTCCAAAAGGTCATTGCTGCATAGCATATCATGCAAGCACTTTTCAGAGCACTAAAGTTTATAACATTTTGCTGCAAGAGGTTGCTGTCCTTCAGATGACTTTCCTGAGCCTTACTGCAACTGGTTTTCTTGAACTGCCAATCAAAAAAAAAAATGACTGATAGCCGTTTGCTTTTCTCTTCATGCATTTTTGGTTCAACTGGAGACCCACCTGTGCTTTCCAATGAGTTAGGGAAATAGGATTTGACAACAGTTAATTTTTTGAAGCCTTCAACTATCTCACAGTCTGCAGGCTGACCGGTCCAGTTAAAACTTCTTCACCTTCTTTAGCAACTGTAAGAAAGGCTTCTAGTCAGGTCAGCATCTCCTGTGATGGCTATGAACTGTCTGATTTCATATCGACACAGAGGACTCCAAACTCCTCTACATGAGGGTGTCATGTGGGCTGGATGGGGGGCTGTCCAGGGCCTGGAAGCCAGAGTCCATCCCATGTCCCAGCCATGAACAAACTAAGCCACCAGGGCGCAGCCTCCACCTCCTGGTGAAGGGCTGACAGCCCTGGACTGGGAGGAAATAGGGTCCTGGGCCCAGTGGAAGCTGGTTGCAGCCCATAAGGTCTGTTAGGGCCTCAGGCCCTTGACATTGACAGCAACTCCCATTTAATTTTATTCATAGAACAATATTGACTTCCTTTGGGAAAGAGATGCTGCTAAAATGAATCACTTCCATTTATTTAAACCCAAAGAAGACATTTTCATATAAGTATCATTTCTACTCTCTCTCAGACACGTATCCACCTTTTCTCTTACCAGCATTTGTCACCCATTACCCAACGCGTGTGACAACAGGTCTTCTCCAGGTAAACCTCCATATAGCAAAATGTAAGAAATATCCTCTGTTCAGAGCTGCCAGACATTCTTGAGAACACAAACCTTGTCTTTAAATTATACATAGAATGATCACTGAAGACTCACCAATATAATTTAATTGAGGGTTGCAAATGATACAGAAAAAGATGGAAAAATCTGGATTCCAAAGCAATGAAAAATACATAGCATTCACCATCTGTGGTCCTTGACAACAAGCAGGCTATCAACAGAACTATACAGTAAACACATAATGGCTTTTACAAGCTTAAACCATCTGTAAAAGCAGAGTGCTTTAAAAGCTAAACAGAAATGGCTAAAAAAAAAAAAGAAAGCAAATGGTATAACCATTCTGGTAATATTAAATAGCCAGCATAAATCCAACAAAGCAGAGCTATTCAGATTTAGCGAAATTAATATCCAAGACAAGCTGGTGGGTTCATCTTAAGTGACCATCTCTTGTGAACTAGCAGTCAGTCACAAATCTTCCAATTGTTTCTCAATTCACTCTAAGGTTTATTCTGGAAATCCTTAAATCCCACATTCTGAGTTTTAGAACTAAGCTTTGACCTTTGTCTCCATTCTGAATATCACCAACTTTTAACATATTTAAGGTAACCACAAGGTAACTAGGCACTGGCAAAGGGAGATCTTTCATTTTAAGTGGTAAAACAAAAATAACTCCATGACACAACCACATGCTATGTGGCAAAGAAAACAAAGCTCAGGAGAAGGTCCTTTTTGGAGAGGTCACTGAGATCATTTAAGCAACATTTACACACCTGAACAGCTCCCCAGCTTATGGCCATTTTCTGCCTGGAAGAATCAGAGGATGCAGCCTGCCTCGTTGTAATGGTCTCTTCATTGCTGCTCCTCTGGTGAAAGCTGTCACCCAAAAAAGTGCTAGGCATACCACATAGTTTTTTACACCACGTGTCTCCCTCTCTGCACTGAGATTGTTAAAAGGGAGATGAGTTCTACTTCTGCATTCCTTCAAAACACATGGAATTTCGCCTCCAGGAAGGCTTGGTCATTTGAGCTCTTGTTTTGTTGGTGCTGAATGACAATCTTTACAAAGCATGCAGAAAAAAAATGAAAGCCTGAAAGTCTTCATTAGTCACCTCTATCATCTTTGTGTTCCCGGAATGAGATAAGTAAGTTAGGGCAGACAAATGAACTCCAAAATAATATACCCATTCCCATAAAATAAATATAAAAATACATGGGAAGATTAGATCAAAAAGCATATCGTGACACAAGAGCAAAGCAGCTTTTTTATAAAAGCAGACCGTGGCAATTTCCCATTGTAGTGTCTCAGATTTGATCAACTTTTGGCCCTTTTTGCCTCCTATATCAGAGAAAATATCTTTGTCATGACAATCCCAACACTTTCCATAGGCTGACAGTACTTTTGCTTTTCTAAATTTCTTATGAAAAATTAATTAACATATAAAATAACTAACTAAATTGAAGATAATTTCTGTCTAAATAAATTTTAAATCTTAATCTAGCAGAACTGTTATTCTGTAGAGCTAAGAATTTATGTGGAGATAGCACATTTAATGTAAATAATCCCTTTTCTTACCTCTGGCACTTACAAAACTTTCTTTGTCTGTATTAGTGATTCTGACATTTTCAGAAGAATTGCAAATCTTCTCACTCTCCCCATACAGATCACTTAGAGAATTTCCTGGAATTGTCATCAGAGAATGTTAATGCTTTGCTGCCTAAAGGAACTGATCTGCTGCTGCAGACTAGGGATGTTATTCCCACACTCTAAACACATTGCTTGAAACCCATTCTCATTCCTTCCGCAACCCCCAAATCTGGAAGGAATTGAGATGCTGTTAACTGCTCCCATGCAACACTTCCACACTTCCTCTAAACTCTTTCAGAATACTCCAAATGGTCGCAGTATAAATGTCAGCAGGAGAGAAATGGGACAGAAAAAAATGATTTTTTGTGTATTTAGAAAATGAAGAATCTATTAAAACTTTAAATAATTTATTTTCTCAACTTTTATTCATTTGGAATATCTATTTCAGTGAGTTGGTGTTTTGAGGTAAATCATTTCCACTTTAATTCACTTTTAATACCTATTTTTTTAATATTAGAGTTTTCACATTTTGGCAGATTTTTAGAGGTTAACATCTTCTCTGGATTGTTACAAGACCAGTAAGGTTTCATATTAACAAGATTAAAAAACAGACATCTGTTTTTTAGGTAAATTGCTGAGTCTGTTTTGTATACCATATAAATGCTATCCAACCATGCAAGATCCAATAAAACATGATGCCAGTTTTACAAGCTGTCTCTTTGCTTCATCTACATGTAGATGATTAGATACCTTCACCAGGTCATGTACACTGGCAATTACAGTCAGATTAGATTAATCTGTAACAGTTTACAATGACATCGATAGGATTTTAGAAAGCAGGTGAGAAAAAATAAACCTTCAGGCAACTTGCTAAGCAGTATTCAGATTAAATATAATAATAACAATAATAATAATAATAATAATAGAATATTTAGAATGACCAGAAGTAATATCAAGGTTCTATTATTCTATCTCCTTCTGAATGCCCTGGGATATGAGTCAGTCACCTCAATGCACTACCCCTTTGTCTTCCCACATGTAAAATGGGGCTAACAATCATAAATAAATATATAAATATCTTCAGAAGACTTTTGTGAAGTTTAATTAATATTTCTAAGGGATTCTTGCATCCAAACAAACAAACAAAAAAAGTCTGACAAATATTCCTCTGTCCTGATTCAGATAGAGAGTCTTATTCCTCTTTTACTTTTTAGCATTTTTTTTCCGCATGTTGATTATACAACAGTGTGAGTATATCTTTTTCTGTGTACATATATATATATACCCGTGTATATATCCATGTGTATATATACAGAAAATATTCCACACATCAGTCTCTGAAAATTATATCATAAATTGGACTTCCTAATCTGACTCATCAGAAATTCGTTTGCATTTGAAGTTTGCATATTTTACAAGAGATTTCAGTTTTGAGGAATGACATTGGGAGGACCATAAAAAAGTTCTAGCCAGCAGAATGCAACTACATAAAATGGATAAAATAATTCACAAAATCATTCCCCAAGAAAGTGAGAACAAGCTCCATCTACAGAAATATAAGATGGACAAACTTAGATAGGCAGGTATACAGTGTTGGAATGCAACATGTGCTTAGGGTGAATCCAGAACTCTGGTGTTTGTTCTTCAGTGTTTACAGATTCTCTTTTAGCAACATTACTGTCTTAAGTTAGGCTTGATGGATCAAATATGTACAGAGGAAGGATACCATGTGAGGCCTTTCCTCCCCTGTTCACAATAACGTGTCTAGCTGAAGCAGCAGGTAATTCAGAATACTGGTGAGAACAGATACATCTATGGAAGAGATTGCCTGAACTCCTACTGAGATCCAGAGCTATAGTGAACAAACACTGGTGCTAACTGTGCTTTCAATTCTTAAGGATGTGTATTTAGTCACAGTGAGAATCCAAATGTTTAAAATCCATAAATAATAAGGGAAGTGTTACACAAGCTCCCTTTACTTGCAGTCCTTGTTTTATCTCATCTCTGAGGGAATTATATGAAAAAAAGAAAAAAATCCAAAATAAGAACTGCTTTGGTTTCTCAAGTGGTCCTCCTTAGTCTTTTATGAGCAGTGATATAGCCTTTAAAGTGCAAAGCTGTCTATAATATCTGTCTAGGTATCATTTTTTTCTGGTAGTCTGCTTTGTTCCCCCTAAATTTGTTATTAATTTGAAAAAAAAATAGTAATAATAATTCAAAAGCTGTATCCACACATTCAGGATTTTATTTTGTTTGTATACTGTATTTAAAATGTCCACTATCAGTCTTTTTCACTTCGTCTGTTTCTGCCTTTCTTATATACATAAACTCACTTTGAGTCAATATGATTTTATTGTCTCCAGGCATTAAGCTTCACACATTACTTGATACAATAATAGTATACAATCACTGTCTGGTGGTTCTGTGTGTTCCCCAGAGGAAAGGAAATGATTGGTGATGAGAAATTTGAGAGTTTATGTGCATAACAGCAAAACATAGGCATGGTCATCATCATTACCAACTTCAATTTTCCTAAGATGCCTACTTTTTCATAGTGACTGATAGAAATAAAAGGGGACCACATACAACCGTTTTCCTTGAGCCAGAAAATTTTTAAATCCGTATGATCTGGTTTTAGCCGCATAAGCAAATATAGCATCCTCCACTTTTTCCATAAACAAGACAGACAGCGCAGGGAAAGACAATGCACTAGTCCTATTAACAGCTACCATTTCTTTGTTTTCTGAAGAAAAATTAATTTTAATTTGTGATCCTCACAGAATTATACCATTTATGTCTGTCTAACCTGTTTTGGAAGACATATGCATAAACATTAAATAAATACATAAGCTTTGTAAATGTTCCACTTTCCCTTCCACATTCCAGAGTTATCTTAGACTTGTATGCTAGCTACTTCCAGGATCTGTCTCTACCACCACCTCTTTCCTGGTCTCCAGAGATAACAGGGATGCCAAATACCAGCTGAGTCTTGGCTTATCCACTGAGCTGCAGTTCACCTGGAATTTCGCCTCCTTCAGAGACCAGTCAGTCAGGTTTGTTGAACAACCAAGTTCAACTCAGACCTTGACTTATTGGACAGATCTTTATTTGTATATATTGATGAGTAAGTTCTTGATAGTCAAGCAATAGCAAGGCAGGTCTAAATACTCATCCGTTAGAATCCAAAATGCTTAATCATAGCTTGCTTTATAAAACTATATACACATTCACTGCAGTACGTTTGTTGATTGTCTGTGAGGGATATATTTACTTAGCTGACATGTGGTGTTGCTCCAACCAATATTCAAGTCATGAGATTACAATACAAAGCCTGGTTTACATTTAAAGCTATGCTGGTTTGAAAATGACCTTCTGTACTATGTATACACAGCTTTCTGCAAGCTTTTGAACCACAGAACTTTGTTTCTTTTAAGCCACCACCAAGTGCCTTCTCCAGCATTACTCACCATTGCTCAGCCCAGTACAGGGCCAGATTACGGTTTCCCTGTTCGTTGCTGCTCATAAATTTTAAAGCATCAGTACCTAAGCCTACATTGTACCTCAAATCTGCATGTGTATTTTTCAGTTCAGACAAAAGCATCCATTTGTATTTACAAAGCAAATAACTGATGCAAGATTCATTCTGGAAAAACTGAGTATGTACTAGAGTGAAAACAAGCTTATTAATATCTGAAGTAAGATTTTTAAGAGCTTTAATGAATTTAAGCTCTTAGTACCCTCCTGAGTTCAGAATAACAATAATAATTCGTAATTGACAAGTAAGAAAAGTGAGACTTGAAATAGTTATGGGCCAGAAATACTAAGTGTAATGATTTTGAATCCATGTATTTTACATATGTATAACATGATACTCCATGCCTACACAGCTTTAGGACGTGATAAGGGCAACACATATCTCCAAATACATTTGCCTTGTGAAAAGAGTTGCTTCACAGACTGGCTTCATACTGCCTCCAGAAATACCTGGAGGCAGCCTACAGTGTATGTTGGCAATGTACCAAGACAACAAATGCCACAAAATGTTGCTGGTTTCACACGAAAAATTGCCTGCACTCCAGAGATTAGTCTCTAGCTGAACCTTGAGTCGAGCTACCAAATTTATTATCCATTCAATCAGCGAAATTGATTTTGAAGGTAGCCTTGAGATGTTCCTCAAAACACTACAGATCTGTCTCTTGATGATGATTTGAGAAGCAACATACCCACACAACATTTAAGAAAATCAGTGGAAACTGATCTGAAAAAAAAAATTAAAAAAAATAATTTAAAAAGGATGCAATATTTAATGTAGTTACTTAAGACTTAACAAAGCTATTGGATTATTTTGAAAAGTTGGGAGTACATTTCTTCAAAATCACAAAGTAGCTACATGCTAGAACTGGGAATAGGATGTCCAACATCCTTCTAATGATATGTCTCACCAGTAATGGTAGCTCTTCTACTTTAGGGAATGCTATTTAAAATGTTGGTCAAAGATTCCAGAATTATTTGCAGTTGGGAAGCCAAAGGGTTACTTCAGATTCTTTTATTTCTTAATCATATTCAGCCAACTTTTACACCAAATCACTGATTTTAACAAATTCACAGAACAGATAATTTGGTCCAATGACATTTATTCTTGAATAGATTTAGGTTACAGTTTAGCTCAGACATATTTATAGAATCCACTATATGGAACAAGGAGATGTTGTCACTGTTTGAGCTCATTTAAGCCAAATCTCATAAATGAAAATTGTTCTTTAAAAATTTGTAGGTATGAAGTCAAACTCACCAATAGTCTTAGCAGACCATGTTAAATGACAAAGAATATTTTCTTGAGACAGCCTTCATGGTTGGAGCATTTTTGGAATATTATTTTACAGTGCTTCAAAAGCACATGAATAAATCTTCCATAATTAAAATATGAATTGGACAGCAGGTGTCAAGGTGCTCTGTTACTTAATAGTCTTCATTAAAAGGTTTCCTGAAGTATTTGAGCCATAGCCCAGGGGCTAAATCTTGGAATGAGTACTGACCTGAAAAGGTGATACAGCACTTCCTGATTCAAGAAAACATAACTGCCATCTAAAATAATTGTCCAGAATTATCCCTGGTAAACTTGTCACTGAATAGTAGCCTTGCCAGGACGTTTATGCACGCTTAGTTACTTAAAATTTCAGACAGCTATCAGTTGCTCAACAAATGCCAAGATCATACAGCCTATTCCTCCTGACAATTCACTGCCCAAATACACAACAGCTTTGCAGACAGAATTAGCTCAGGAGTTTGGTTTAATTTTGTGCCTCCTGTCACAAATGATAAACACTAAATGTCTTTGTTGCAGTGAGTTTTGATGGCAAACAGAGGAAACAAATCCACGAGAGAGAAGGAAACTGGTAAGTGGAAGAATATGCTCCAAAAATGGATTTTTTGACATGCCATCATTGATTTTTTAGCTTAAGAAAGCAGTGAGCAACAGCGGAGGAGTTTTTCAATACGTGGTATTGTAGCAGACTACTAAACAAACAAAAAAATACACTTTCAGTTCCATGGTTCTCTATCAAACACGGAACAAGAAAGCTCAGTCATAGGTAATCATCCATTTTATCTCACTTTGTTCAGTAGATATGCCATATACATGCTCAAACCAATATATATATTGAACAAATTAGATCTTATAGGTTACCATCTACATATATTGAGTGAAAAATTCTAAAGCCTTTATAGTTCACCAGACTGAAATTTCAAAGTCTGTCAGAAGACATCAGTTCCAGCAACAAGAGTCATGCTGATAAAGAACTTTTCACTTCAGAGAACTGTTATGAAAGACTGAAATAAAGTTCCTCTGTATTCTTCTGTCTCTCCAGAAGTTGTGTTTTTTGTTTTTTGCTTTTGTTTTTTTTTCCATTAAGATGCATTTTGAGTCATTTCTTCTAAAGTCATATTGCTGCTTTATAACTAGTACCTTCAATCACATGTGACTATAGTTCACAGTCCAATAAAATAATCATCATGAAACCCCAACAGTATTCAGACTTGGTTCATGGAAAAACAATGCAGAGGAATTGCTCAAAAAGTCTTGAAATGCTTTTGAAGCACAGAATAATAGAAGACAGGTCAGAAAATAGATAATCTTGTTAAAACCTTGGCACCTCTGAATCAGGTTAGTATAAATCTATCACATCTTGCTGTTACCAGGATTCAGAGACACTTAAGTTGTCCTTACCCACACTATTATTATAAAATTTATTCTTGGATTAAGATAGGCCAAAACTGCATAGAGTTTTGGCCATCAAATCTTCTCATCAAATCAATAGGATGAGAAGAAATGTTCCCTATTCAGAAAGCCAAAAAAAAAAAAAAATCCTCTGAGGATCTCTTTTTTATCAATGGATAGTAAAAATGAAATTATGATAAAATTGTGTGCCTATATTAATAGTTAAAATTCGCTTGCACATCCTTTGTTTCCCTCCTCAGGCGCTACTAGTTGGTGCCAATATAACATTTCCAAAACATTGCAAATATTGGAATGAGCAAGAGAAACAATTCTTGTTCCAGATTCTGTCTTCCCAGAGACACTCTCTTTGAAATATACAATTAGTTATTATGATATCATTACAATATTGGATTTCTCCTTCTCTAATATTTTCTTTTTCTCTAATTCATTGTATTTAATAATTTTTAAGAGTTCATAACCACAGAGGAATCCAAAATAAAGAAAAAGATGTTGTACAAAGCTTCTTACAGAGCTCTGCCAGCACTTATTAGTCCTGACTTACCGGACAATTTAAAACTCTACAAATATCTACTGCAACATTCCAAGTGCTTTCAAATGATCCTGTAAGACAATTTTCTTGTTACATTTTAGGTGAATAAATCCAGGTCCTCACAAAAACATTCTCCTGATTAAGTCTTGGATATGTAACTTCAAGAACACTCTTTAAAATATATATATGAAGATAGGGGGTATCACATTAAAAGAAACACATAGCAAGACTAGTACACAAAATACATCAAGTAAATTGGAAAATAAATACAAACAATGGACTATGAATGTTTCCAGCATTTTGTGGCTTATGATTTTGTGAGTGTGCTCCATTGGTACAGCAAGTCATATAAACACCAGATATTCCAAATATTTTCTCATGCGAAAAAGTTCAATAGTGGATAACAGACCAGCTGTGATGTCAGTTCTCTTTCTTTTTATGACTAGGTATGTTCTGTCTGGCAGCACAGATTTTGCATCTTAACTATGTAAAAATATGAGTAAACTTTTCTTAGCTTGAATTAAACGATTTCAAGTCCTTTCTTTTTATAAAGGAATTAGAATTAAGATCCTTTGCACGCTGACTCAGCTGTGAGTCACATTTATTAAATCAATAAGAATAAGAAATTGAAAAACTAGTTTGCTAAGAACCTCTTCTCTAGCATAGGTAACCAGGAATCTGGACCTATGATTGTGCCATAATGCAGTCAGAGGATGATTGTTGCCTGCTGCCACACTGATCACTGTATTAATAAGAATATTACACACCTGCTGTCCTAGGTACAGATTAGATAATCAAACTTGCAAACAAGTGACGTGGGAGAGAGCCTGACCTCTGTAAATCCCATAGGTATATATGAAAATGTTTCCAAGTTTTTTGATGACTAGACGTTTCAATAACATTAAGTAATATATTGATTGTTCCATTCAGGCATTTGAACCCACCCATTTCACTTCTCTCATTTTTGGCTTTATAGATAGCATGAAGTGCAAAGGTTGACACTGTCCTTAAAGGAGCAAGGTTAGTGTTGTAAGATCATGGACATGTGCTGTTAGACAAGCCGTGCAGACTGGAAGAGATCACTGAGAGCAGAGAGAGAATCCCTCGAGGCCATCATCTCAACAGGCACAGAGGGGATAGGGACGTCAATCCACCCCACAGCAGCAGGAAGCATTAGCTGAAGAGCATGGCTCATACACTGTATGGGAATTGTGATAAGGCTCCTTGACCTTGGACTTCTACTGGGCTGAGTTTTGTACTGCCAACACATGAGCACTGTAATAATGCAATTGCTGTCTTTCTCTTTCATTTGTTATAAGGACACGCTTACCTATTCAGCTTCACACAAAACATGCCCATCTGTACAGGCACACGCACATGCGCACATTTCTTATTTGGTAGTTTCAGCACAAAAAAAATGGTACTAAACTAAACCTCATGTCTTTTTTTTTTCAGTGAGGATAATAGTCTGAATTGAAGGAAAACATTCGTAAGGCAGAGCTCTTTGTCTTTTTCTCTGCATGTTTAGCTACCCTCTCATTTTCTTTGTAGTCTGCAAACCGGAGGAATTCCTATGCAGATGGTAGCATTTACTAAACGCTTAGAGGAACACCCACCAGAACTCTGTTTTTTCTCTTTCTAAGCTTCTTGACTTAATGATTCCTAACATTGTATTTTTTCTAATCCTCTTGAACTAAGTAGCACAGGAAGAACACACAGCTAAGTGAGCATCAATAATATTTTTAATTATATGATTAAATTAAACACCCATAATATTTGATGAGAGGAGATGATGATTGAGGAGAGACTGTGCTGCAACACGCTGCAGATGATTTCTGTATGAAATTAAAATTAAGTTTAAGCACACATTCTTTTATAAAAGGTTGGCTAAAAAGAAACTACCTCTTTTGGGGAAAGAATCAAAGCAATGATTTGACTTGTTTAGAAAGACTTAAGATTCATGTTTCTTAGTGATGCTGCATTCAGGGGAATTTGCTGTTGGAACTCTGTATCTGCCTTTTTACTGGAAATTCATAAACAGAAAATTCTCTGAGAAATTCATAGGCATGAATTCATAAGCATAAAGAAACTCCAGACAGCCCACCTTCTTGTCTTTATATTAACTCATAACAAGAAGATGTCCATTGGAAAAAATATATGGGGGGGGGGGCTGGGGGGGGGGGGTCGGAGTAGTGAACAAGGATAAATGAATTCATCAGAAAGAAAGGGAAAAAGCTATTACAAACAATGAGTAGGACAAAATATAACTGAAAAAAAATATATTTTTGCTTACATAATTCAAGTTCTCTCTGATCTGTTTAAAATAGATAAGACATTATTACAGACCTCTCAGACCATGCAAAATTTTCAGATTCCATCATTATTCTCTAAAGAGCTGTCTTTGAGAAAAATAGATATGTGAGTTTCATTTGAAAAACAGCAGAAGGAAAACCTACTATTGCTGAAATTCCTCCATTCATGCATTCTTCTCTCACTTTACTGAAGTGTGGCTTGTATTCATTATCTTTTGGTTATTATCCAGATCCAAAATCGAGTACACATTACTTGAATTAGAAAGGCCCTCAGAAAATAGCTTGCAAAGGTAAAAATAGGTATGTCTGTACCGGGTACTATGTGCAGACATGAATTCCCTATGCCTATGCCTATACTTTGATCTGGGACAATGCAAATCAGCTCTGCTCTAAGAGTGTGATTATGTATTTCCTGCAAATTTATTTAGATGAGACTCAGAAATATCCTGGTAGATTTGGGGACAAATCGCCTCTTTTCTTACTCTGCTTCAGGGGTTTACTAAGAGGAAAATACTGACCTGAAAGAAAGAACGAATTGTCTCCACTGATAAAAAAAATTTTTTTTTCCCATTAGCTTAAAACATTCCTTTCTACTTTTGCTTTTATCTCAACAGGTATACTTCACCCAATAAATCAAAAAGGGATAGCAAGAGCAGAATGGTTATATTGCAGCAACATATAAAATTAATTGTACAGATGGAAAAGTACTTTGAATATATTAGCTAGGCTAATGGTAGTTAACCTGCTCATTTTCTCCTCAGAACTGCCTGCCAGCTTTCTTCTGTTTCCCATTTCTGCTCATCCAGGCATTAAAAATCCAAATTTATTCCCTGAATCTGGTTTCCCATAAGGAGCTATATCTTCTACTATCAATTCACTTGGGCTACTTATTTTACAGAGGTATTCATCAGGCTGCTTTTATATTAGAGTCTCTAACACATACTTGTAATAAATGCTTCAATCTTTAGTTTCATTTATAGCCCAGGTGCTCAGAATAAGGGATTGGTTTCAAATCACACTCACTCATGCAGCTTTTTAACCTTTTCTGGTCCTCAGATATGAAAGTTTATATCAGATAACACAAGAAAAAATGCCTTCTTGAAAGCATCTTTAACTGGGAAAATTTGGAGCATGGTTAAAAACCAACAGTTTTTCATTATTTGTAAAATGTATTGTTTCTACAATGCTGGTATTATAAAGAGAAAGAGGTTATGTGGCTCTTCAAAATTAGAGTGTTCTGAAGGAACACTTTGTAGTTTTGGAGAAAATTATTGCTATAAAATCATGTAACAAAGTAGATGTGAGATTCATAGTGTGTTTCAAACAGGTTTAAAAATGTTTTGAGAAGTAAATGTGAAGAGATTCAGCTCCTTCTCATAAAATACTTCTGCAGAGGTTGAAATAGCTGTGCAAGGCTGATCTTAGCTGCAGTTACAAATTACTTCGGCAAAAAATGTAACAATTAATCTTTTTCCCTCTTGATGAATGTCTTGACACCCATTTTGCTCTTTCTTAATTTATACAGGCCAGAATTGAGAGGAGAGTAGTTTACATAGGACACTCAAGCAGGTATCTAGAAGTGCTCTGTACAGAATAGGGGAAAACTCTGGTTTTATATCATTTCAAAGGAGCTGATCCATTTCTCTGATATTTTCTTACCAAAATTCTATATACTGGTATCCATTCTACCTTTAACAATTCAAGAAATATACATTTATTTTACAAGGGTAACAGATACGGAATAAAACAATTCTCTTTTTTTTTTCTGTTTTCTTTTTTTTTTTTTTACTGTAAAGCTACAGTTCATGAAGTTCCATTATCTAATACATCTAATATATGCTACTTTCTGTTACAGACATTTGGCTACCATGGTGACAGGTACTATAAAAAATACAGCTAGCTCACAGGAGATTTTTGGTGCTACTAAATGCATTTTTATTTTCTGCATAGCTTCAGGTTAACTTCTTCTGCTTAATCTCTCTTACTGTTAAAAATAGTATTTTGCCTGTTAAATAAAAAACAAGAAACATAAGGATGACTGCTTGAGGATGGTACTGCTTGAGTGTTCTGCTGCTATCTAATTGCACTCTGTTTCTCCTTTGCTGTGTTTAGAAGGATTAGCTGATGACTGACCTTAGATGCTGTCTGTATGATTGTCAGTTCAGGGACCATAAATTAAATCCTTCCAATTCAGTCAGAACTTTGCAGGTGGTATGGAGGAAAACAAGATTAGTCTCATTTTTTGACTTATTTTGTCTGAGAGCAAACAGATTCCAACATGCTTCGAATTTCTAACTACTAATACTATTAAAACAACCATTATTATCTACTTTTTAGAGTATTTGTAAAGAGATAGGTAGATATAGCACATAGAATCATAGAATATCCGAGTTGGAAGGGACCCACAAGAATCATCGAGTCTAACTCCTGGGTCCCCAAAGGACCACCCTAAACAAACAAACAAACAAACAAAAAAATAAATAAATCATATCATGTGTCTGAGAGTGTTGTTCAAATGCTTCTTGAACTCCAGCAGGCTCAATGCCTTGATCATCTCCCTGGGGAGCCTGTTCCAGTGCCTGACCACCCTCAAGTTCTGAGGAATAGTCTGAGGAATAAACACCAACCATGAGATTCACATCAAGATTCAAATTATATGGTTATTCAGCTCTTCCTAAAATAAATGCCTGAGGTAAGATTCAGTTGTAGACGTAGAGTCCTAATGCCATTCTAGACAGACAGGTGACTGACAAATATGACACAGGGCTTATGTTGGATGGAGGCTTGTAAGTGAAACAGCTATTTCTTTGAGCGTGAAGTCATTTTATGTATATGGATTATGTTTTGCTGTCATGGATCAGCCAAGTACTA
The DNA here is from genome assembly GCF_964211835.1 of Anser anser. Lineage (NCBI taxonomy): Eukaryota > Metazoa > Chordata > Aves > Anseriformes > Anatidae > Anser > Anser anser. The sequence continues at coordinate 23,316,680 of NC_139720.1, forward strand.
CATTTATTCTCCTTCTTTCTTACGTCTCCGCTAGTAACTCAAAGATTTGAATACTCAGTGCATTATATACTACTATACAAAGAGTATATAATGTAAAGAAGATGTAAAATAAAGGCAATTGATAGTGTGTCAAAAAGAAGACAAAGTGATATGGACTCAAATTTTCTTAAGGAAATAGGAGTATAGATATAAATATATTTTCCTTGAATTCCTCCATGACAATAATACCTATTAGATGCTGTTTATATTGTTATCTAGAGGCAGAAACCCAATACAAAATAAGGATATGAACAAACAAGATGGAAAATTAAGACAAGAAAGAAAGAAAGAAAGAAAGAAAGAAAGAAAGAAAGAAAGAAAGAAAGAAAGAAAGAAAAAGAAAAAGAAAACTGTGCAAACTTCAGGAATCCACCTTGTGAGAACAGTGTAGGCCTGGCTGTAGTGGTCAGGAACAAGAAAATAATCATCATCTGGGTATACTGCCTTGTTATTCTGTTTTTATATCTGGCAATAAAGTGAAATGTTTTTGTGTATTACTTGTTATTACAAGCAATTGTGATTCTTGGAATAACAATTCTGAAGCAGCAAATAGATGTCACAGACAATTCCAAAACACGTAAATGACATCAAATAGCCAGGTCTGGAAGTTTTTAGCAGCTCAACAGATGGATTTCTTTCGAAGATCCATGTCTATAATGTGAGTTTACACATCTTGTTCACATGCAAATGTATATAGTGAATGTCTTAATCTCAAAACCCAATTTCTGTAAAACATCTCAACAGGAACAGGGAAAAATGTTCAGATCGAGGAAAATATATGAGAAGAGACAGCGGCCTGAATTTACTTATTTGCACTTCTATGGGAATTGATTGTAATTTGGGGCATTTTACATCCAAGCCATCAGTATTGCACTGGCAGTTATAACAAACGACCTTTGATGAATATGTTCCCTCCTGAATCTGAAACTGGAGGCCAAGTCCAGTTGTACTCTCAGACATTTCAGATGTCACTAGACACTTTTGTAAGGGTACGTGAATCAAGTTCCTAGACACAAGATAAAGACAAATACAGTGGTGATGGTATAACAGTTAATAAGGGGACTGGGAGAAGGGACAGATTTTTTACAATGGAAATATCTCAAATTTTTAAATTCCTAAATAAAATAGAGATGTCTATCCTCATAAGTAACTCATTCAATCTACAGAAGAATTCTGGAGAACTGGGCACCTAACTCTCATAAAACCAAGCCACTTCTTTAAGTTTTGTTGAACCCAATTGCACATTCATTTTGTCAGTTTCAGTCACCTTTAAAATCACTTGAAATCGTTCCTACAGAAATGTTCATTACAAATTTCATCCAAAATAGAATAAAACTAAACAGGATATTTATGTAGGAGCTATCCAAGTTTAAGTTTCCTCTGCAAGAAATCGCACGGGGCCTGCAGTCTTGTGTCACTACCAGAGCGGAAGGGAAACAGCAAGGTCAGGACAGCTAACCAAATGGCAGGCTGGTGCTGCTATGACACTTTGCTCAGATTTAAATCAGCCCTAAGTCAGCATGCTGGCACTCTGTTGTATAGGAAAGAGTTCCTAGATGTTACATAGGAAACCTAACTTTAAGAGCAATTTCATGGTGCCAGGAGGGCCTCCAGCTCCTCGGACACTGGGAGCAATGAAGTCTGCCCATGGGGGTCTGTCAGGGCAGGACCTGGCAGCCAGGGCCTGCTCCATGTCTCAGCCAGCAGCTGGGCAGATGGGAACAGCTCTGGCCCCATTCACTGGGCACCTCCCTGGGGACAAGGATGGGACAAATCCAGCTCAGACCAAAGGCCCATGGGTGTGCTGAGCTCAGCAAGGCCCTTGGCCAGGCAGGGCAGGGCTGTGAGGAACTGGAGACCAGCTCTGCTGCAGCATCTCTGGGGCAGGGACTGATGGCTGCTGACATGGAGTCCTGAGCCCTGGACAGGCGGGGGGAGTCCAGGGAGCCCGAGGGATAGGGCAGGGTTAGTCGGGCCATTAGTGCCTTCAGGACACTGACATGCAGAAGGCAAAGAGTCTCTGCAGAACGCTAGTGACATTTTTCACTCAAGCTCTCCAGTGTCCTTGTTTTGGTAAATGTGATGAAAAATAGTGAACCATACCATTTAACTGCCTCTGCATATGAATTGAAATAAGTTTCAATTAAGCAAAATAAATTAGCAACTGTAAATGCATGCCTTGGTGTTTTCCCTCAGTTTAAAACATACCCATAATATTTGCTATCCAACAGGGGAAGCTTCAGAGGAGTAATACTATGAAAATGCTTTGACTGCGAGGATTCATACCACCAGTTTCTTCTTTTGGGTCCTGCATGGACTTCATATATTTGGATAAAACTCATCTCACTTAACTTTTGAAGTGCCTACATCTGAGCTGCCATGTAAACTTTCTAACCAGTGAAGAGAGATATGTGTAACAGGATTCATAAGAACTACTTTAGATGTTTACATTAATATGAGGTCAGTTGTGCACTATTAGTGCAATTTTTAGATTAGAGCTTGTAAAGTGGCTTGGACAACTTAGTAAAATACAGATATAATATTAATATATTGCATTTATTATATTATTGAGAATATTATTATATTGTTATCATATTATTGAAATATAATTGATTATTTTATTACTGAGAGCAGCCCTGATTAGAAGGACCTGTGGGTGTTGTTTGATGAGAAGCTTAACATGAGCTGGCAATGAGTGCTTGCAGCCCAGAAAGCCAACCATATCCTAGGCTGCATCAAAAGAAGCACGGCCAGCAAGGCAAGGGAGGTGATTCTCCACCTCTTGTGAGACCCCTGGAGCACTGCATTTAGCTCTGGGGACTCCAGCACAAGAAGGACGTGGAAGTACTGGAACGAGTCCAGAGGAGGGCCATGGAGATGATCAAAGGGTTGGAACACCTCCCCTATGAAGACAGGATAGGGATGTTCAGCCTGGAGAAGAGAAGGCTCTAAGGAGACGTTATAGCGACCTTCCAGTACCTAAAGGTGGCCTACAAGAAAGCTGGGGACTCTTCTTCAGGGGTTGTAGAGATAGGACAAGAAGTAATGGTTTTAAAACTAAAAAAAAAAAAAATGGCTTTAAAACTAAAAAAAGGGTAGATTTATATTAGATATTAGGAAGAAAATCTTCCCTCAGAGGGTGGTGAGGCACTGGAACAGGTTGACCAGAGAAGCGGTGGATGCCCCATCCCTGAAAATGTTCAAGGCCAGGTTGGATGAGGCCTTGAGCAACCTAATCTAGTGGAAGGTGTCCCTGCACATGGCGAGGGAGGGGCGGGATTAGATGATCTTTAAGGTCTCTTCCAACCCAAACCATTCTATGGTAAACAATACTTCATGGAACAGTGAAAGCTGCTAGCATGCACATGCTAGCAACTTAAACTGCAAAAACACTTTCACTTGTTCTTTTCCGTAGAAGAATGAGAGAGAAACAATGGGTACATTTGCATTACTAAATGGTGTGTCACAAAAAAACAGAAGGAAGACTTTGCTGGTGGACTTCGATCCACTCTGCAAGTGGGGCACTCAGGATGAAGTTCTAATGTATGGTTTCAATTATAGTGTTCTCAAGAGGGTACTATGACACTCCAAGTATACATGTAAAGAAAGGTCTCACCAGAAAGGACCCCTTCTGTGCACTATATTACGAACACAGACTTACCCAACTTAACCATTTCAGAACACACCAAATTAATGTTAGGATAACTTTGCTGCTTGCATTTGTGAGTATCTGTATACCCCAAGACTTATTTTTAACTTGTATTTTTGTAATTTACAGCTCCATAACAAGTGAAAAGAAAACAAGTAAAGCTTGGGATAGGTATTCTTCAGTCTTAGAATATGATATTAGTTTTCTCAAAATTCCAGAAGACAAATTCCCTGAAATCTTAACAGCTAGGAAATCTGATTATATTTCAGCAAAGCATACCTACCAACATTTAAATAACATTTAAATTTTTATCCACAAACTAAACAACCAAGCTTTTAAAAGTTACCTTATATAAACTTTAACTTGGAGGATGCATCCTCACCCTCTTAACCCAAACACAGATTGGCTATAAGGCCATTCGCACTTGGCTTTTTCTTCTTGGTACAAATACAGATCACATACAAAAGTGCAAAGTCTTGACAAGCCAATAAAAGCAAAAATAAATAAAATTGGACCATAAAGCTTTTCTTCCACTGAACCTTCCACAATAATTTTACTGTGCTTTGTAATAGTGTTTAGTGAATACCATTTAAACGTATCTGCAAGAGTTTGCAGATCCCAATATAAAGACTGGTAAAAGACCCACAAAATGAAAATCCCTACAGAACAATAGCAGCAACTCAGTCAAACATCAGTTCTTCAAGTTGTGCCAATAAAGCTTTATTTTCTAGTTGCAACCAATAATAAGCATAATTTTCCCTGAATATTAACAAATGGTAGTGTTAGCTGCATATACTTTTTTATTTAATGCCTTGTCTTTTTTATAAGATGAAATTTAGAATTTTAGTAGTGATGAAAATACATAATTTCAGAATCACAGAATCACAGAATAGGTGGGATTGGAAGGGACCTCTGAAGATCATCTAGTCCAACCCCCCTGCTGAGCAGGATCTCCTAGGGAACATTGCACAGGGTGGCAACCAGGTGGGTTTTGAATATCTCCAGAGAAGAAGACTCCACAACCTCTCTGGGCAATCTGTGCCAGTGCTCTGTCACCCTCACAGTAAAGAAATGCCCCCTCGTATTCAGCCGGAACTTCCTGTGCTTCAGTTTGTGCCCATTGCCTCTTGTCCTGTCTTTGGGCACAACGGAAAAGAGACCTGCTCCATCCTCTCGACACCCTCCCCTCAGATATTTATACACATTGATGAGGTCTCCCCTCACTCTTCTCTTTCCCAGGCTAACCAGACCCAGTTCTCTCAGCCTGTCCTCATACGACAGGTGCTCCAGTCCTCTAATAATCTTAGTAGCGCTCCTCTGGACTCACTCCAGTAGCTCTATGTCCCCCTTGTACTGGGGAGCCCAGAACTGGACACAGGACTCCAGGTGTGGCCTCACCAGGGCTGAGTAGATGGGGAGGATCACCTCCCTTGACCTGCTGACAACACTCTTCCGAATGCATCCCAGGGTACTGTTGGCCTTCTTGGCCACAAGGGCTCATTGCTGGCTCATGGTCAGCCTGCTGTCCACCAGGACTCCCAGGTCCTTCTCTGCAGAGCTGCTCTCCAGCAGGTCAGCCCCCAAGTCTGTATTGGTGCTTGGGGTTATTCCTCCCCAGGTGCAGGACCCTGCACTTGCCTTGTTGAACTTCATGAAGTTCCTCTCGGCCTAACCCTCCAGCCTGCCCAGGTCCCTCTGAATGGCAGCACAGCCCTCTGGGGTATCAGCCACTCCTCCCAGCTTTGTGTCATCAGCAAACTTGCTGAGGGTGCGCTCTGTTCCATTGTTCAGGTCATCAGTGAGTTGCCCAAGACTGGACCCAGTACTGACCCCTGGAGGACACTGCTAGCTACAGGCCTCCAACTAGACCACCACTGAGCACAACCCTCTGAGCTCTGCCATCCAGCCAATTATCAATACATCTCACTGTTCACTTATCTAGGCCGCACTTCCTGAGCTTGTTCATGAGAATGTTATGGGAGACAGTGTCAAAAGCCTTGCTGAAGTCAAGGTAGACCACATCTACCGCTATCCCCTCATCCACCCAACTAGTCATTTCATGAGCTCTGTACTCACATCTCAATTGAGCTCTATATTTCTACATCTCAATTTAGCTCTATACTTCCAGCTTTCCTACAATGCCATTAGAAAAACACACAAAAATGCCCTTTCTATGTGCAGAAAGTATCTACTGAAATATATGAGATGTATGAAGCAAAAGTAAAGAGCTTGAGCCAAAACTCACCAGCCACTAAATGAGACCCAGGGACATGTGAAGACATAAAATACTGTTGGAAGCAAGGAAGACTGGTTTCCCACCAGGACTTGTGTCTTGTAGTTATTAACTCTAGTGTCTAGGAAGATATGACCTGTGATTAATTTTTTTTCAGTGACATTTACAAGGAAACATATCTACTGTTTGAAGTTTATTCAGAATTAGATTTTTTTTTCACAGTTAAAAGCACAGATAATGTGTTTCTTGATGTTTGCTTGTTTTTTTTTTTTGTTTTTTTTTTTTTTTTAATACAGATGAATATTTTCCCTAAACATAAGAACTGAATACCTCTGAAAATTTTGCCCAGTTCTTAGACTGAGCTGAATTTAGCTAACAGGGATAGATGTTGCTGGGGAAGCTGAATGCAGAAAATGTGGTATGGATTCCCATCCACACACTGAGTTGCACATAAAAAGATTGCATCAGTGAAGCTGAAAATGCTGAGTTTTCTTTTTTGATTAAACCTAGACAGCTGTAAGTGAAAATAATATAAATTTTTTAATGTCATAGTCTCTGACATAATTTTTATTGGACATCACTGAAGCCTTTAAATTATTAGTATAATATATATATATATTGCAGATTTAATGTAACCTTGGTCTACTAATGGACCTGTCATACAAGTTCTGCAAGAAGTGAAGGGAAAATGGAAAACACTCAAGAAAACAATTAAATATCTTTTTCAGAGAAGACTTATCAAATACCATTTATCTTAAACAGAAACAGCTTTAGTGATGGAATGTCTCTCATAATGTACACTGCTGTCATGTAATAAATTATAGAGAAGTCTATGTAGGGAACTGAGTTTAACAACTGTGTATTTCTTTTCTATAGAGCAATTTGTTATGTTTCTGTCTTGCTATGGAAAATGCAAAGGGAAACGTGGATTTTGGTAAATAAAAGGGAAGCAAAAAATAAATTTGTTGCAAAAGAAACAGAAAATGAGAAAAAAATAGGCCAAGAAATTGTGATTTCATATTTTCATTACTTGTGCCTATATTCACAACAATAGTGAATTAGTCTATGAATTAGCTACTGAGTTACCCACCAACTCTGCTGGACAGTACAATTATTGATTGACATACATAAACAATGACTATGAAGAAGATCAGACATTATCTCATCTTTTTACTCAGTGATAAATAAATATTGTAAATTCATATTACTTTACCGTGCATATGAAATACAAGCAGAATGTGGCCAAAAATATTCCTATTTCAAAACTAGTGAAAGATATGTTTCATTGTTGCAGTGTCATCAAAACATTGCATGTGTTTTATTATAATTGCTCTATTATGCTATTTTGTGAAATTTGCTTTTAAACTTAACAAAAGAGTCTGATATATTCCCCACACACACCCCTCCACACCCCACCCCAAACAAGAGCACAAATAGCTTTCTCTCTTTAAGGATTCAGTAGGTTTTTATTCCATTCGGCCATAACAATGTTCATCATTGCTGTAATCTACATCTTGTTTTCCATCCAGAGTTTATTTCTTCAATAGCATGGCTTTATATGTATTTGAGCAATTTAAAATATACTGAGTTGTTCTGTAAGTCTGAAAAGTCACTCTATTGCATCTTTAAAATAATAACACAACACCAACAAGAAGGTCTATGCAAATATAGTGCAATTGAAGTGGAATTGATGTAATGGTAAATATATTACATGTCTGGTCCTACTCCATGATTCATGTAGGTTTATGGGTGACTACTCTGTCAGGTTATTAACCTAATTCATGCAGAATTAATACAATAAGGACTTTTTAGGAGCCTGGGGTGATCTGTGACAAACTTGGTGATAGAACTGACATGTCTTTAGCACTCTGACCATTGATAATTAGGGAAAAAATTATCTTTGTAGTGTGGAGGCAAATACAGTGTAATGTTCTGGACATTTTAAAAGCTTTCTGCATCTTATCATATATTTGTGAAACAAAAAAGGGATAGAGTATTCTGTTTTCCTCCTGTGGCTACTCTTCAAAACAATTAGAGGTACAATTCAGAAAACATTTTAAATAAGTTTTCTTTAAACCTTGAGATATAAACCCAGTGGAGAATCTGGCCTCCAATGTTCAGATGGAATATGAATAAACTACATAACAGGAAAAAAGCAACATTATAAGTATTTCCAAAGACCATTTCTATTTTCTTAGCAGTTTTAAAAAAAAAAAAAAAAGTATGCAGAAGATCTAGTAAAGTGGTTCAGACAATAGTTATGCAGATGGATATGTTAAACTTCCATTCCTATACATTTATCTTTATGCATTCCATGTTCTGATTAGACATATCCTTTATCAGTTCAGCTGTCCCATACCACAGCTGCTTTCTAAAGACAAACAAACATTAATTTAAAATAATCAGAAATATATATTAACTGAAAATTATTTACATTTAAAAATGGAAATTAAAAAGAAAAAAGAATATTTTTAAAGGTGGGATTTAAATGACTGGTTTGCTCATCAGCTCCAGACTGTTTCATATTCTGTACGATCAAATATGTTGTTATCTGATACCTGTTTCAGAGAATGAAAGAGTGCATATAAGATGTGCCTATGTCCTTTATCACTATATTCTATGCCCATTAGCACCATTGGTAGTAGACCACAGTCTACATTACCAACCTGCAATCCCTAAACAGATTATTAGAATTGAAGGATCACCCTTCACAGTTCTTTCTATACTTCTCACAAAGCAGTCTGGATTAACCCTTTCTGGGAACAGCATACTTGACTAAAATGATCTCTGAGCTGAGCCTGTAGGACAACTTTTAATGTTCATATATTCACAGAATCAATGTTTTCAGTTTACTGCCTTCACAAATTCATGATAGTTCAGAACCTTCATTGAACCATCATTGTTTCAATACACAGATGGGTTTTAACAGAAGAGCTAAAACAGGACCTCCGATCCCAACCTAAGAGGTTAACAAGAAAGATCATTTTTTCTTTCTAGCAGCCTGGCTGCTTTTCCATTTGCCAAGGGAAAATAAATAAATAAATAAATAATAATAATAATAGAAAAAATAAAAAGCTACAATTTGCTTTCCAAAATCTGAGAAACAAGTAAATATGAAAAACAAAATTAATAGTTTTTTAGCTTACCTTTGCGCAAATCCTTTCAGTATGTTTTAGGAATAGGGTTTTTATTATTGTTTGGTTTGTTGCTTTTTTGTTTGTTTGTTTTGGAGGGGGGTGTCTATTACAAAATGTTAATAAATTGCAGCCTTGTGTATAACTCAGAGAAAATGTGCATATTAAATAATATGATATAGGCCTGAATGGGTGCAGGCATTGTCCTGGTTTCAGTTAGCACAGAGTTAATTTTCCTCATAGTAGCTGGTAGGGTGCTATGTTTTGGATTAGGATGAGAAGAGCGCTGATAACATGCTGATGTTTTAATTGTTGCAGAGCAGTGTTTACACCAGGCCAAGGACTTTTCAGCTTCTCGCTCTGTCCTGCCAGCGAGCAGGCTGGGGGTGCAGCAGGAGCTGGGAGGGGACAGACCCAGGACAGCTGACCCAAACTGGCCAAAGGGGTATTCCACACCATCTGACGTCATGCTAAACAATATATAGGGGTGGCTGGCCGGGGTGGGGGGCCGGCTGCTCGGGGATAGGCTGGGCATCGGTCAGCAGGTGGTGAGCAATTGCATTGTGCATCACTTGTTTCGTACACATTATTAGTAGTAATACTATTATTATTATTATTATTATTATTATTATTATTATTATTATTATTTTCCTGTCTTAATAAACTGTCTTTATCTCAACTCACAGGCTTCACTTTCCCGTTTCCCTCCCCCTTCCCAGAGAGGGAGGGGGGAGGGTGAGCGAACGGCTGTGTGGTGTTCAGCTGCTGGCGTGGTTAAACCACAACAGGCATATAGTACACACGCACAGAGGTAATGAAACTTAAACACAGGAGGCCACGTTAAAGTAAAGCCTTCAATTATATATTTCTTGACTTGCCTAACAACCATATGGAAGCTATTTCTATAGTTTTCTTAGATTCTCTACTTGTTTTTTACATAGTTCTGCAAGCAATGAATGCAGTTAGAGCATGTAAATGTTATATCTGGTGCCAACTCTACAGTACAATTGTGACTAGATTTATTAGTGTTCATTTTAACTGAAGTTCAGAAGCTGTGTTGCTGAATAAGCATTTCTTCTATATCTTCTCATCAGTTCATATGGAGAAAACCAAGAAAGTGAATAAGAGTATTTAAAAAAAAAAAAAATTCACAAAGTCACTTTTATCTAAGCAGAAACACTTTTTCTCTAAACAAAGTATAAATATGTTGAAAGGCAACAAAATAATCCAGGTAGCATGTAGAATCATAGAATCATTAAGGCTGGAAAAGACCTCCAAGATGATCTAGTCCAACTGTCCACCTACCACCAATACCACCCACTAAGCCATGTCCCTAAGCACCACGTCCAACCTTTCCTTAATCACCCCCAGGAATGGTGACTCCACCACCTCCCTGGGCAACCCATTCCAATGCCTTACTGAGAAGAAATATCTCCTAATTTCCAACCTGAATCTCCCCTGGCACAACTTGAGGCCCTTCACTATCTTATCACTAGTTATTTGTGAGAAGACGCCAACCCTCAGCTCCCCACAGCTTTCAGGTAGTTGTAGGGAGCAATAAGGTCTCCGCTGAGCCTCCTCTCCTCCAGACTAAACAATCCTAGTTCCCTCAGCTGTTCCTCATAAGACTTGTGTTCCAGACCCTTCACCAGCTTTTTTTTTTTTTTTTCATGTTGTTTTGCAACTTTTCAATGGTCTTAAACCAAAAGATTTAAATCAGACATTAGGAAGAAATTCTTCACTGTAAAGATAGTGAGACACAGGAACAGGTTTCCCAGAGAAGCTGTGGATGCCCTGTCACTGGAGGTGTTCAAGGCCAGGCTGGATGGGGCCTTGGCCAACCTGATCTAGTGGATGGCATCCCAGCCTATGGCAGGGGGTTTGGAACTAGATGATATTTAAGGTCCCTTCCCAACCAAGCCATTCTGTGATTTTAAATAGCAAAAGGGTGCTCTGTTGAGTTTGTCTCCTCATTTTTCTTCTTCTACTGCTAGGCAAAGCCACCAGTGCTCTTTATTGGACCATACAGGCTTCTTAGATGTAGAACTAGAGACATTTCTGCAGCAGGGAAAAAAAAAAAAAAAGGGGGGGGGGGGGCGGGTGCTTCTGTTACAGAGTAAGAAAGCATGTCAAAAGTTGCTGGTCAAAGTGCAAAAATGTATTTGGGGATCTTTAGACCTAAACTCCATCAGTGCTACAACTGAATTTATAACACCATTGGCCCAGAAGCCTCTGAGGTAGTAGCGAACCATAGACCTGGTAGGAGCAAGGAAGATAAGAAAGCCACACCTGGAGTCCTATGTCCACCTTTGGGCTTCTCCGTACACGAGAGATGTGGAGCTACAGGAGAGAGTCCAGAAAAGGGACATGAAGATAGATGATTGAGAGGCTGGAGTATCTCACGCATGAGGAAAGGCTGAGAGAGCTGGGGCTGTTCTGCCTGGAAAAGAGAAGGCTCAGGGGGGATCTTATCAATGTGTACAAACACCTGCAGGGAGGGTTCGATGAAGACAGAACCAGGCTCTTTTCAGTGGCACCTGGTGACAAGAAAAGAGGCAGTGGGCACAAACTGAAACACAGGAGGCTCCATCTGACATCAGGAAGCACTTCTTTATTGTGCAGGTGACTGAGCACTGGCACAGGTTGCCCAGAGCAGTTGTAGATTCTCCCTTCCTAGAGATCTTCAAAAGCCACCTGGACATGGTCCTGGGCAACCTGTTTTAGGTAGCCTTGCTTGAGCAGTGGGGTTAGACCAGATGGCCTCCAAAGGCCTCTGCCAACTTTAACTATTCTGTGACTCTGAAGTTCTGTGCAACATAACCAACCACTAAAACTGGGAATTAAGAGCATTATAATTCATAGTCTTATGATGCTCTAAAGACTAAATAAATGATGCTGGGGGAACAGTACAAAAGGCTGAGGACTACACATAGTAGCAGAATTTCCACTAAATTTCTGTTCATCCTGCAGAGAAAATGTATTGTGCTGAGGCATTCTGACTGCAGGACCTCATGGTTGCAATACCTCAGCAACCAATATTGTCTGCAGGCGTAGGACAATTTAGCCATTGGCTACTAAGTGACAGCCAACCCTCCGCAGGGACTCTTTTCCAGAAAATTACTGAGACTGGCTGGATCTGCAGAGAGCTCAAAATCACTAAACAGTCCTTGTCCTGAACTAGGTGAGGGAAACAAGATGGTATTTTTGTTTGTTTGTTTTAACTAGCCATTGTTTTCTGTAACAAGATCTTTGTGTGAGATAGCCTTAGGATGAAGAAGCTGCTGGAGAACATTCCAGGTAAAGGAAATGAGAATTGATTTAATCAGCTTTGCCTTTGTTTCCCTAAATAGTGTGTAAGTATAGCCATATTCCTTGAACTGAGAAATGTTACAAGTCTTGTGTCTAGACTAAGATATGCTATCTGCCTCAAGTTTGTGTAGAGCTAACAGCGTTTCTGTGTAGCTCTGCAGCAAATAAAGACCCAACATATATAATAATCACAAAGCAGAAAAATTGCATTTGTTGGAATTATAATTATTACTGTAAGCTTACAGGGCTATCAGCACTGATCCATAGACGTGTTTATATGTGAAACTCCCACTTAAGTAATAAATCATTAAGGGTCTATGCCTTGGTGTAGTAAAAGTCAAAGATGTTGTTATTGTTCATTCATAACAAAATCATGCTCTCAAGATTACTTTCCTGTTGTCAAGATTACATTTGTGTCATGACTTCTTTCAAAGATCCCTCTGAAAAAAAATTGTGCTTAACAATTGCCTGTTATTGCATTATTTAGCCAAAGGGAGAAATAGTAGGAAATTGTTATTTCAACTTTGCCTTTATTAATAGACTTCTTAACTTGAAAAAGAAACCTATTATTTTGTCTTCTTTCTAAATGGAAGAAAAACTATACTTTAGTAAAAGCAGAAATTAAAGTAAAATGTAAACATGCAGTGAAAGGCAGTATCTTGCAGTGTGTGCTGAAATTGCAAATTAAACTGAAATCAAGAGTTAATTTGGTAAGCATATGGAGATGTTAAAATGAATATTCTGTCCTTGTTATTAAATTGTCACTAATATTTCTCACATTTTTGTTATATACTTCATTAAAACTGTGGGCCTTGATACAATTCTAAAGAACAGAATACTTTTGGTGGGAATAAAATAAGAAACTCCGGACTGGTACAGACACATAAATAGATATTAAACCACCAGGAGCTAGTATTAGGAAAAGATCAAAACAATTTAACTGTTATGTAAACTGGTGATATCACAACTGTATTTAGCACCCTACTTTTTCAGAGATCTTTGAAAAAGTGATTTTGTAGTAATGATATCTCCTCTTGGTTTTATCGAAGGCCAGGAGCACTGAGAATACCTGAATACAACCCCCTCACTTAGGTTTTTAAATGTAACCACTGACTAAGCTTCAAAGATTGGGCCTTAAGAAAGCAAACTTTAATGCCCCTCAGGACACTTTGGCAGAAAGAGATACTAAAAATTGATTTTTCAATACACCACTGCAGACACACACACAGTTATGCGCACAGTGCCATACTGCTGAATAAATACTGGGAAATTTCCATTATTCTGTTGGTTTCAATGATTTATTTTTTTTTTTCTGGAGATTTTGAAGTTAACAACACCTTTCTCCTAAAATAGTCACTTATTTAACTGTATTTTAATATTTCCTTCGGTAGAAGACATTGAGCCATGTCGCTGAAATGTACTATCACTGAGGTTTATTCCAGTTTTGAATTTGGTAAAGAAAGAATTATTTTTATGTAGTGCTTCTTCACTCCTTAACTTCCCTGTAAAAGAAATATATATACAAACTCCAATGAATGAATCCGAAAATCTTCACTGTCTAGCTTTTAATTCATATTGCCTCTTATCAATTCATATTCTTTTGTAAGATTTAAAGAAACAAATTTGTATTTTTGTTCTACTTGTCAAAAACTAGCTTGCTGGTCAAACACATAATCTGTTTACCACATAAACCAATTCCAGGAGAGCCTATGGATCAAATGATCTTGTATAAAATTATAGTTGCTTTGGATGAAAATCTATAGTTTACGGTTGAAAACACTGATTGTATTTTTGTTTAGGATTCTGAGTTCTATTGCAGATAATAGCAAAATCTGACATGAATCTTACAGTTTGCCATATATTCATATACTGCAGACGATTCTGAGCACTCACTTCATATATACTTCATATAGTTCTTAAGTGAACCTGCTCCCTCTACATAAAGAGGCTTACAAAAAGGCTTTTCCAGTGCAACTTAAAGCTGAGACAAACAGCTACCTGAGCCTATAAAATCCAGTTAGTAAAACTGGGTTTCTCTTTGGAGATTTCTAATCAGTTGTCTGTTGCTTGTACTTTCTCACTCTCAGTAGTTCTCTCTTAATAATCCCTTCTAACAACTTCATTTTGGGACCAGTGTGAGGAAAACTTCACTGTGCTTTCTTTCAAACACTTTTAATACCTTTACTCTCTTTTATTTTTAGTCATTGTAAAAGGATTTTTAAAATTAATTATTAACATGAGATAATTTATCTAAAAAAAAATATTTTCACTGTACTAACTCAGATCTAGAAGTGAACTTCAGCTGGATCTCAGACTTTCGGTTTTCCCTAGGTAGTTCTTTTCACAATTTTTTCAAATTAATTTTACAAATGTAAAGCTCATTTCTAAAGATTGTTTTCCCTTCTCTGCCACACCAGCGTATTCAACTACAATTGTCCCAGGATGGCAGTTTTAAGTTGATTAACTCTAGGCTTTTTTTTTTCAGAGTGCAAATCCAAGCCTGTAAAAATATGTATGCTAGTGCAGTATTGTTTAAAATTAAGAAAAACATGAATCACATTTCTCAAAACCTGCATTTAGAAGAAGGCCATGTACAGAATGATGACCTGGTAGACATGATGACCTGTAGATTGACAGTCTACAGTGATAATGTAGAGCTGAACATAAATGCTGAACTCTACAATTTAGGTTTTTGTTTGTTTGTTTGTTTTAAATGTCACTGTCGGTTCCTTCCTCTGACCAGAAGAGCAAACTGCAGTCTGCATATTAGAAAACAGGGAGCACCTATTGCTCAGCAGTGGTGTTTATAAAAGCTCTGAAGCTGGAAATCTAATTGGTTTAGGCTCCTAGTTAGATGCGCCTGTCAGAATAAAAGTGTTTTAAAATGCTTATTGGGGGAGATGAGAAGCTTGTCCAGAGGATAGGGAATTGTTACTTAAAATATGTACTTCTCATTTTTTTATATGGTATCAAGCTGGGACCTTCCACACTATTTCCCTCCTTTCTTTCCTGACATCATAGATACATTTAGCTATCTTTATAGCTTTCTACTTTGCCATCTTCCTGCTGGAAAGCAGTGTCATTTGCACATTTTATCATTAGGTCTACTTGAAAATACTGCATACAGAATTAAGAGGTTTGCTCATTGAAAATTTTCAGATTTTTTTTTCTTAATTTTTCTTTTGATATTTCGAATTCTCAATGGGAGCAATGGAGGAAGGAAAGAATGGAGGGAGGAAGAAGAGGGGAGAGAGCGGGGGGAGAAGGACAGAACGACAGAGGAGGGTGAAAAGAATCTCTTTCCAATACCTAATCTATATGTATTCTTTTTAGATTAAAACCATTACCACTTGTCCTCTCACTACATTCCCTGATTAAGCGTCCCTCCCAATCTTTCCTGTAGGCCTCCTTTAAGTATTAGAAAGGTGCTAAATGGTCTACCCAGAGCTTTCTTTTCTTTAGGATAAACAACCCCAACTCTCTCAGCCTGTCTTCATAGGAGAGCTGCTCCAGCCCTCTGATTATCTTTGTGGCCTTTTTCTTGGCTGCTCTAAAAGGTCCATGTCTTTCTCGTGCTGGGGGCCCCATGACATCACTGAAGGCAACTGTACAGACTTATGTATTTTCTGTGAAATTCTATTGTTTCTCTGGGATTCTTTTATGAATTTGCACTAGGAAAATTAGTTTATTTCTCATATATCATCTCATATATCTTTTCCATTAATTTGTCTAAAACAATTATACAGTTATAATAGTATAATAGACAAAGCCCATCTTATCTTTTGTTTTGTTTTGTTTTGGTTTGGTTTGTTTTTTGTTAGTTTAGGTGAATTAGAGGTTTTATGATTTCAGTAAAGGTGCAGATTTTCTGAATGTATTCAATGCTCAGTTCTTCTCAATGTTACATCCCTTCTCTTGCATTACAATCATGTTAATGACATTTTCAGATTCAAGATTCTACTGTATTTTTACTCTTCTTATCTACCCTGCCTAGACTAATTGGTAGTGGATGTGAGATTCTAAGAACATTCGATAAGGACATCCTGCTATCAAAGTAAGGACTTGATGCTTTTAGTATTGCTTTTGTGTCAAAAAAACCCACACATGTATGATGTATTCTGTTCCATGTGCTTGCCATTTTCAAGCTCCATCAACAGACTTAAATGAAGAAAAAATGTTGTTTCTTCAGTGGGATCCCAAGACGTGATCTAAAAAGACTTGTAGATCAGCTTTCTCAATGGACTTTCTTGAACAGCTTTACCCTGGTTACGGCTGAGATGATGTATAACCAATGTGCCACGAAATTTTCTTATCACTATATTATCTCACTGCAAGACAATTGTTGCAAGACTTGCAATTATATTTCATGTTGACTTTTACATAATATTCCATTGAAGATCTTATTTGAATTATTCTGTGTATTAATTTACTGTGATTTAAATCAGCTGTTCCATTACCTTTATCACTAGCAGAAGGAATAAATTGCTTGCTACATGCCTTGGAGCTTGATAGTTATCCACAGACATCAGTATCACAAATTTGGGATCTGATAGAGATGCACATCCCTATAATGAGATCTTTCTCTGTTTCATTTAGTATGTACCAAAATTTCTGATGGAAAATAGAATCATAGAATCATAGAATCATACAATCATAGAATATCCTGAGTTGAAAGGGACCCATAAGGATCATCAAGTCCAACTCCTGGCACCGCACAGGTCTGCCCAAAAGTTTAGACCATGTGACTTAAGTGCACAGTCCAATCTCTTCTTAAATTCAGACAGACTTGGTGCAGTGACTACATCCCTGGGGAGCCTGTTCCAGTGTGCAACCACTCTCTCGGTGAAGAACCTCTTCCTGATGTCTAGCCTAAACTTCCCCTGCCTCAGCTTGACACCATTCCCACGGGTCCTGTCACTGGTGATAACGGAGAATAGGTCACCTGCCTCTCCACTCCCCCTCGCGAGGAAGTTGTAGACTGCGATGAGGTCCCCCCTCAGCCTCCTCTTCTCCAGGCTGAACAGGCCCAGTGACCTCAGCCGCTCCTCATACTTCTTCCCCTCTAGGCCCTTCACCATCTTCGTCGCCCTTCTCTGGACACTCTCCAACAGTTTAATGTCCTTTTTGTACAGTGGTGCCGAGAACTGCACACAGTACTTGAGGTGAGGCCACAACAGCATAGAGTAGAGCGGGACAATCACTTCCCTCGACCGACTAGCAATGCTGTGCTTGATGCATCCCAGGATACGGTTGGCCCTCCTGGCTACCAGGGCACACTGCTGGCTCATATTCAACTTGCTGTCAACCACAACCCCCAGATCCCTCTCTGTGGGGCTGCTTTTCAACGTCTTGTCGCCCAGTCTGTACATATAGCCAGGGTTGCCCTGTCGCAGGTGCAGGACACAGCACTTGCTTTTGTTAAACTTCATGTGGTTGGTGTGATGTGTAAAGAATGTTTGTTCATTATTTCCCATGGCTATATTAAGAAGGAAAAAAAGGAGTCACCCAGGTGGCGGTAAGAACCTTGAGACATCCTGCCTGTTGATGTCTCGGACATAAGATTGAGAGAACTTTGTGTAAATAATATAATTGCCAAACCGATAACCCACTGCCCTATCTTAAGACAAACTAACATGACCAATTAAAGAGGGGAAAACACCACATATCAAGCAGAGGAAGACTACTGCCTTCATCCGCGCGACCACCAGAGGGACCAGAGACGACCCCCTAGCAACAGCCGACGCAGCCGCAGTACTAGGAAGGGGCTACGTAACCCTGAAAGAACTTGATGATAAAAGGGGACTGCGAAAAAGGGGGGGGGGGGGGGGCGCATGCCGTCTGGAGGAGCATGGACTCCCCGGCCACCCAGCGCTGTTTTGCTTGCTGATCGCTTACTCAATAAACTAATTCTTTCTGGCTACAAGAGTAATTGATTGCCCAGCTCTCCAATCCGTCCAGATCTCTCTGCAAGGCCTTTCCACCCTCATCCGAGTCCACAACTCCTCCAAGTTTGGTGTCGTCAGCGAATTTGCTCAAAACACCTTCTAGTCCTACATCCAAATCATTTATAAAAACGTTGAAGAGGACTGGCCCTAAAATGGAGCCTTGAGGGACCCCACTAGTGACCATCAGCCAGCCAGATGTGGCCCCATTTACCACAACCCTTTGAGCCCTGCCCATCAGCCAATTGCTCATCCATCGCATGATGTTTTTGTTTAGCTGTATGCTGGACATTTTGTCCAGTAGGATCCTATGGGAAACCATGTCAAAAGCTTTGCTGAAGTCCAAAAAGATCACATCAGCTGGTTTCCCTTGATCGACTAGATGGGTGATCTTATCATAAAAGGAAATCAAATTTGTTAGGCAGGACCTACCCCTCATGAACCCATATTGGCTGGGACCAATGACTGCATTGTCCCCCAGGTGCGCTTCAATAACTTCAAGGATCATCCTCTCCATAATTTTACCAGGCACTGATGTGAGACTGACAGGCTTGTAATTGCTAGGGTCTTCTTTCTTACCCTTCTTGAAAATTGGCACAACCTTTGCCAGCTTCCAGTCCAATGGGACCTCTCCAGATTCCCAAGATCGTTGAAAAATAATTGAGAGAGGTCCCGCAATGACGTCAGCCAGCTCTTTAAGCACCCTGGGATGAATTCCATCCAGACCCATGGACTTGTATGGATCCAAGTGGAGCAGCAATTCCCGCACACGTTCAGGGTCAGTTGGGAGTTTGTCATTCCCAACGTTATGGTCCTCCAGCTCAGGGTACCCTGGGTCCCGAAGCCCATCATCAGTGTTGAAGACAGAGGCGAAGAAGGCGTTAAACGTCTCTGTTTTGCCTATGTCATTGTCTGTGAGGAGACCCTCCCCATCTAGTAGCGGACCTATGTTTTCTTTGGTTCTCCTTTTTCTGTTCACATATCTAAAAAAAACTTTTTTATTGTCTCCCACAGACATGGCCAGCTTCAACTCTAGTTGGGCTTTGGCCACACGAATTTTCTCCCTACAAACACAAACAGCATCCCTGTATTCCTTCCTCGTCTCCTGACCCTCCTTCCAGCAGCTGTACACTTTCTTTTTTCACCTAAGCTCCAGTAGAAGATCCCTGGTCAGCCAGGCCAGCCTTCTGCCCCACTTGCCTGACTTCCAATATTTTGGAATTGCCTGATCTTGTGCTTTTAGGAGGCAGTGCTTACAGACTGACCAGCACTGATGGACGCCAATGCCTTCAAAAGCAGTTTCCCAGGGGACCTTGCTGACTAGTTCCCTGAGCAGCCTGAAGTCTGCTTTCCCCATATCCAGGGCTGAAGTTTTGGTGACAGTTTTCCTTCTGTCACCATAAATTCTAAACTCAACCACTTCATGGTCACTATGACCGAGATGGCCACCATGTCTCCCACAAGACCCTCTCTGTTCTCCAGCAACAGATCTAGGAGGGCACCTTTCCTAGCTGGCTCGAAGGAAAAAAAAGAAAAAAAAGAAAAAAAAAAATGCTTTTTCAGCCTTTTGTTATAAATGAGATGCTCCAACTCCTCAGTCAACTTCATGTCCATTTTCTGGACTCTCTCCTATAGCTCCACATCCCTCTTGTACTGAGGTGGACGTAGGACTCCAGGTATGGCCTCACCAATGCTGAGAAGAGGGTAGGAATCACCTCCCTGGACCTGCTGGGAGTACTTTGCCTAATGCAGCCCAGGATACTGTTAGCTTTACAGCAAGGCCACATTGCTGACTCATGAAATTCTCTGAAACACAACACCAGTTGGCAGGATCTGTCCCTTATTTACAAGCTCATCTATTCCCCAAGTACTTACGGTAGACACTGTGTTAGTAATTTCTCCCATGCAAAGTTGCTGGACCATACTTTATATATCAGCATTTGACTAGTTAAGCTCCCTTTCTTTCACCCTTAATTTGATGTCAGAAGGAAATATTTCCTCTTTATCAGAAGGCATAAACAGAAATCTGTAGGACAGCATCTCAAATAAGTGAACATTTGAGCCATCTACACCTGGTGAGAACTTACAGAGTCTTCAGAATGGAACCAAATTAGAATCATAGAACTGTAGAGCTTTCTAGGTTGGAAAAGATCTTCAAGATCATCATGTTCAACAATCAACCTGACCTGCCAAGTCTAATCGCTAAACCATGTCCCTTAGTGCTGTATTCACACGTCTTTTAAATACTTCCAGAGACGGGGGCTCCACCATTTCCCTGGGCAGCCCATTCCAATGCTTAACCACCCTATATGTGAAGAAATTCTTCCTAACGTCCAATCTAAATCTGGTCATCAGAGTCAGCAGACTTCTTGTAAGATGGACCCTAGAGTTCACCAAACATCCATTTTTCCATCTAAATCTCATCCTAAATTTACAGGCTTTGTGAACTATATCACCATAGATTATATTGAAATCTTAGGCACTCACTCACAGATAGACAACCAAAATATAGACACCTGTGGCTGAATCCAGTCATTAATGCTGGAGCCATGAAAATCTTCTCCGCCAGCTATTTTGAAGAGCTAAGATTTATCTCCATCTATGTGTTGTTACTCAAGTATAAAGAGAAAAACAGATGGATAAGAAAGATTTTCTCTTGAAGACGTTTAATTCATGCTCCTTGTGAAACTGAAAGGTAACTTTGTTTGGGATAAAGGAATAAAAGATGACAACATAGCTTCAACCTCATATTTATTAAGAAAAATACAGATAGTAAGGGCAAAACCGCTGAATCAGACATGGGGGTCTGAAGTGTATGTTGACTGACAATAAATCAGATTTCTACTTCTTTCTGAAATAATGTTGATTGTTTCCCTGTTTGTCCATGTAACAAAGTGATGATTAAATATATATCTTGATTGCAACTCTTTTAAAGTTGTATTAAATATCACCAAGACTATGGAAATATGAATCAATTAGGCTGTGAGTTGTGATAATATAGTATGGTTATTCCAGAATATGTCTTCAGATGCTGGGAAACACTAATTAATGAGAAAACTTTCAGTTATTAGATCCCAATATGATTCTGTAAGCTTGACTGAAAGCATAACTCTCTTGTGTATCCTGAAATATTTACTTATAATATACAGAGATACAGATACATTCATGTCAGATAGTAAAGCAAAAATTAAAATGTTTTGCTGCCATGCGAAGTACACAGGTTAAAGGATGACTATCTTCTTAGCGTTCACCTTATGAGATTCATTCTTATAGTAGTGAAAACACCATAGCTCCATTAATTTCAACAGGTCTTTACAAATTTCTTTTGTCTTTGAATGTGGTGCACATTAATAAGTCACTCGGATACAGCCATATTTGAACTTTGGAAAATTTGGGATTTGTTTTTAAGAATGCCTGTCTAGATTTTCATTTTCTGTTATGTAGTTTCCAGTATTGGTATTTTTGATGTGTTACAATTAACTCTTTTAAGAGTGAAATTTTTAAAGGTGTGGTTATGCTAGTTTTCAGTACTGCAATAATGTTTATAATTTGAAGAGTATTTTATTTCTTCTCAGCATGTATTTTTTCAGAAACGTAGAAAAAATCATTTGAGATGTATACAACATTCTTTATTCCAATTTCAAAAATGGTGTCTTGTCTAGTACCATATTATTCTGTGGATTATTATTATTATTATAATATTATTATTATTGGAAGCCAGTAAGTAACTCTTGACTTCAGTTTGAAATAGTCTTTTAGGTGCAACTGAAAAAGAAAGTTTGGCCCCTTATTTTCACTTATAATTAAATAGTTGTTTTTAAGGTCTCTGCATATTTCTCATCTTCCAAATCAACTTATATTGTCATTTCAGTTTCTATTAAATGTTATTTTAAGTGGGTTTCTTGTACAAGACAAGAAATAACCTATTCTATATTTCAAGATGATAGGCAGAATGAAGAAATCTTCCCAGAAAACATCTCACAAATTTGTTTTGCTTTATCTTATTAGAATTAATAAATTTTTAGAAAGCATTCCTTTTCCATCAAAACTGCCTCTTTTTGATTGGAAAGTGTATGCTTTGAAAAGATGTTTGAGCAGCCCTATTTAAGAACACTTAAATAAATGATGAAATTTATGTTACATGCTGAAGTGAAATTTTAAATCAGTACACAAATCATGCCCTGCTCCAGAAACAAAACAGGTATGGGGGAATTAGGAAAGAATGGAGTCAGGAGAATTACAACTGGAGAGATGCTCTATCTTTCCTAGATCAGACCTACACAACCAAACTGTCCCTGGAAAGTAGATCTGCTTCCTCCATGATAACCATTATGTTTGATCTTTGCCCATAAAATTAATGGACAGGTTTTTTTTTCCCTTTTGTGACAAATTTGTTTTCAGTTCAAATGGAATTCAACAGCTTTAATGTTTCATATACTTTCAGTATTTTTACTATAAGAAATACTAAATGTGGGGAATTCAGACATCAGAAATCTGCCTCTTTCTCAGCTTTGGACAGCCTGGAAATGCTTACTTTGTCATATATGAGTGAAAGGACTGAAAAGAAATAGAAATTGAATGAATGGCTATTATGAAAGGAAGATTTTAATAAAATGGCCAACACATGCCATTTCTGTTAAGATCTGTCCTCAGTGTACTGTAAGTAAATCCCTTACAAAATGAAATCCATTTACTGATTTCCCCACAAAACAGTCAATATGTCCTTAAGGTTTTATTTCTGCATCATGATATATAGCTAAATTGACTAATCCTTTTTTTTTTTCTTTTGCTGTTCCTCAGATATCTTTCAAAAATGTCTGAGTATTGAAAAAAAATACGTTATAGGCAGTGCTTAGAGCATTTCTTTAGCTAAGGGAAACTAAATAAGAGTTAATCCTAAGGCTAAAAGAGCTCAAACCATGTACTTCAGTTTGGAGGCTGATTCTGTTTTTAGCCTGGATTTTTATTTTTATTTTCTCAATCCAAAGATTGCTTAAGACAAATTGCAGAAATCAGGACCAGAATCCAAAGTTTAGAAGAGTACCCTTACAACTTGGTTATTTTAATGCTCTCTGACCCTTGGCATTGCTTCAACAGCAATTAATGTCAGAGGACAGACCATAGCTAATGCTTTGCTATTCTTTTGAGGCAGATAGGATGTTGCTCTTCCTCAGCGAGATCTCTACAGGCAGGCTCAATAAAATTAACTTCTTCTTGCAGAATAACCAAGATGCAACAGAGATCAAGTTAGAACAGAAGCAGTTTACTGACCGTAGGAGAGAACACAGAGCAGCAGCAGGACAGCCTCTGCCAGCTAGGACCCTACTCTAATGGGGCAACTAAGCTTATGTACCTTTAGGCTGTACAACCTGTTTTTCACCAAAACTGTGTGAGATAAGCAGCATATGGTAAATAACAACAACTACTGGAATTCTTTAGGTAAGGAGGCTCTAGACAGTGTATCTTTTTACAATTGACTCCTTTGTTAATTAAATTATGCTGACTGGTGAGACCATTATCTGCAAATGTTCCTTAACTAATAAAGTCTATAAAGGCATATAAGATGTTAACTGTTTTGCTTCCACAACTAGAATTTTCTATGGTTATGCTCAGAAAAGACTACTGGTAATCCAGTTTCTCTTCAGAGGACTAATACTGTCAGCGACAGGCTTTCTCTGAGCACTCCTACTAGATCTGGTGTCTGGAGAGTCTGGAACGAGGGCATGGCTTGAAGAAGAAATCAGTACTGAGCTAGATCTGGCCACATCCAGAAGCAAAACTCTAAGTACTAAAAAGATTTAAATACAAAGAAATACCTAATGAAATTATTGATCACTGTGTTTCGGAAGCCGCTAGCTGAGAAGTTAATGAATTACAATTAACTGGCATCTCAGCTCCACCAGTCATTTTTTAAATATCTAAGTCAGCCCTTTCTGGGATTTCGCCTTTAGAGACAAACTGACTCCAAATATTCAGTTAAATTCATCATCCAAGCTACAATGGCTTCTGCAATTGCAGAACAGCACTTTGACAAATGATTGTAGCTTGAGGGGAGGTTGCAGAAAGTCAACTTCCTTCTCCAAAGCAGACTGGGACTCCATGTTAATGCAGCCACGGCTTACTTCAAATCTGCCTGTGCCTGTTAGATAATCTCTTCTGGCAGGGCTACTCTGGACTCAGAGGACAGACAACAAGGATATATTCTACATTTCCCTGCATCAGCCAAGCTAAACTGCTATTCTCGTATTTTTATATATATTTTTTTTTTTCCAGATAATTTTGTATCTGAAAAGATACATTTGTATCATTGCTACCTTTGGAAAAACTGGAGAAAATAATTTTTAAATTAAAGTGATTTCCATGTTTTCTATTTGAATGGCAGAGTTTAAAACACTAATGTAAAAAGAATGTTTATTCCTCTACACTTCAAAGTTAAGAGAATCCACAGTAAAATGCAAAGTTTTCTTCTTAGCCTTAGTTACAAAACAGCCATTGCAGGACACAGAGAAGCACACACATCTTATTTTCATCTAAAAAGCAATAGTAACCTCTTCCTCTAAATGCCAAAAAAAAAGAATTTTTTTATAACCAATACACACAAGGTCAGAAATATCTGGAAGGTTATTGCTATCTCACTGATGGAGTTGAAAAGAATACATCAACCATGTTGTGATAAACTGACTGTTGGGAACACATCAGAAGAGAGAGCTTTGGAGATAAGTGTGTCTTTTGTGTAAGAATACTCCTCTGCTCCATCTGAGAAATGATCTGTGAAAGACACCCCTGTACCTTTCAAACCAAAATGTGCAGGAACTAAAAAATAAAAATCCAGAAATAACCTGTAAGATTCTCTGATTCTAATAAGCTAACTGACCTATGAACTACTTTTAAAAATACAGGTCAACTGTTCTCATCTTTAATCAATCTCCCAGCCATCACAATATCAGAGTTTCTTGTAGACAACCCCAGCAACAAGCCACAATGTTATTTCTCACTAAATCCTCCTCTTATTTACTTGTTCTGCTGTTCCCATTCCTGGTAATCACTCCAAAGAGTTCCTAGCAATTGCCTATGATATGACACTCTGTTGCACTGGAAGATTATGTTCAAAGGAGTGGAAGCAATTTACATTTCCATGCCTTGTAATTCTTGATCTGTGAATGAGATACTGATGTGTCATAGCTAACACCAACCATCCTAAAGAATCTTGATGTACTTCGTAAGTAAGCGCGCATTACCACATCATCTAGGGAGATTGTCACCAATGTACTAGTATATTCAGTATTGCACAGCTTCCCAG
This sequence comes from Anser anser, assembly GCF_964211835.1. NCBI lineage: Eukaryota > Metazoa > Chordata > Aves > Anseriformes > Anatidae > Anser > Anser anser. The sequence goes on from NC_139720.1 coordinate 23,342,286, forward strand.
GGGAACAGCAAAAATTTGACCAAAATCACTGGAGGAATCACATAGAGTCAAAAAAAATCCTGTCATAAAATTAGATCTTTAAAGTGGAAGAAGGTATTGTCAAGGACTGATTGCACTTCGCTAGCCTTGACAAGGTACACTGACATACAGTAACTATGAATCAATATAGACAGGTAGAATTCAAATAAAACTCGAGACTTGGAGGAAACATGACTTAAGCTTTAGGTTTGCATAAAAATAAAACAAAAATAAAAGTAAAATTAAAAAAGAATTGTAATGATACTGAGAGCAGTGAGCTCTCATCCCACCAAAATAAATGTTTCTGATATAAACACCTCCACATATCCAAAATATCTCAAAATCTGCAGAAAATCCGGGTATTTGAATGGTATCCATGTTGGGTGGTGACAGGGGAAAGCAGACAGGGACTGAAATAGTCAAAGAAGAGATTCACCATGGTACAGGAAATTATAAAGAAAGAAAAGGAAAGTGCCTGGAAACACCCTCTGGAGGTCCAAGACTGGTCCATCCCAATGAGCAGGAAGTCAAGTGAAGATGACAGGAGATAGGTATGGGTAAAGAAAGATCTCCTGGCGAAATTCAAACATTTAAAAAAAAAAGCATAGAAGTTGAAAGCAGGGACAAGTACCTTGGGAGAAATGCAGAGACACTGTCCAAGTATAGAGAAAAGTGGTAAGGAAAGTCAAAGCAAGGAAGACTTACTTGGAAGGTGGAAGATGATTAGATTAGAGAATATATGAGCAAACTGACATAGATCCATGAAACCTCATGACATGCTCCTGTGCATGCTGAGGTAGCTGGTTGATGTCATTTTAATGACACTCTTGATCACCTTGGAAAGATCATGGTAACTGGGAGAAGTGCCTGAAGACCATAGGGAAGCAAATGTCATTCCTGTTTACAAACAGGGCAAGAAAGAGGACCCAGGGAACTACAAGCCAGTCAACCTCACCTCAGACCCTGGGAAGGTGATGGAGCAGCTAATCTTGAAACCATTTCCTGGAACATGAAGGACAAGAAAATCTTCTGGAATAAGTCAGCATGGATTCAACAAGGGGAAGTCATTCTTGACCAACTTGATAAGCTTCTCCAGTGAAATGACTGGTTTGGTAGATGAGAGAAGAGCAGTGTATATTGTCTACTTTGACCTCAGTAAGGCTTTTGACACTGTCTCACATAACGTCCCCTTAGACAAACTGATGAAGTATGGACTGAGTGAGCAGACAGTAAAGTGGATTGAAAACTGGCTGAATGGATGAGCCATGATGGAAGACAGTAACTAGTGATGTACTGCAGGGTTCTATACTGGGTCCGGTCTTGTTTAACATCTTCTTTAATGATCTGGATGATAGGGCAGAATGTACCCTCAGCAAGTTTGTCTACAACATAAAACTGGGAGGAATGGCTGATATACCAGAGGGTCATGCTGCCATCCAGAGGGACATTAACATGCTGAAGGAATGGTCTGATAGTGACTTTGTGAAGTTAAGCAAGGGGAAGTTCAAAGTCCTGCAGCTGGGGAGGAACAACCCCATGTACATGCTGGAGACCAGATGGAAATCAGCTGGAAATCAGCTTTGTCAAAAACATCTGGGAGTCATTGTGGGCACCAAGCTGAACATAAGCCAGCAATGTGCCCTTAACACAAAGAAGACTAAGGTACCTTGGGCTGAATTAAGAGGAGTATTGCCAACAGTTCAAGAGTGGTGAGCCTTACTCTCTACTCTGCACTGTTTGATACCACGCCTGGAGTACTGTGTCCAGTTATAGGCTCCCCAGTACAATAGAGATGTGAAGCTACTGGAGAGAGTCCAGCAAAGGGACATGAAGATGACTGACGAGCTGGAGCATCTCATGTATACGGAAGGGCTGAGAGAACAGGGACTGTTTTATCCTGGAGAGGCAAAGGTTTGGGGATGAGAAGTGTCTGAATGTATACAAGTATACTGAAGGAAGCATGCAATGAAGACAGAGATGGGCTGTTTTCAGTGGTGCCCAGTGACAGGACAAGAGGTAATGGAAACAAATTGAAAAAGAAGTTTCTGTCTGAATTTAAGGACCCCCTCCCCCCCCCCCCCCTTTTTTTTTTTTCCTGTAAGTGTAATTGAGCATTGAAAGAGATTGGATTGCTCAGAGAGGTTGTGGAGTCTCTGTTCTTTGAGATTCAATAACTGTCTGCACACGGTTCTGAGCAACGTGCTCTAGGTGATCCTCTGAGCAAGAATGTTGGGCAAGATGACCTGTAGAGATCTGTCCAACCTCAACTATTCTGAAATTTTAGTTGTATCTATGGTGTTCATGGTCTTTTTTTTTTTTTTCCCTAACAGCTCTCCTGGTGTTCCACCACAGGATTGCATGACAAGAAAGAAATTAATCACAACACAGAGTAGCAAATGTTTGCTTTAATCAATTTAGACCTTCACAGAAAATAAAATAAAATAAAATAAAAATTTGCATTGAACTGATATCATTTGACTGGTGTAAACCCACACTGTTGAGATTTTTACTGCAATTACAAGGAATTGTTATACTGAGCTTCTATCATATCATCTTGTGACAATGCAGACTGAGAGCACAACAGACAAGTAAGAAGCAATATAAAAAAAATGACAATTCTATTGACAAAAAAAAATAGCCAATTCAGTCACTGAACAGAAAAAATATTATAATCTGAAAAGATGTGTTGAGGACTATCAGTCTGCTACTTTCATGACAAAAGGAAAAATTGCCTTATATATCAAAACTGCTTGGCAAACAGCAAAAAAAAAAAAAAAAGGAAATTTTGTATGTTCTTGGACCACTAATGACAATTGTGGACCACTACTGACAATTGTGGACCACTAATGACAATTGGGGCTTTCCTGCTATGCTTTCAGTGCCATCACATACATGAGCAGGTATTTGTGATATATATATATATATATATATATATTTGTGTGTGTGCTGCAGAAGGATACAATATTATATAAACTTTATTGTGGTAGAGATCTATATCTCTGGTTCATATCTGAATAGGTTAATATTTATATTCTATGTTGTATTTATTATTTATATTTTAGATATAAAAGCTAAAAAATGTAAATCACTAAACCATACTTTGTAATCCTTTTCCCTTTGTTATTGCTGACTTCAGTATGGGTAATATACTTTCAAACTGGCAATGCTAAAGATTTCAGAAGTCTAATTGGAAATAATCAATCCTTCTTAAACAACATCTTTCCTACTTCCACTGAACACAGTGGACACAATAACAAGAGCACAGAAGATTTCTACAAGCAAACTGAATGAACTGAGACATATAAACAAAGGACTGTTTTTGTTGTTGTTGTTGTTTTGTTTTGTTTTGTTTTTGCTATTTGCTAAGAAAAGCTAGTGAGTAATAATTGGTATTGTTTTTCAATTTATCAGATGAAGAACTGGCAAAAAAATTGGTATCATCTTTGCATATGATGAATTCTTCTGTCTGTATTACATAAATTTTAAGAAGTGAAACTTACAACACACAGAAGAGAGATAGCCAAGAACTTACTCAAAGGAGGGGAGAAGAGGACAGGAGGCAAAAGTCAAATAACTTATGTCTCACAATTGGTGGAGGTCTTCTCCAATTTTTCCTGATTTTACACTCACTTTTCCTATTTTGATGAATAGATGATTGCTCATTGATGTTCATTTAAGATCCCATTTTACTGGGACCCACTGTTGCTTCATTTTTGGCTGAAGTAGGGTATTACAAGGATTTTCAAACAGTGTCTTAGGTTATCACAGGTATCTGTGTGGCACATCTGAGTTTGGAGAATTAAGTCTAAAGGTCTTAACAACCTATATCAGCCAGAAGTACAAGGTTAGCTGTCAAAATGCAGCTGACTTTTGTTCATTCAGCTTTACATGAAGTACATAAGGCCAGATTTCACTCCTTTAAATGTAGAATTGTCTCATTAACTTTAACAAGGTTATTTCAGGAGTGTCAGCCTTGAGCAATGAAATATAACTATATGAAGGTTTGTTCACTTTACTGTCTCATTTGAAGATGCCCAACTATTATCATACTAACATAAAATACAATCAGAAATATCTTTCTATTCTGTTATACAGGGGAACCAGCCTGAGATGCATAAGTAAATATCAGCAAATATCAAAGTACTCATTCTATTGCACCATAAATTTTGCTTAAAATTATTAAAAAAAAAAAGTTTTACCACAATTTGTCATTAACATTGCTTTGATACAAATGCATTGATCGAAGACCGTAATTCTCTACGAAAATAGGGATTAGGTCTACCTAATTAACCCAACAATATTCACAATCTTATTTACATTTAAATTAAAAATTTTAACCCTAAAAAGCATTAAGGGTAATCTTAAGCACTTCTTTGAAATGTAAAGAACATAAAGCTTCCCAAAGGTAGGGCATGTCAGGGCCCTTAGGACACAAGTGTCCAAAATGACCCTACCCTGTCTCTCCTGGGCCTCCCCAGGTCCTGCCCATGGCCCAGAACCACATTTCAGCCCAGACTGGGGCCATCTGCCCCTCACCATAGACTCACCTAACAATGAAGTCTGGGGCTGCCCCTAGCTGCTCCCTAGCATGACCTGCTACTTGGATCCCATGGGGAGCCCAAGGGGACTGGTAACTCCTGGTGCCCCAGATGCACCCTGAGAGGCTATGACATCAATGCAGTGTTCTTGTTTACCAAATAATGAAATATTAGAGCGATGATGCATTCCAGTAGATGTTCTTTTTAAAACAAACCGTACACAGAGTTTAGTGTGGTTAATAAACTCCTGGAGTTTATTGCCACAGGAGGCAGATACCTTCAGCCATCTCAGAAGGGATTCAACAAATTCATACACAATTCATTAAACAAATACGAATGAAATTAAGTGGAATTGTGTCCATTAGCATCCCTAATTACTAACACCTCCCCTGGACTGTGCAGTATGGTGGAAATGAATCACAGAAAGCAGACAGAACAACAAAGAAAGCTTCTCCTCTTCTCTGCTAATGAGGCTGCCAGGCAGAAGGGGAGATAGTACAAATGAAAGAGTTAACTCCCAAAATGTGAGCAGAAGAAAATTCCATGATTTTTTACTGCTAGGAAACTTTGTTCCTGGTGGGAAGTGAGCAGAAAGATGTTTGCTAGTGATAAAAGATTGAGTATGGAGAAAATAAAAGAAAAATAGAAAGATATCCAGATGCACAAAATTCTCAGACTTGCTAGCATGTATGAGCAGTTTCTGGTATTTCTAAAGAATCCAGTTTAATCTATGGGCTTCTGCAGAGGTGATATTATTATTTGGGATCATGCAAGACTGGGTTTGCTATGCAAGAATTCAACTCCTGGGGAAGGCACTGCATCAGACCTATGCACTGCTTCACTCATGTTTGATACCCCTGAAGGACACTTAGATCTTTGTTTCAGCACAATGGTCAATGAGAAATCTGATACAAGTTGGACAAGGGGTGGATATTGTCCTGGTTTTGGCTCAGATAGAGTTAATTTTCTTTGTAGAAGCTGGTATGGTGCTGTGTTTTGGATTTAGGATGAGTATAATTCTGATAACACACCAATGTTTTAGTTGTTGCAGAGCAGTGCTTACACAGAGCCGACTTTTCAGCTTCTCATGCTGCCCTGACAGCGAGGAGGCTGAGGGTGCACAAGGAGCTGGGAGGGGACACAGCCAGGACAGCTGGCCCAGACTGGCCGACGGGGTATACCATACCATACGGGATCATTTTGAACAAAAAAACTGTGGGGATGGGGGAGAGGGGAAAGATGGGGGCTGCTACTTTTCAGGGACAGACTGGATATCCATCAGCAGGTGATGAGTGATTGCGTTGTATATCACTTGTTTTTTGACAATATTACATTATTCTAAGATTATTATTATTATTATTATATTATTATTATTATTCCCTTCCTTTTCTGTCCTAATAAACTGTCTTTATCTCAACCCACAAGCTTTACCTATTTTCCCAGTTCCCCATCCCACTGGGGGGAGTGAGTGAATTAATGGCTGTGTGGTGCTTAGCTGCCTGCCGGGTTAAAAAACACAACAGAAAGTCCATGCACATTTTTAAGGAGTTCTGTCAACAGTGATTCAGCAACATCTTTGTACTCCCTTCTCCTGCACTATCCAGAGAGTGACTGCCTGATCATTGTACCAGCACTGACCAAATTGAACTCTCAAGCCTCAGCTCCTAGCATACATTATTGTTTTGGTTTATAAATATCACAGAATATGTATGTGATTCAGAAGCCTCTTTTAGACTTTTATACCAGCCAGCCTGTTCTTATCAAAGGCAGTAGAAACACAGACACAATCTCTCTTCAATGATGTTTATCGCAAATGTTTCCATATAAAGACTAAATAAAAAATTAATTTCCAGTCTTTTTGAATACAACAATTCACTTGGGGATTCAAAAGGATTCACTACTGCCTCTTGCAACATGCTTCTAACAGAATACTCACACCCAGTGAGAAATATGTTTTCATCATTCACCTTAATTAGCAATTATGATTGATTATCATTGAGTACAACGACTTTCTGCATAGAGGAAACAAAAAGCCCAGATGGTCAGGTGGAATGAAGAATTAACCAGAACAAGATGCTCATTCAGGGGCATTGATGTAAGTGAAAGACACAGGCAGAGACTATTACCTTACTTAAAAGCACAGTCTAGGGAATTGTTTGAGACTTCATGTACTCTTACAACACGGTATTCAAGACTTCTATAGAATACATTTTCATGACAACTTTTGAAAATTCCTTGTGAAATTATGTCTTTGTTCCTGAACTCACAGGGCATTAATTGCAGTCCTAGAGGATTTCTTATAAAGTTTGGTATGACATCCTTAAATGGACTATTTTTTTTTTTTTTTCTCTGCAAGCTCTTACTGCACTGGGAGTACTAACACTTGAAATGACAGCATTTGTTTAGCCTGCCTTTCCTGTCTTGGCAATTGCCAAGTGCCAACAAAGCACAATTTATTAAATTCTCTTATGAAAGAAACTATATCCTCCCTTCAGAGAATAATTCCAACTTTCCTTTTGAAAGCATTTATGCTAACTGTACTTCAAATAAAGGTATTTACAAAGCCATTTTGTGTTGTCTATAATTCATGTATCTGCTGTTAAACCAATTGCTTCCCAAAGCACACCACAAATGTTTATGTTTTAAGAATAAATGCATGAAGACAAAAGAAAAGAGAAATATGAATTTGATTTATTGATGTTACTGTTTAACTGGTTCATTGGCAATTTTCTTGTCATTTACCTTCTGACTACTAGTATCTCACTGTGATGATAAACTAGAAAAAGAAGGGAAATAGCTTACCCCTCAAAGGAATAGCAGAATAAAAAGTTTTCCGGAGACAAAAGACTCTAGTCATGCAATTATCTGTCTTTAAAATCAGTTCACACATGATATAATACAGTTTTCATTAATTTCACTTTCATAAATAGTTGATAGGCTATCAATAAATGACTGGTGGCATGCTAAGCACTTCACAGATATGACTGTAATAAATGTTATACATTGTTATTAGAATATCAGCCAAGCCCTATCTGGATAGTTAGCATAAGTAACAGGACCTCACTACTATTTATTCACCTCTGACTAATAATATAGATTTCTTGATGATTTTGTTCTTTTAAATTCACATATAAATGTCCAAAAATATAAGTATAAATAGTCGAAAGTGTGACATATACCCAGGTGAGAAAAAACAAATTATGTGTTTCTTCAGGCAAATGTTTTTTGTCTTTTGGTTTTTTTTTTTTTGCTTATTCAGCAACAAAAGAGTTTTGATTATGAGACTGGGAATTAAGACATCATCTACAGAAACAGTGTACAGATGGTCTTCAGCTGAGACTTCTTGGAGAATATTCTCGTCCTTTTTTTACAGAGAAATCAAGTCAAGCTGTGAAATAAGTATTTTTTATACTACCTGCTGTAATAATTAATGAATTGCTTTAAATTATTTCTGACCTACACACCCTTTTGTTATAGGTGTCTATTATGTATGGTGGAAGACAAGGATGAAAACAAAGGTGCCTCTGCAATATAGGTGAGAGACTGCAAGGAGGTGAAATAGTCTTAGAAAAATGGGTTTCTAGTTAATACCCAGCAATTTGGGTACGCATACTGACCATATTTGGACTTCATCTCGGAAGTCAAGATGGGTGCACAGTAGTATTCTTTTCTAGTTTTCATCTTGTCTGAGAAATGGCATCAAGTGTCAGGTCCCTTCATCTGCACACTTCAGAAGCTGGGAATGCAGGGTTTGTGACAAAGCACAACTGCACAACAGTTTAAGTTCATCTAAAAGAAAGTAAAAGCATATCAGAAAACCTTTTTACTTTTAATGCTTTTTTTGACCTTAGCAGGAATACTTTCTTAGTGCGCTCTTTTTTTTTTTTTAAATCAACTACTTATTTATTCATTACTTTCTATTTAGCCACTGTTAGTGGCATATAAAATCATCCATACATTCAAAAATATGTTCTTAGACTAATAAGTACCTCTCTATGGAGACGACATACTGTTAACCAGTGTACCATGGAATTCTTACTAATAATCTGTACAGTTTGAAGAAAAAACAGAAGTTTCTTCTCCCTTGGAATTTTTAACTCTCTGGTATGACCTACAATGTGTTTTTATACCTTTTTCACAGCTCTTTGGCAGTGGAACGTTGCTTACAGCTTCACACAATGATTCTGTAACATGAACTCATTATATTTCAGCAAACCTCCAAATCTTGAAAAAATATTGGAAATATGCAAGGCCACAAATTACTACTCTAGATATCATCATCACTGCCCTGCTGAGAACAAAAACGTGGAAAGGCTACTCCTTATGCAGAAAAATTTAAAGGGATAGAGGATCCCCTCCACTATAGCTAAGCTTTCCACAAATAGCCCCCCTTACCTGATCTCAGTTTAATCATGTAAATTTCATTTATTCCTTTGAATCAAACCCAAGTCTTTTCATTGAATATAAGGGGAAAAAAGAATATTACTGTAGAAATCAGGAGTTAGGTCAGACTCCTATCCAGAAAGACATAAAAGTTTTAAGTGTTTTTACCCATGCAGTTTGGATTTTAGAGGTTAATGTCCCTGTAATGGACTATTTAAAGAAAACACAGAGTATTTGGCCACTCTGGGTCCTGTGATTTGTGTATCTTACAAGGAAACGGACGCATATTATGTTTTGCAAATCTAGCTGACTAAATCAACTAGCAAACAGGGAAAAACAATCTGCTAAAAAGAATGTCTTAGGCCTTGTATTGAGCACACCATACCACAAATGATTGAAATTCAGCACACACAAAAACTGACCTGAAGTGCCACATACTTTTATTCCCTGTGCAGCTGTTCTACTAGCAGGACAAATATCACAAACAAATAATGAAACAAAAACAATTTCTAAGCTTGTCAATTTGACATAAAATTTTACTGCCCATTATAATGCTGATGTGCAGATTTTAATTCAACTATCATGTTAGTTATACATTACAATTTAATGACCAATCCATATATATGTAGGAGATAATATATACAGCTACATATATTCAGGTTGTGCTTTTCTGATGCAAAAGGTTCAGCAGCAGTATTGGCTTGATGGTGGGCATCCACCTGTTTCCAAGCCCTCCTCACAAAGCACCTTCTTTGCAACTGTACCTGCATAGCTGTGAATGGGCTCAGGGCTGCTTCAGCTGAAGAAGAACCTGCCAAAAAAATGGAAATGTTTTAAATCTAAACCCAGGTCATGTTCTGAAAACAGTGACATCATGGCAATAAAAGGACACAGGATGATGATAAGTGGAGCATCCTAAGTTGTCATCACCCTCATGCTGGAGTGCAGAGCCACAACCTGTGCTCTAGGCCTGAAGACTGAACAGGGCGCAGTGGAAATAACACAGCAGAAATCCCTTAGGTCATTTAAGTGACTTTAGCACAGAATTATCAGAAAATCTGTTCCTGAGTTGACAAACCTCTCCCAGCTAAGTTTTAATGAAAATTGACATTTTCCTGTGAAAACAAATATATAAATAAATAAAAGCTTCAGATTCTGACAAATCACCATTTCTGTAGGAAACTCTATATTGTTAATAATAATAATAATAATAATCTGCCTAGCTGTAACTGTAACATATTTGGAGGCTGTTATTCACTAAGAATGGTCTTGAATACCATTGTCCTTCAACAGGCCTCCCTGCCAATGTGAAGCACTTTTAGAATACTGTATGTCTGATTCATCAGAGAATACACAGAAGAACATTTTGTCTCTAAAATAAAATTAAAAAAAATGCAAAGAGTATTTACTTTTTTCAGTGGACTATATTTGCTATGTTCTGATGAAATGTCATTCTTTTCTAGTTGTTCAGTGTTAACTGTTAATGAGGCGGTGAGGGATTTTTTTCACTTTATTTTTATCTTGTATCTCAGTCATGTCCTTTGTGCATTGCCTGCGTCACCTGTCCCTCTTCCTCACAGTCCTGTCTGTACATTATGAATACAAACACACATATGTATAGAATCATCGGATCACAGAATCGTTAAGGTTGGACAAGACTTCCAAAATCATCTGGTCCAACTGTCCCCCTACCACCAGTATCACCCACTAAACCATGTCCTTAAGCACCACGTCCAACCTTTCCTTAAACACCCCCAGGGACAGCAACCACTTTGGCCTTCTACATGTGTTCTTTTTTTCTTTCTTCCTCTCTTACCTACCTATATGTTATTAACTGTACATGACTTTGAAATATTATCATTATCATAGCAACATCTCTTAAGTGCTAAGCTTATTATCTCAGCAAGAAAAAATATGTTCCTTTTTATGAAAGGGTATCCTAATTTGTTTGCTGTTCCTTACCAACACTCATTCTTTTCTCTTGAAACTGGAGAATCTTAAATCAGTCATTTTCTGCAGTTGTTGACTATATGTTTTGCAGAGATGTTACCTTTCAAATTCACTTTAAAATATCGTCCTATTGCTAGCCCTAAAAATCACATTTGTTTCACAATATTAAACCATCTCTTCTCATTCTGTGATTATACCTGCTTGCTGCAAAATGCGTCTTTGAGGCATCTTGTTAACCTGAAGGGCTTGTCTACTTGCATCTATGTACAGGATTGTGTCTGGGATACTAGGGCAGACCTTGTCCCCAGAGGGGGTAAAGGTGTTGTGTGATTATTGTTTTGTCATTTTACTGTTTGCACTGCAGACAATCATCAGACGTGATTTGTTAGAGAGGAGCTGTCAGGTTTAGTGAATGTATGTGGGTGTTGAAAATTGTGCATTTTGCGGCCAGGCAAATAGCAAGGATTTTAGCTCAACTATGATGATATAAAATATCAATAATAAGTCTGGGAATGTTCATTATCCAAACAGATGCTTAAATGCTTATAAATGCTTATCAATGTCCTAAAGTGAACTGCTATTTTTGTGAATTATATTGAATTATTGAGATTCTGTAACAATCTGGTGAAAAATGTATTGCATATATGTGCAATGATTTAGTGTACTGTGTAACACTAATAAAAAAAAAATGCATTTCCTTACAGAAAAAATATTTTCCTTACAGAACAAATCTGTAACGGTTACAATAAAAATGTAAGTATGTCACAGACTACAAAGCAAAGATATAGTAGTCGACTTTCATAACGAACACTAGAAAAAACAAAATGAACTGGCTTTGGAATATTCACAGTGTTGTGAAGAAAATTTAATGGGCCACTGCAATAGAGAAGACCAAACATTGCATCTTTCTGCTCCTGTGACATGTGTAGACACAGACAAGTTAAGATTTTCATTTAGATTTAGCCAACATTTCAAACAGTAAACATTGTAAATGTGCTACTGTGATAAACTTGCACTTGTCACCATGATAGCAAGGCTTCTCTTACTCTGTTGATGTAAATATTGTTGTTCATTTTACTGGCTCCAAAGTTCTACTTTTCAACATTTTTCTCTTTTCTTTGTTACTAGGCAACCAAAGCAATGCTGTTTCATATTAAGAGAGCAGCTTATCAGAAATAAAAGCTTTCACTCTGATATTATGACAAGTAATATATAAATGAACATTTTCAAAATGAAGAAAATATGAATTTTGAACCTGTTGTATACAACAAGAAAATTATATCTAAGACTTTTGGCTAGTCTCAAAATTGAGGTCACCAAGTTACCTCGTTTGGGTCACTGCCAAAGTATCAGCTGGTTTTGAGGGGAGCAGTCCCGGGCCAGCTGTAAGAACTTCAGGAAAAAAAATCATGTATTTGAAAGAGTATTGTCATGAAAATCAGGTGAGTACAAGAGCTGGTCATCATCCTCAAGTATGAGCTAAATGTGTTCAAGGTAAAAGGAAATATTATTTCTTCTTAACACATTAAGTGTTTGCTGGCATTAGATTGTTGAGGAGTTCTGGCTGCTTTTGTTATAAAAGCATCTAATTTTATGACTGTTTTTTATATGGTAAGTCATAAAACTTAGAGTGAAGGAGAAAAGTGTAAGTATAGAGAATATTATTGGAAAAAACATTAAAATATAGGATGAATGAGAGACAGAAACAGCATTTTTAGTTTCACCTCAAAATGCAGGATCGTTTAGATACCGTGAATGCAGCAGAGAGCCTAAAAGTTTGTCTCTGTAATAGTGCTGCAGGCCTGTAATACAATGCGTTAGGCTAGTTATTTTACACCTAAGATATAAATCATGATGTTATTCACTCAGCCTTTATTCTTTGGAAAATGTGCTTAAGTGATACTTAAGCCAGCCTGAGCTGAGAATCAACACATTCTAAGTGCTCTATAAAACACTGCCATAATGCTAGCTTCACTAATTTATGTCACCTAATTGTGGAGAGAAGTCCCTATATAGCCCATTGTTCAACTGTACAGACACACTCTACAATGAGCAATGCAAACGAAACTAGTTTGCACAGTGGACTTAGATCAAAAAATCAAGGCTAGATTAAATCTACCCAAACTGAAAATACAGCATCGGAAAGATCTATCAGGCCAAGTTCCCACATCCAAAATGCAGGAACATTTATCTTGTAGGAGACAGCATCAATGGCATTATGAGCCTGTTCTTTTCCCTTTGGCATGGAAAAAGGCATCTTGCCCTCACCCCTCCACGGAAGCCCTCCATGGTCTATGGAGAAATGACATGCTACGGTTAGATGGACAGGATTGCTGCATTCTTGTTTTTAATTTGTAAGTGTTCCAGGCAGGATATCTTACCTTTTTCTTTTTCCTGAAACCACATTCCATTCACAGCTTATAATCCTTTCATACATGTTTTATTGTGGCTAAATCTGCTATTAACCAATCAACCCACAGAATTGTAAAATATGTGAATATAAATTTGTTGGTGAATATGAAAGCTCATATGCAGCTGTTTGAGGGAAATCTATGCATTGAAATCTAGTAACAGTGTCTTCTTTCTTCCAAAGACATCAGTGAAATTGCTAAAATCAACGAGCTGAATGAATCCGTATTTGCTAATTTCTTGTTTAATTGCATACCCTCATTAAAGTCAAATTCAAGTGCTTTTTTCAACAATATAAGAATCTTTCCCCATTATTTTCTTTGGCTAAAGAACAGGAAAAAAAGATTGCCAAACAAAAATTAGCATAGTGCTAAGAAAGAGAGATTTTTTAATTTTTTTTTACTTTTCAGAATATCATTTTTTCTATGTCTTGTTTCACTGAATGTGAGTAATAGTATCTCATAATCTTGAAAAATAACACAGCAGTCCCTGAACTTCCTATTCTTAGGAATTTTGGAGGGATTCACATAAAAATATTAATTGGGAAAATCCATAATTGTACTGGAAGCATTTGTGCTAGTAAAAATGCCTTTGATCTGTAAGAAACACAGAGCTTGTTAAAGCAGACAAGCTTCTAGCAATCTTCCATCTAGATCTGACGAAACAATCTGTTAATGCCTCCCTGAGAATTTAAATAACTGAAAATCTGGGTGACACTATATCTTGAATATCTGTTTGTGCTGCTTGGAAATATCTGAGAAAGAAGAAACTCAACTTACAGACTGAAGAGAGGGGCTGTGACTACTGCTGATGAATCTAAACAAGTGACTATCAGAAAGCTCAGAGAAAACCAAAGCGACATGAGATAATGTAGATCTTACAGGAAGCAGAGATAAAACTCCCTGGGTCACAAACTGTCTGCAAGAAGATTTTGATTCCTGAACAAAGAAAGATACTGTTTCCTGGTCTTTATTGTTACCATACTGAGTAAGATAGGACTTTGTTCATATTCTTTTGTCATCACAAAGAAATGCCAAGCAACAAATATCTGACTCTGTTATTTCCTTGCCCTCTTCAACAAACACAGCAGTAATGATCTAAATAATGACCAGGCGCGCGCGCACACACACACACACACACAAAAAGCAAATCAACAATTACATAAAATTATTTAAAAGGACTTGCAGAGAATTCAAGATATAGTCCTAACAAGAAATTTTATCCTTTACATTTGTGAGGGAGGGAGTTTGAGTGTTATTGGGAGTGCTAGGAAGAACCATGGAAAATAATTATGTGAAAATATGGCTTTAAGAAATGTAAGGAACAATACAGAGATATAAAATTTAAGGAAAAATAAGGAAGGCTAATGTCCTGGTTGCAGCTGGGATAGAGTTAATTTTTCTCCCTAGTAGCTGGTATGGTGCTGTATTGGATTTTTGATGAAAGTAGTGGTGATAACACAACAATGTTTTAACTGTTGCAGAGCAGTGCTAGCAACTTTTCAGATTCTCATGCTGCCCTGCCAGCAAGGAGACTAGAGGAGCACAAATTGGGAGGGGACAGGACTAGGACAGCTGACCCAGACTGGCCAAAGGGGTGTCCCATACCTTATGGCCTCATGCTGAACAATAAAATCAGGGGAGTTGCTAGGGGAGTGCTGCCACTGCTTGGGGACGGGATGGGCATCAGCCAGAAAAAGGTGAGCAATTTATTTATTTTTTGTTGTTGTTGTTGTTGTTTATTTTCTTTCCCTAACTTTTTTTTTTCTCTTTTTTCCCCCACTCATTTAACTATCTTTATCTCAACCCATGAGTTCTTGCACTTTTCAGTTCTCTCCCCCATCCCACCGTTGGGGTGTGAGTGAATCACTGTGTGGTACTTAGCTGCCTGCTGGGTTAAACCACCACAGTTAACATGTTAATTTGGGCTTCATTTTAATTGTTACCTTTATGTAAGAGCAAAACCCTGTTTCTTGCACACCAGTTAGGAAAAATTGCCTTATTTCATCGATGCTAACAGCAAAGAACTGGACTGGAATCTTAGAGAGAGGTAGAAACACTGAACCAGGAAGAACCAAGGAATAATGCTACTTATCCTCTAGAAATTATGGCTTGCCCTGAATGAAGATTTTTTGTCCACTTTGATTTTTGAGGGTAGAGGGACACAGAGAAGGAAGATTCCTTTGATCTGAGGGACAGAGTGCAAATGCATTTATACAAATCATTGGAGAGAGAGAACTATCTACAACTGTGATACAAGACAGTTCAAAGTCTGTTAGAAGAAATAAGTAAAAAAGAGTGCAAGAGATTACTGGAATTTTAAATCTTTCTTTGACATTAAAACTTTACATGGCTTTACTTAAATCACTTAACCTTTCATTCCTTATTTCCTTGATCCCACTTATAAAATGAAGATTTTAAAGCATATCATCACTTAGAAGCAGTGTGATTAATTACTGCTTGTATAGTGCTCCACATGAGATAAAATTTACCTGATTGCATAGCCATTGCTGTGGTGACTTTCTAAACTCATTGCTTACTAAGGTGACTATCCTGTGGGAAACTCATATATTATAAAACTAATTTATGGCAATATTTCTCATACTTGTTTTAGGAAGAAAAGACTGAATAGGTTGGTGCTTCTCAAAATCACTGTACGCTGGTTCTGCTCAGAAGTTTTTTCTCCTTCCTTCTGTCCAGTTTTCTTACAAATGTTCACAAAAGAGGAGGAACAGATAGCCCTGCTTCATTGCTTATAGAAGCCCACTCTTTTAAGATTGAAATTAGCAGCTGCAGGTTTATACCTGCAGGTTTATACCATTCATTCAAAATGGAAATGCCTCAAAACATTAAGGGTCTCTTGAAACCTCTTCTAAAGACCAGTGGACTGCAGCCTATACCAGAAAAGACCAGAATGAGACTTTCAGCAAAACTAAGACACACTGTGGTGTGTTCTGTAATCCTTTACATACAGATCTATTGACTTTAATGGAATAGCCATTCTGGTTTACACTTATAAAAATCAATAAAGTCTGGACTCCTTGCTTATTATGAGACTGTCTCATCAAAATAAATCTAGAGGAGAAGGAAAGAGGCTTGTAGCTAGAGTATACACAGATAATTTTCTTACAGGAGCTAGCTAACTTTTCTTACTGACATTTGCCTTTTTGCTAGAAAATAGTTTATTTGTTGAAACAGGTCTTCAACTCAGAATGCACCAGTTACTTCTGAAAAGCTTTTCACTACTTAAGGTAAATTTCTATTCAATGTAGCATTTTCAGGTACCTTAAAACAGCAATAAAATCTTCACATTATTTCAATGCAAAGGGCCATTGAGCTTATTGCCTTACTTAAAAAATGGATAGTTAGAGAAAGACTGAAAGAAATTAGACATGTAACCAGCAATTGTCTTGCCTTCTGGCAATCGTCAGTTGAGTGAAATACATAGATTATGGAATTCATCTCTGATTTTTTGCATGATGGGGAACAGAACTCAGAAGATATCTGATATGCAAAGATCTAGCCAGAGATTTTTGCTTAATAACATCAGAACTAAAATGAAGGGAGGATAAATCCAGTGATTTTTTTGTTACAAATTTATAGTGTTGGCTCTAAAATTTGAATGTCTACAGTGAGGCTTAGGTTGCCATGAAGTTTTCCTAAAACTTGGGATTTTAATTTCTATTTACCACTTCACAAATTCCCTATACACTAGGCTCTAAAGGCTCTAGAAGTATCTTCTAATGGAGATATAGTGTGGGTATGTATAAGACATACAAGTGTGTCTTATAAGACATAGACCAAAGTCCACATCCTTTGAGCTCATTCATTAATAAATTCTGAGGAGTGATGAAGATGGCAAGTCAAATCTTGAAGTAAGTAATGAAAGCAGTCTTCCACATTGCAGTTAAGTCTCCGGTAGCAGGATAGAGTTAGTTTGGTAGGACAGGTCTTCCAATGATAGTAAAATGCTCAGTCATTTCAAAAATATCAGCAGCCCCCCACATGGAAAAACAAAACAAAATATTTTTTGCAGTCTCAGAGAAAGAAGGCAGCATTTTGTAAACAGCATGTTATCATTTTTTTCTTTCCTGTTATGTTCCTCCCATCATACCCTTTTGGCTTTACTTGAAGTCCTAATATCTTGAAAAATGCAATCAGGATATTTCAAACAGAATATATGGACAGTGTTAAAATATAATATTGGTCAATGTCTGTGTATTCTGAGCTGTATGCCCCAATCATAGCATGTTAAATGTGCTGAAGAACAGCTGGAGAAAAGCCTTGTGTAAATCTTGATTATGATAAAGTCTGGCTGTGCTCAGTAATTCACTCACATAGAGCACAATGCATGATCAGTGATGAAGCTGACTAAAAGACAAAGATGAAGCATAAAGTCTAAGACAACCTAAAGAAGGAAAAGATTTAACCATTTAAATTGGCTTTCAACTAAGCTCAGATATTCAGTTCACTTCTGAATGTTATTGTCTTATTTCCAACATAATTAGCATTAATATTCTATGTTCAAAAACAGTTGTGGGGGAAGGCATTTATCCCAGCAAAACTAAAGGTGTGAAATAGTATCATATTTTCCCAGATGATTTCATATTCAAACTTCTACAAAAAATGAATGTTGTATTTGCTCAAATAGGAAGTTCAAAGATCATCTAACAAATGGTAAACCATCTTAAAGACTTCTACTGTAACTTTTATTTCTAAAAGAGATAAAGCACATTATCTATTCATAGAATCATTATTGGGGTAGCTGATTTATTGCTAATTATCAAAGTATGCAGGACTAGCATCAGTAACATAATTCTAGTTCATTTCCCTAGCACAATATCATTTCCCTTGCACAGAGTAAGATTCGAAAATGAAAACGTAAGACTCAACACAATGGAGAGAAGTCTTCTGTCTTCTTACTTGATTCCAAGCTGCTCTGGACTGTATTTATTATTTATTTATTAGTCTTTATTACAGTGCTTCTAGACTAAAAATGGAAATGGTAAATTAAGAGATGTCAGATATTTGAAATGCTTTCATTATTATGAGTTTTCCTGATATATGTAGGTAAACACCAACTAAACTCTTTCCTGAAGAGTTTAGTGAGTTAGGGAATAAAACTATTGACTTCTTTTTGGGCCTGATTCCTCTTGAAGACAATGATAGGTCAGAATGTTATGTGAAGATACGTAGATTCAATATATATACTGAGTGTCTATTATGTATCTACATGCCTTTGAAAGATTTGGCCTTTAACAGGCTCACCATGATCATGCTTCTCTGGTATTCACACATTTTAAGGCAATTATCTTTCAGAAGAGTAAAAGGTATATTATACAAACTGATAAACAGAAATTCCTTTTGGGTTCACATGAATTTAAATTAATATCCCTTGCCTTTTTTAAAAGTGTTCAATTTTCCTTGTTCTACGCTCATTCCGCTACATCAGTTCTGATCTTTACAGTGAAGGAAGATGACCCAAAATGTTAAAAAAAAAAAAAAAAAAGTTAAGTGTTATTGACATATAAAGACCAACTCTATCTATCCAAACCTGCAAAGATCTGAAGAATCTTAATTTTGAAGTGATTAAATTCTTCAAGCTTATACAGAGCTAGGAATTTGCTTGAAATTCTGTCCCAATAGGCACGTGCTTCTGAACAACCAAACCTCTGATCTCTCTCCTTTTCCTTTTTTTTTTCTATATTTTTTTTCCTTGGTTCACTGATCTTAATCTTTTCCTTCAACTTCACCTAACAAATCTTTAGAGTGAAACACTTTCTGGACAATACACGTGCAATATAACTGGTGGGAGTCATTTCATCTCCCACCAGTGTAAGCCCGTTTCTTTGTCATCTTCTTCTATATTCATAAATGGGCATATTAGTATGTTCTTCATTATTTTATGGATATCCTTGCATACTTCACTATTTTTAGATGGTTAATTTTTGAACCTGACCCTTTTTCCAACCTAATTCAGGTAAAAGAACTCAGTCACACAGGGAATGCACTCTTCATAGAAATAAACACTGAGATACCTATTAAGTTAAGGAGATTTTAAATACACATCTCAAGGAAGAGGAAACTACTTGCCCAACTGTTTCATATAACAGAGAGAATGGAAAGTACAAAACACAGATGGAAGAGTAGGGATCAGGATCAAAAAAAAATCAAATACCGTGAGAGTACTAACGAAGGCAGGCCTGTAGAACCACACAAGGAGTATGTTCTAGTGAGAAAGAAAGAGAAAGATAAAAAGAGAAAGAAGAAAGAATTTATCCAAAGCTTGAAAATAAGTTGCTTTCCATGTTACCAAACTAGTTGCATTACTGTGGACTTAACTGGAGTCTTTAAATCAGGGTCCTTGAGAACAGTTTAGATACAGCTTGTAGGTTTTGTACTCTACTAATGACATCTTCTTGTTCCCATGACCTGACTCAGGGCACTCAGGCAAGCAACAATCCAAGCCAAAGAAGGAAGCACTCTCATAATAGTTCCAAGTGTGCAGTTTTGATGACGTACCACAAGGTATGAGAAGTAAAAATAGTGATAAATAACAGTATTTTGGGGGGAAAAAAACAAGATATTAGATAGTTTGGATGAGAAGACAGAGATACACATGGAAATTTAATTCTTCCAAACACTCAGGTCTTTCTTTGTTTTTACAGAAAGAAAAGATTTGTAACACTCTGTCTTTTAGAGCTAAGCTTTTTGTGCTTCTGAAAACCTCAGTCATCGGGCCATAAGAACAGTCATAATTATTATGTC
This sequence comes from Anser anser, assembly GCF_964211835.1. Lineage (NCBI taxonomy): Eukaryota > Metazoa > Chordata > Aves > Anseriformes > Anatidae > Anser > Anser anser. The sequence goes on from NC_139720.1 coordinate 23,362,351, forward strand.
TGAAAGAACATGACGTATCTTTCTCCCAATCTCATGAATGTAACTCACTCCTTATATGTAACAAAGAAACAAAATCTCCTCTGAACCTTTCTGCGTAATGATGAAATTATTGATTTTAATTCTCAATTCCTTAATTTTTCAAAAATGGCTTTTTATTAATAATGATTTCCTTAAATTAAATAAAACAGCAAAAATATGGGAAAGTGCTGGGATGTCAGTAACCAAAAAGGATTACTTTCCGTGTGAAAAACATGTCAGATTAAGTTTTCAGTATCTAGAGAGAAAGGAAAATATGTTGTATCTTAGCATCACTCTAGAGGCCTCTCATACTGATTCTAATACTGGAGCTAATGAAAAACTGGGGGGAAAAAAGTAACAGTAATAATAATAATAATAATAATGATGATAAAAGTCTGTAATGACCTCTATAAAAAGAAAGGAAGAATAGAACAATAAATGCAGTATCTTAAGGGAGAATGCAAAAATGAAATGCATCCTGCCTATCTACAAAATAGTGCTAACTTTATAATCACTTCTTAATCTTAAATGTTTATTGTTATTTTATTTATTTATTTTTTTGCTACAGAGAATTCATGTCTGTAGTCACTGTAAGAGGAGAATTGAGATGTCTGCAATAACTCTGTTTTCTTACCTGCAAAGAGATCTCTCATGTGTCCCAAATCTGCCAGTAAAACTCTTCCACAGCTGTTGACTTCTAACATAGTTGTCACTAACGGTTCAGTCACCTCCCCTTACCAAATGAGCTGGTATAAATAAATTAGCAAGCAGTATGCCCCCTTGGAGTTGCAAAAAGGCAGAGGGAGATCCCAGGCCTGCCAGGTTACTGAGGGAGGCCTCCACAAGCAGGCTCTGTGCCTCGCTGTGCTGCTGTGTCACCTCTGCCTGCCCTGTGACCCAGGGTGCAGGGAACAGGTGGTCAGACTGGCAATTAGCAACTCCTCATACTCAGGAGGGGATGAGTCTGTCCACTGGGGCCCTGCTGTCGCAGAAACCTTGCTGGAAGGTAGAGACATGGGCTTGCCCAGGTGTCTGACCTGCCACCCCCCTCTGACATCTGCTTCTTCAATCCAACAGCTTGGGTTGAAGGAGGCTTCAAAGATCTGCAAATATAATTGTACACCAATGGTATTCTCCAGGGACCAGGTTTGGAAATCCTGTTGCACCAAAACCTCTGTTGCAGCTCGAATTTTTCATGTTCTAAAGTGAACACTTAATTTAATTTTTCCTTTAGTTATTACATAGAAATCCTTAACATTCCCACACATGAAGCTCAGCCTGTCCAAATCCAGCCGAGTAAGATGCTGGCACTTTAAGATAAAGTCCAAGCTAGACAACGCAATCTTTACTCTGAGCAGCTCGCAGTAGATAGGTTGGTCAGGTCAGGAATAGCAGCTGCAGCAATTCTTAGATTTTTCAATTTGAAAAAAGTATAGGCTATTGGTTCTGCACACACTAGGGTTTTGTTGTTGTTGTTGTTGTTGTTGTTTTAAGTCTCGAAAGGAATGCAGTAGAGATTTAATGATGTCTCTGAGCTTTGCAGTAGGTATTTTAAGGTCCCCATTGCCCTGATGTTTCAGCATATGTCCAGCAGCTACTGGGTGCAATGCTACTTATTTGACATTTGAGTGCTGGTTAAAAATAGCAGTTTGTTGGCTCAGAAGAAAAGGCTGTTTGGCTGTGATGGTGAGCCAGGGGATGACACATGCCAGTCAGCTGAAGAACTGGAGGTGAGATCCTAACTGAGTTGTGCCTAACTGTGAGAATTGAATTGACAATCAAAAGCCTAAAAATGTATGGCCCTGACAGGCTCTGAGGGAGAAGAAGGTGGCTGATATGAATTAGTGAAGATGAGTACACCAATGAAAATCAGTATCAAAGGAGAGGGATGGGAGTCCTTCCCTCCGTCTCATTAAAAAACAAGTTGTAGATATGGTGCTTATGTGAGTCTGGGATGCTGGCTGCTGTCTGGAGTTTCTGTGGCTAAATTCTCAGATCAAGGCAGACAGAGAGGACAGAAAGATAATAGCTTCCTAGGAAAGCTGGCTAGTGCTCAGTAATATTTCCTTTTCAAAGAGAAATGGGAGAGTTTAGGGTAAGGACAAATCCCTCTGCAGTTGTAGTGACAATTCTATCTTGAGAAACGCTGAGAAACGAAGTAGCACTAAAGCTTTTGGCTCTTTGGTACAGAGACTTTCTAACCTCCTTATTGAAATTGGTATGGAAAATGTTAAGATTACAGTCTCCAGTAAAACTGCATTTAGAGTCAGGATCAAAATGATGTTACTCTAATTGCAGCACTGCAGGCACAAGAACTGATCAACACAGCCTAGGGGAAGCAATTACCCTTGTGAGGAGCAGCACCTATTTGGGTGGTGAGGGGGCTGAGAAATACAGTAAACAGTCTAAAAATACTCCGAAATTGCATTGCAGAGTTCACTGAAAGTGCCTGAACATAGGCTAGGTCTGTGCTTCTTGAAATGCCCCTGCTTGTCTGTGCTCCTGTAGCCGTTGTGGGTCCCAACATGAGCTCTGATACTACTGTTGCTGGGGGTGATTTGGAAACAAAGCAGGGGCTAGAAGAATGCAGAACTTATCTCCCATATTATATTATGCAGGAATTCATTACACCAATTTTTTAGATTTACATAAGAAGGAAGATTAAATTATCTGTGTGATGAAAGAAAGACTACATCTCCCATGCAATCCCTTGCAGCTCATAAATATCTACATTATTCTAGAAATATGGCTTTTTCCACTCCACTTCTTGACCAAGAAGTGATGGCCAAAATCAGAAGCTGAATCATAGTTTTTTGATTTTACATATCTCCTTCCTTACCACACAAACACAAAAAAAAAAAAAAAAAAAAAAGGTAAAAATGCAAGGAATTTTGAAAGCAAGTTTTAACTAGGAGGGAAGTCAAATTATTTTAATTAAAAAGTTTGAAAAATACTACAATTAAAAATTGAACTCCAATTAAAAACAAATTGCAGTCATTTTTCTTTAGTTTGTTTACTCTTAACAAACCTAAAGAATAAATTCAAAAGGAAAATAATCCTAAGGACATCAAAGTATCCTACACAAATTCAACCCTTTGGTAAATATAAATATAAATATATACACACATACACTCAATGGCAATATGTACATTTTGAGAACACCCTTTGGTTTCTTCCAAACCAAATTTTTGTTCTTCAGGATTTAGCCATATACTAGAAAGAACCTGGGAACTTGATTTTGTCAAATATTCAAGTAGACCCACCGCTATCAGGAGTGTGGTTGTATATCTTGTTTTCTAGAGGAGTGTTAGCTCTAACAGCAGGAAAAAGATTTCCCTTACAGGACCACAGGACAGATTTTAAATTCTCAGTTCAGACTGCATCTATTTCTCAAACAAAAGATATTGCAGTACAAAAGTAAATGAGAAAAGGTCCTGCAAATCAAAGTTGCTGCTCTTCATCTTGTGTGTGGGAGGACTGCCAAGTAAATGCGATTCAATAGGCCATTTGCATCAGCCTGGCTTATATTTCCGCTGAGGGAGGCAGGAGTTTGGCAAGCTGTGTCAGCAGGTTACCTTTCCATTGTGAAAAGGCAAAGCAGCAGCATGCTAGGCATAATGAGACAAATGTTGTGCGTTCAGTTCTCCAAAGTCTTTTCTTGCTAAAAGAAAAGAAAAGAATGGCCTACATTAACACTCTGGATATGCTTCTTGTTTACACAGCCTTGTCAATTGTATTCTTCTCATTGAGGTGTTAAAGGTGCATTTGTGAATGCATTACACCTGACCTGTGAACCAGTCTTACTGCTTGTGTATTTTATGTCATAGAAAAGAATATGCTAAGAGTATGAGTGATCATTGTTTGTATTTCATACTATGATTGGAGTGAAAGTGGCTTAGTTCACTGGATGGAAATCAACTATACCTGGCTGCTGTAAAAACAAAGAAGCCAGGAAACAGAAGGACATGGGGGCAGAGGTACATGACACAGAAGCATTCTGGTTCAACAGCACAAGCTGTTCCATATCAAAAGAGGATTACTTGAACCGGAAAAAAAAAAAAGAAAAGAAAAGAAAAAAAACCTGTGAATTCTCTACACTTGTAAAAATCTATGAGCCATCTACAAAGCACAGAGTCATCCATCTCCAGCAGTTGCTGCAGACAGCAAAACTGAGGCAAAAGAGCTGCCTGAAGTGTGCCTCATAGAAGAGGGAAAGGGGATGACATGGGGACAGGGTACCTTCAATCCTAGGAGCCCATCATTGTTGCTGCAATCACTTATGAAGACCACTGGCATGATGTGCAGCAGCATCTGATAAGGCCAGGGAGGAAGAAAAAGGAAAGACAGTGGACAGTGTGCACACACACTACAGGATGCTGCAAGTCTGGCTCAGTGGAATTACCCGAACTCTCTCTGTCCTTAGAGATTCATGCTCTACTTTTGCACTGACAATTGCTGGCATCTTTCTGAAGACAAATGAGGGTAACTTTAATATTTTATTTAGTTGATACAGTAGTTTCATACATACATACAGTCATCATATCACTAGCACTGGTTTCTCCAGCAGCTCTAAGTGGTCTTATGTCTTTTCCTCCACTAGTGCTGGTAGAGTAGCCTTAAGGCTGATCTAAATTACCACTCTCCAGAGTTGTCATGGCAACAGGAACTGGCTGAGCAAGCCAGCATTTTATCTTTTCCCAGAACATATTCTGAACACCGCATTCAGAACAGTGATTGCAGCTATGCTATCTCCACGGGCTTCCCTTCTCTTGTCGAGCATCCTCAGGTGCCCGGCTAAATCAGCCTCGTGCCTGTTTTACAGCATGTGAGTGGCAGATCTCTGCCAAAACAGTTTCCAGGACCTGCTGTACAATTTTAGTGATGTCAGAACTGTCAGTCTACACTTGGTATATTGACATGAACATCATATTTCAAAATGTCCCTTCACTGCAACTTGCTAAACAACCTGCAGATTTTTTAAAAATACTCTCCTGAAAATTCAATTCAAGTGTCAAATGACCTTTTTTTGTCTACTTTCCAGAAGTATTCAAATGAATCACTCGTTGCAAAAGTTCTTTAAAATATGAGGAAAAGTAAGCAACGTGCAGGGAAAGGAAACCTGGCGAAAACAAAAAAATCTGAATTCATCAGCGTACTTTCTAGAAGCTCCTGTTCCAGATAGCCATTCTTTGTACAAACTTGAATATTGTTTATAAATGTTGTCCAAGTTGTGTGTTTCTGCAGCTGGAATTTGTCTGCCCTGAAGGATGTAAGATACTCAGAGAATGAGGAAAGATGAGAAGGGTCATCCTGGCTTTTTAGGTAGCAGTTTCTGATATAAAAATGGTGTTGAGTTTGATACAGGGAGAACAGAGCCCTGTGTTCTGGCCAGCAGATCCTCTTCAAGGAGCAAGGTGCTGACCAAGGCCTTTACTTGGATTCCTCATGCTGAAAATCAGAAGGCATTTCTACAATTTCTACAAGAATTTCATGGATAAAGTTCTGCTGATCATAGTAAAACTGGGCTAGATTAAGCTTTAGAGGCTGGGTTGGATCAGTGGAGAATGGACTTAGATTTGGCTGTTTACATGTGATCAATGAAATGGATGGCATGGAGCTGAATGTCAGATGACTGTCAGCTAACGGTATCTAATGAGCACTCTGTTCTGATGATTCAGACATTTTTTTTTTCTGAATTGGTAAGTGGAGAAGAACCATACATGATGATACCCAAATTACAATTTTTAAGGTGTCAGGGAGATGGAACTTGTTTTCACAGGCTGCACGCCTGACTTATACAGAGAATACCTAGTTCAGGGAGAAATAGGTTTGGACACACTCCTAAGACTAAGGTTTGCTTCTATTGTATGCAGCATTTGTAATATTTAGAAAATATTAATTAATATTTAGAAGAAATTACACATTTTCATCTTATTCAGATAATACATTTCATCTCCACGTTCGAGAATTTGAATATCTGAATCCTTGCAAACAAAGAGCAATTATCTAAGAAAATGATCTTGCAGGTTATTTTTCTGCCTCACATCCAGTAGTAATACAGTCTTTGGTTACTATTCCTGTAGTAGCTTTGTTTCAAAAGTACTCTCCTGACAATCTGTGCTCAAATATAATTGTTACTGCCAAAAACAATATAGTCATAAAACTTCTTGGAAAAAAAAGCAGAAATATTAACAGTCTTATGTTACTAGAGCATTAAGACTCATAGTCAAGTTTTCATTGTACCCAGAATAAAGTGAAAATACTTGGAATCTAAGCACCATACAGTGCTGGTCAAGCCTACCAGCAGTGATATAAACTTTATCATCCTTGTTCCTCTGTATTAAATATCTGAAAATATTTTAAAATTGCACATCAAGAATTGTCTGCCAAGAATGGCAATGAATATTCTCTAAGGGCAAAACAAAGAAAATTTCAAGCTCTCTGTAGAAAAATGATGTACCAAAATGCAAGCAAACAATTTTATGTGCATAGCCCTTCCAGAGAGAGGAGGAGGAAGAATTACACAAACATACTTTTAACTGTCTAATCTCATAAATGTGGTAGCTTGAAGGAGGAATGTCATTACTCATGCTTACTTTCCTTCAGAAACTTCCATCTCATAACAAAGCACATCAACCCTTTACATTTATGTGCACAAGAATGATATTGTCAGACTTCTGCTGTGCAGGAAGTTCTACCAGTGTATCTTGCTTTTATTGGTTTGTGGGTTGGGAGGCTGGTTTGATTAGTTGCATACCAATTTATTAAATGAAAAAAAAAAAAAGAAAAAAAAAAAGTCTTCCTAGTTTTCATTTCATAACAACAAAAACAACAACAACAAAGAATGATTGTCACTTACAGCTAACTTCTAAGTGGCTTACTTATAGACTGAAATGCAAATTCTAATTGCCACATCCATCTAAAACCTGTCCTTTTTCTCTCTAGTCCTTTAATACAGAAAATAGCAAGTTATCTATAGATCACCTGATGACTGCATTTTTTTGTTTTTCCTGGAATTTGAGACATTCACACTTTCTATTATAGCAGTCTACAATGTAAAACAAACGAACAAAAAACTATAATGTGCCATAGAAAATTAAAAAAAAAAATAATCTTTTTTACAGTCTCTTGAGAATATACTTGAAGATCAAGAAGGTATACAGGAAAAGCAGGAATCTTTGTTGTTTTTTGTGGTTTTTTTTTTTTAATTGTCTTGGAAAGGGTACACACTAGGTACTCATGCATGTATGCATGCTCATAGCTGTATGTGTACATGCATGTGTATATATTTCCATATGCATATGTATGTGCATATATATCAGGCCCTAGTTTGTCCTTATCCAGACTAAATGAAATGGGAGGAAAATTTCTGAGGTCCTCTAGGCCTGCTTTATGCCTATGCAGGCCTCATTCACATACTAAGACAAGTGAAATGCTTTGTAATATAGCATCCTGGAAGGGTTTGTGCAAACTACATTCTTATTCCTTGCAAATTTATGACACAAAAGCTTAACTTGCTAGATTCTAATATTAAAGAAATTAAATTATTCTATGGATTCTTCCCATGTAATTTTACAGTTTTCTAAATATATTGAGAAAGTAAATCTTGGCTGATTCCAAGAAGCGAATGGTTCATGGAGTTATTTGACATCTAAGAAAAGCAAATGTTTCTGCAATCCAGAAACACAGACCACAGGGACTGAAGCCTGACTCCTCCTCAGGTGAGGTGACAGCTCCCAGAGACATGAACACTTGTGTGATAGTCCATCATCCTATTTTCATATATTTTTAAGATGATCTGTAAATGAAGAGAGACAAAGTGCTGGATGGCAGACTGTTACTGGAGATTTCCCATCTTGCCTGCTTCAATGCTTTGTTTAGAAACTGACCCTTATGCCTGCTTCAAAATCTGTTTGTTCTCCAACTTCGTAACAAAGGTAAATGTTCCTGAAAGCTTGTTAATGTAGTCTCTAATTAGCCTATTTTTTTCAGGGTGGTGGTGGTGCTTAATTTAAAGCAAGAAAAATTTAAATTAATTTAATTTTAATTTAGAAAAAAAAAAATCCCTCAAGAAACATTTTTTTCCGTACCAAAAATTAATTCATAGTTATTTCTATTTATGAGACAAATTGTCTCATAAGATATGAAAGGGAGGGGATATGGAAAGCTTTTCCTAAGAGCAGATTCCTGTCATTTTCTGAAGGATTGTGTAGCCACGCAATAGTGTGACAGTGAGTATAGTGACAAGAGCAACTACAGCCCACATGGAGGAAAAAAAAAAAAAGGGGGGCAAAATTTTCAGAGTGCTTTCTGAAGCCTCCCTTTTACTTGCACACGCTGACTTCTGACTTCTCCAACTGCATTGACTCTTTTCCACATAGAATATGTAGTTTCCTGCAAAGTCACTCTGGAAATTTACCGGTAGCCCTGAAAACTGGAAGAGTACCTCAGCAATGCAGTCAATGTGTTGTTTCAAGCAAGATTTTTTTCCTAAAGAGTTAAGTATTGCATTAGTTTCAAAATACAGAGGAAAATTAACATGATGATGGTTCTGCTTTCATTTGAAATCAAAAGAATTTACACTACAAATTTCATCTGAAGCAGAATCAAAAACCAGAATTTGCAGTTTGCCTAAAACTTTTTCTATTTGACATATTTCAGTTTTAGGACTGAAAATGACAAATAAACACTCTCTAATCCTCTGCCACTTCTTTTATGTTAACCAAAACCGCAGATTCTTATACCTCTTACTTCACAGGAATGTTCAAGTTACAGCAGTCCATGAAAAAGTTCACTGCCCAGGTACATTGAGCATCAGAAAAGAACATCTTTATGCTGTAGCAGTAGAACATCTACTTTTCAAAAGCATAGCTTTCCAAGTGCCTTAGTATAGCTTTCCATTACTATGCCAGATTTCTGTAACTGTTCAGTCTGGAGAAACACAGAGCCAAGAAGTTCATTGTAAAGCTGGAAAGGAGAAATAAAAATAACATTGCACATGGAATTTCAATCAACAAAGGTAAAAAAAACACCTCTGAATGAGCTAATTGGGTAATGTCTTGGGAACTGGCACTGCATAAAGGTAAATTAAAAAGAAAACGAAGAAAAAGAAGAAAACAATAGAAGGAGATTTTTTGATGAGTCTTCTGCGTACACTAGAGGTACAGAATCTAAGTCCAATGATGCTTTAAGCATCACAGCTCAAATAGTTTTAATGATCAGGAGCCTCAATTAGTTGTTTTTATTACCCTACTTTAATCCATAATAACTGTAACATTATTTGCATATAAAATATCAAAGGAAATAGGCCATTGTAAATTGACACGTATACTTTTTAGTAGGCAAAATTCTTCTGAACTGTGAGTTTAAAATGCAAGTAGAGCTATTTTTATATTACCTATTTTCTTATTTACTTTTTTCTAGAATAGAGTGGAAAACCTCTGGAGTCAGTTATTTTAAGCAACAGTTTCTGACAGGTTGTGAATTAACTTGGATTGCAAAGTCACCTTGAAAAGCTCATCTCACAGTTTTATACAAAAGGAAATACGGAATGAAATACTCTGAAAAAGGAGAGGGGGGGGTGCTTTCAATAATTTTTCTTCAATATGGCTGTTAGAAGCCTTTCAAGTTGATATACCCTGTTGTATGGATGTGCTGTTCCTCTACTCGACCCCTTCAAAACACTACAGAACAGTGTGGATTAATTGGCTGGGATTCGCTTGTCTAAACATTAATGTCTACGGAGACTTCAAATGCCCAAGAGAATCTCCATAGGGCTGGTAAATATAATATAGTTCCTGCAAGACTCACATCCCACCAGTGAGCCATCTGGAATTCAGGCAAGATGCTCTGGGCTGTCTAAAATGTCACTAGATACTGTGTTCAGGCATCTGAATCCTGCCCATTATCTTTGCTAAATAAGTCTCTGATCCTGCATGTCTCTCACTACCTTCCAGATGTAGACTTTGGCAACATTAGCTGCTATGATTGTGACATATAGAAGATGATGTAAAACTTCTGCAACAGTTTCCTGAGCAGATGGGAGTGTCTAGACATTACTTGCCTATGTGAAATCTTGGGGAATGGGAGAGGCACAAAAAGACTAAAGGGTAATGAACTGAAAACAAGCATTTACATATATGCATATATAAATAAAATGTAATTTCCAAGTCACTTGCATGGATCACATCTTACTTGATGCATTCAGTCAACATGTAATTCCAATGACTTATTTCTCTGTGTTCAGTACACAAAAATACATACAACAGTGAAATATCCACTGCTTTTTAGAATACTAACAGAATTAGTCTAATATGGCTGTGAAAATATTAAATCAACAGAATATTTAAGTCAAAACAAATTGAGAGATAAATGATTTGATTTTTAAAAAATCACATTTGAAAAAAAAATCATTTAAATATCAATTCAATAGAAATATTAAAAAGCTGTCTCTAATGATGTATGTATTTAGAGAATGTAACGAGAATCTAGAAACTGAGATAATAAAACTAAGAATTCTGCATCTAGAGTTTCTTAAACCATGCTACCCTTGTTCTGAGAAGTACTGTTGCAACATACTTTTGGTAAAGCGTAACCATATTGCATATTTTGTTTATAAATAAATATGCTATATCAGCACATACTTCTTGCATTATTATTATTATGTTAATTAATCAGTATTATTATTAACACTACTACGACCTTAGTAGTTAAAATAATTAGATAAATTAGTAAGTTTGAATGTCTTATTACCAATTTCTAATTCTTTTTTCAGAACCAGCACTGATCAAAAATTGGAGATTGATTATGAGAAAAATGAGAAAATTCAGAAATTGCAAATTTTTTTTAGAGTTTTAAAAAGAGTCACTAAACCCAGCTTTGGGGCTGAATATAGTCTTATAACCAGTAGAAAAAGAAAAGTTTATAATTTATGTTTATTACATGCTTAATGCCACAGAAAATTTCTTTTAATAGTCTGGAATTATATGTTGCATTTTATAAAAGATCATATTCAAATGATCAAAATTGTTTGTAATAAGCTGGTAAAACCATTTCAGATTTTCACAGAATAGCCCAGGAGGGTTTAAGATTTTTCTTCTGGAACTGTCCTTACCATCAACGATATAAATTTTCGAAGCTTATACTTACACAATTAATACCCACAAGTTTTATTAGTCAACATCTGTGGTATGGCAATAATTCCCAATATTTAGAAAGGCAAAATAATTGCTCTCTCATACTTCTATAAGTTATAGCCCAGTGTACATTGACTTTTAACAGCTACTACATAATAACTGCACTTCACAATATAAGTATTTACCACAAAATGGTATATATTAACCAAATTAGACTGTCAGAAATTTTGCTGTAGGTGGTTTTGTTTTTTAACAGACAATGGCAATGCTAATGTGAATACACAGCTGTTGAAAACAACAGCCTTCTCAAGACAAAAATTACTTCATTTTTACTATGTTCAGTAAGGTTCCAATGTAAATGCTTAAATTTAATTAATAATGGGAAAAAACATAAACTTGGACAATATGCCTTTGCTGAAATGTTGTTTCCTAGCATCACTTTACCTTATTTTGCCACCTGTTGTGAAAGACCTTATTTTAGCAAGGCAGGACATCATTACTCAGGTTCTCTGTATCATGTAAATAAGTTATGTTAAAACAGATGGGAAAATCCAGTTGAGGCTAACTTTTTTTTTTGAAATCATGTCTGTAGGGTGATTTCTTTATTTGTCGAAGTACCACCTTCAAAGTGAGAAGGACTGCCCAAAACATATGCAGTGATTAGTCTAGAAACCCACTGGCTCTAGTCCAGGAAACTCATCCTTACAGAGGAAGACCAAAAGAGAATTCAGTGCAGATTTCCAGCTCTAATTGTTACCTCATGGATGAGTTCAGGGTAAATATGCAATATATTCAGCACATCCTACAGTGATTTAAATGTTTCTGATATTATTATGCTCATTCCAGCAAGGATAGCAATCAAATTAAACTTCTATGAGAGAAGTAGAATGCTTTTTTTTTTTTTTGTCTTATTAATAACCACATGATGTAATAAATATGAAGACTGTGTTTCCTGAATGTTCACCCAACCGAGAGGGAACACAAAGGGACCACTGCAGTTTTAACCAAGTCCTGGCGAGGCTGTGATTCCCTTGGGCCAAAAGGAATCCTACCTGATGGCAGAATGACAGAACAGTGGTGTTTTCTGCTTTTGCTCAGTATGTAGATTTGTCCATTTGTGACTGCGGACTGGTTGTTAAACCTCCTCCCATGGCTGTAATCCTTTGCACTCAAAGTCCTTTTTCATCTCTAGAACCACAGCTTAAAGTAGCTATGAGGTAGCTATGCTAGAGCCAGTTCAGACCTCACTTCTGATCAGGCAGGTGTTTAGAGGCTGGTGACTGCCATGTGGATAAAAGGAGATTCTGAGTAGTTAAATTGCTTGTTCTACACCCTTAGAGACAAGAAAAGACATTCACCCGTCAAGGTTTTGTTCTGTTTGAGTGTTTTGCCTTTATTTTTATTTTTCTTGAAAAAGCGAATTCTTGAAAAGCAAATTCTTCGAGAGTAATCATCCAGCCCTTTACTCGGTTAAGGTAAAGGTAGATCTTAGAAGTAAAAGCTGAGCATATGCTAACTTTGACAGGAGGAAAAATACAGATCAGTCAACAATCGATAGCAGAGTCCAGCTTTCTGCATTTGAATCCTGTGAGGCATCGTTCCCAGAAAGAACTCTTTGGTTTGCTTCTAAAACACCTCCTTCCTTGTGTTCCTCCTTTCTTTGAAGTAAATTTCTTTCTCCTGCCTTTACTGCTGTCACTGATAAATTATATATGTCCTCGTGTTCTAAAAATTCTGCATCAGCCACAGTAATCGAGCACCACTTGTTCTGTTTCTTGCTGTTGTATGAAGACTCAGGCTTTCAAAGAAATTCTGTCACCTTGAATGCCTCCCTACCCCTCCACTATGTTTGCTCTAAAGAGAAGGAATATCCTCTTCTCTGTGTGCAGGAATCAAATTAGCAAGTGCGAGTGCTGCTGCATTAGTCCCTGCACTTCTTCCACAGCAGAAGGATTTTCCATAGTCCAAGATCAGACTTGGGAAAATCAATCCAATTAATCAGTGTATAATTACACTATAAAATTAGGGTTTTCTCCTGAACTGTTTGAATCTGCTAGAGTATCCAGCTTCTCTCCGGCAGCTATAAGGATCTTCATTAGCTGATATTCCAATAACGTGAAACACTGGGGAGAAAAAAAAAACAAAAACGAAATGTGCACTGAGCTGGCAAGAAAGAGTTTATTGACCCTAAATATCATCTCATGGTAACCAGCTGAAGTCCATGATAAATCCAGTGATTTACAGTGAGTTTACTGCAATTAATGAAATTGCATAGAACAGCCCCATAGTCGTAGAAGTAGAAAAGTTATATTTTCCTGTAGTTGTGCACAGCCTAATGAAATCAATACAATCATAAGAGTTGGAAAAATACAATGTCTGTCTATAATCATGCAAAAAAGGGGGAAGACCAAGATAATGGAAATATATTTCCCTCTTCCTCAGGAAGATAATGAACTTAGTCTTGTGTGGAGACCAAGTGGAACATTTTTTTAGCAATTCTAGGAAAGATTTCCATGTTTTTCTGCTCAAAGTTAAGCAACTAAATCTAAAGGCACCTGCACCTCACAATATAATGCAAGTCTGAAGTCTGTTAGAGGTGGATTATTGTAAACAGGAAAAGTCAAAGAGTAGTTCTTTGAAAAGAGGAGGTTAAACGAGTAGTGTCAATATCCATCTATGTATCTGTTGCTAAGGACCCAGAAAGCCTAGCAAGTGAGTTTTTTAGCAGATTCAAATTCCACCAAAGTCAGTAAGAGTTTTTGCATTGCCCAAAGTAGGCTCTATACCAAGTCCAAAGTGAGGGAGAAGAATGCACTCAGATAGCCATCAGTACAAAATGCTTTAACTTTGGAATCAGTATCGTTTTGGATGTACAGACTATACAGTGTTAGTGTCCATGATACTGGCAAAACGGATGTGACCTTTTTTAAAATACAGCCCTAGTCTGGCTGAATAAAATGTCCTTTTTGCTGCTGACTTCCCAGAGGAAAAAAGAAGTATGTCTTTCTTTGCTTGCAAACTGTCAGTCATGCTGCAGTGAGCACAGACATCGTGAATCACTCTTCTCTGAGCTCTAATCTCTGTTCATAGTGACAAATGAACCTTAAAAATCAGTACAGTCCTGACTCCTGAAATCTTTTGAGAGTTATTTTTTAGAAGAAAAAAATAGTATATTAGAAGCTTAGGATACTAAATTAGGGGACGTAAAATTACAAGTATGTTTAAATGACATGTTAAAGAGTCTGCACCTGGAATGTTCTCACAGCCCTGTAACAAATATGTAAGCTATTTCCAAAATATTAGGACCATGTTTTAGGTTGCCTTTCTGGTCTTATGGAAGTCTAGCTCTTGCCTTTTGTAGGCGACCACATGATGTGAAGCAACACAGTGCATATCTCTTCTGTGTGTTAACAGATGATGCCTTCTCTAGAAATGCCTTGAACTTTAGTAAAAGGATCAATAACTTAATGTACTATACCTTCCCAAAAAGGCTGCTATCTTCTTACCTAGCTAGGTTCACATTTTGCCACTAGTTTTGTGGCAATAACTAGCTATTTCATGAATTTTCCTGGTCTGCAGTCTTCTTCCAAAGAGTAATAAGAGGTCTGCCAGAGCGACCGTCCAGAGCATGCCAGAGGTAAACACTTGAGAGAAATTAATATTCTATTTATAGAAAATTTCCTTGCTTAATGTCAGAAGAAATAATTATTCTATAACTGTTTATCTCTGTCAGGGGATCCACCCTACTCTGCAACAATACTATGAGTTTTGTTTTAGCTTATATTTTCAACAGCACCTCAAAAAATCACCACCAACTTAAACAATCTCCTCCTGAAATTTTTCACTGATAATTTTAATGGTGACACTGAACAATGCTGTAACAGAAGAATACTAGTACTAATTAACCTGCAGATTTGCTACTGTTGTAACTATTTTGGTTGGGGGAAAAAAATGATTAAAAATAGAAATAATTAAACCACTAAAATGGCACAATTCTTGTTTGTGAACAGCTAAGCTGGAAGAAAAACATCCCTGAAAAGCACTCCTCCTCTTGCTGCCTTTTACAGTAATTTAACTGCATGCTCAGCAGATGGGTTACACAACTTTTGCCACTATAATCACTGTTGTACAACTCAGGTATAGGTAAAGAAGGAATTAGAAAAACGTGTTGTTTTTCTCTTCTCCTCCCAGTTTGCTGCTTGAATTTGTTTATTTCATAGCATGTTGTCTTTATTTCTCTTACAATATGGTCTTTCACAAAGGCAGTAAGAAAGAAAAACTAGTTCTAAAATAAGATTAAGTTGATGAATAAGCATTGGTTTCCACCTAAAACTACTACTGATACCAATACCAATAACAAAAACTGCTTTTAATTTTTTTTTTTTTCCGGATTTGACAAGCCATTGATTTTATAATACCTTTTCAAATAAACAAAGTAAATAAAGAATAAACTAGTGAAATCTAGCAGATAAAATGAATGCATGGGGGAGGGTGGATTTATTTTTATGAGAGATAACAGCAGTATTCATGAAGTGGGAGAGATGCATGAGAAGAATAACATGAACCTTTTAATTACAAGGCTTAATACTGGCAAACCCTGCCAAAATCCTTCTATCATCTGTTAATCAACCTGCAAGATATCTCTAGTTTGGGCAAAGGGAAGAAAATGACTAGGAAAAATGGTAAGGTGCTGCACTGTGCTTGAATTTTAAGCATAGGGCTTAAAATTCAAGAAATTGTAACTTTAACCTCCTCTGAGTAGGCTCTTCAGAAAATTACAGGAAAATTTAACTATCCAGCAGAATAAATTATATGGTTGTGTAATTGCAAGGAGATTGATATAACATTACTTAAGACACTACAAGAGGATGTGTCAGCACAAATATGAAAGCCATAAGTAATAAAAGACTCAAATAATAATATACGCACTCTCCCTGTCATCATTATGCACCATCATTTACGGATGGACAGCACCTGCTTTCCTGCTGAGTCCTCTGGCACGCGTCCATTAGGCGCATTTGCTGTCAAGTAAGTATTCTCCTGTGTGGTAGATGTGATCCTTTCACTGCTACTCAGAGAAACCTATGGAGAAGATCCAAAGCTAATGGATGTTTCAGAAACTGACTGCAAAAATAATCCTAAAAAGAAAGAAAATTAAAAAGATGTCTTTTAAAAATTTCTCTTTAAATTCATTTCAGAATTTGAAATGCAAATGTGAACTTTCTTTTCATGATACTGGAAAACAGTGACAATCAGAGCAGAGGTGAAACCCATAATAACAGTGCAGATTCACAGCATATGGCAGAGGGTGCACCTGGAAAACACATGTGGGTGCAGGACGGTTGTCAGAACTTCTGGCTTAAACTATAAAGTGCATAACCTCCTCTAAACTCAACAGAGAGCAAGCAGTAGTTAAGCTCTTCATTCAGTGCTCTAACTTCCTTTCTGAAAATGCCCAGCTTTAAATGCTAGGAGATATTTTTCTATTTCCAGTGACTTGAGAGGGAGCAAAGGTGCCAAAATAGCGTATGTGAATCGCCAGCCTTTACCCTGAGTGTATGCCAGAGCTGTGAAAAGCTTTTAAGTACATCCACAGGAACACGATACAAAGAGGAGAGGACAAAACTGGTATTACCTTCCACTGCTAAAGGCTTTGCAAAGTTATTAATCCATAGAGTATAAATGATGTGTTGTGACTGTTGCCAGGCTAGAATGCAAAAGCTTTTATTATTTTATTAATTTCCATTAAAAAATAAACATTTTTCTCCATCAGAAAGAGTGTCAAAAACACACATGCATGCACACACATAATCACATGCACAGATTTTCAGTTTTGAAATTAAGGCAAAAAGTGACTCTCAATACGATCCAGGCTGATTTACAAACTCACTGAAATGTATTAACAGGATGATCACATAAGCAGATTATTTTTCACACAAACAAATCTTTTCTTAAAATAGAAGAAAAAGACGATCATGTCATGCCAAGCAACATGTGGAGGTCTAAATTTCTGCAAGCACTATGTCAATGTGAGAATTCTTCAGTGTATTATTCATTCACTCTCAATAACACTCTATGATGAATGATATAAAGTAACATAATCTGTATTTTATGATTCCTCCATCTAGACTTGACACTCATGGAAAGGTTACTTCAATTTTAAGTGGAAAATTGAGATACAGCATTGGATATAAAATAATAACAATGTGTTTTTCACTTTCCAGGCTACAAGGCTGTCTCCCTAAAATTTGAATTTCATTCTTGTATTCTGTTGTGTTCATAGCTTATATTAAGGAAGCATGAATCAATGATGTGCGTAGAGATTCAGTCCATTTTTATTTTTTCACAAACTCTGTTAATAAGATTTCTGGATTCATTGTGACTAACTTTGTCTTAAAGTTAGATATGTAGTCTCACCTCATTTTTCTTCTCTCCTTAGCCAATACAGTAGGAGAGACAAAGGGATACCTTTACAGGCCTGTTTATCTCATTTTCTACTGTCACCTGTCTTAGGTGGCTTATGTCAGGCAAACTGAAACCCACCCATTTTGCAGTTGTCAGGGGAGTCAGTGAAATAAGTTTAGTCTGATAGCCATGTAGTTCCAGAGAGTCTAGCTATTCTACTGAAACCCTGAGCATAGAAAAAGGATTTTTTTACTTACTTTGCACATTTGCAATTCCATATATTCTATACTAAAGGGCAAGTTCTGTCCTATTCAGGGATGTTAGAAAAAATTTAGAAGATGGAAGAAGAAAGTAGCTTAAAATGTAAGATTAAAATTAATGAAATATGAAAATATAGTTAATTTAGTAAGCTGCTTTTCAGTTTTACAGCAGAAGACTTATCTTTACTTGCTTTAAAATATAATTACTAAGTATTAGTAAAAAAAAAGAAAAGAAAAGGAAAAGAAAAGGAAAAGAAAAGGAAAAGAAAAGGAAAAGAAAAGGAAAAGAAAGGAAAAGAAAGAAAGGAAGAGAAGAGAAGAGAAGAGAAGAGAAGAGAAGAGAAGAGAAGAGAAGAGAAGAGAAGAGAAGAGAAGAGAAGAGAAGAGAAGAGAAGAGAAGAGAAAAAAGAAAAGAAAAGAAAAGAAAAGAAAAGAAAAGAAAAGAAAAGAAAAGAAAAGAAAAGAAAAGAAAAGAAAAGAAAAGAAAAGAAAAGAAAAGAAAAGAAAAGAAAAGAAAAGAAAAGAAAAGAAAAGAAAAGAAAAGAAAAGAAAAGAAAAGAAAAGAAAAGAAAAGAAAAGAAAAGAAGAAATAATTCCTAATTTTTTTCTATGTAATTTCTTATGCTTTTTTTTTCAAATGACAGCATCATGGTTTATTAAAAGAGCTCCATCTTCTGGCAACTGATCCTTCATAGGATCTTTCATAGATCCAGAAGAAAGGCTTAAAATCATTTGCAGAATTTAATGAAAAATTGATCCTGAGAAACTGATGTCTGGAGTTGCACTCCACAGAGACTTTGTGACATTTTTATTTTAGAGTAATTTGTTACTTGTTAACTTTGATTTCTAACCTTCTGTCAGGAATCTTAGTGGTTATTGAATTAAAATAAAAGGGCAACATATTAGAACAATTCTGAAGAAAGGAACTAAATGCATAAGCTGACAGTAACAAAATCACAGAAGGAAAGACAACTTGCTATCTCCTTTTGTGTTGGGTCAGGCTCCTAGTTTTGGTCCTCATTAAAAAACAACAAGAAGAATTAAAAAAAAAAAAAAAAACACTGAAAATTTAGTTTGGGTTTTCAGAGTGAACAGACACACACCCCCAAAACAAGCAAGCAAGCAAACAAACAACAACAAAACAGAGAGAAACATAAGAAATCCATTCATTCATATGTTGTCCGCCTACCTTCCCAACTCTGTATTTAAAGAAGATGTCAGTGTCAAAGAAGCCATCTTCTGGCATCTTGCATATCATTTTTTAGCACGCTTCTCACCCTTGATGTTATTACTAAGAGGCTTAGCCTCACTTGTTTTGCATTTTTTTAAGGGGGTATGTTGCAGAAAAAGTAAGTTGAATGCCAGGATTTTCTCCTGTGTTCTGCAAATGATGGAATATCTACTTGATGTTACAGCATAAAAGATCTGAGGAGAAAGCAACTTAGGGGATTCTTCACTCCTCTTCAGCACATTTATAAACAGAATATTGAAGACTTCATTGCATTAACAAGGTAAGGTTTGGTTCACTGAAAAGAAATGTCTTCACATGAAGAATAACCAAAACAGTCGCTAAAATACCAATTTCCAAATTTCCATTTTTGTAATCAGCCCCATGTGAGAACAGATCACCTGAAAATGGAGAGAGGTCTGACTGTGGAATCAGTTCTTCAGAGACCTTTGAAACACTTTGAAACTATCCAATACCTTGTAAAAGGAAGGTTAAATATGTTGAAGTTTGAAATGGAATATCTGGGATATTTCTTTTTGCAGGAAAATGCAAAAACAAGCAATGAAATAGGAATGTGCCTTTGTTTTATAGCCATTTCATCATTAGTAATTAATTGCACATTCTGAAAAATAGTATAAAAGGTCTGTTTCAGTTAAATATTTATTGACTATTTACACTGCAATAGTATGAAAAATGAAATCATGAAGGGACAAAAGGTAGCTTATGTAATCCATCATATTTTCTTGATTCTATTTTTCTTAGCTTTATATTAACTTTTCTCTGAAGCTGTAATTGGTAGATTCATTAAAAAAATAAAATAAAAAACATCAGCCACTTCTCAGTGACACCTCTAAAATCATATTTAGACAAATTACTTTATTACTATACAAAGATATTAAAGTAATATCTTTGATATTACTTTATCAAAGACAAACTGGTCATAAACAAAACTAGTCTGGAATTCAGAGGAAAGTTTTTAAAATCAAAGCAGTAAAGTCTTTCAGTCAGTGCTGTGATTAAAGTATATCAGTGTTTCTAACTTCAGCATGATTACACTTGTAGACCCACATGCTGGTAATGAGGGTTATTTAAAGTAGTCTTGTGAAAACTGCATTAGATTTGCTAAAAAGTGCACTCATTGCTAATGCTGAGAAATAGTCTAATTTACACTGATTGTAAAGAGTCCATCCAAAGAATATCAACATCTGAAACCCCATGTACCTTCTGCAGATGTTGTCTGCTCATGGCTTGACCCGAAACACCCATGCAAAATATGGTATGTTTTTACTCAAGCCTGAAGGGAACAATCATGGAAGATCACCTAAAAATATAGTGTCTTGAATTATCAATAATCAGAATACATCCTTGTCACTATTATTATTAAAGCCAGAGTTTTCCTGGCTAAATATATAATACTCACAAAAAGCTCTCTGAAAACTGAAGGAGCTCTCACCATTCTGAGTTTTACTTAGAAAACCTGAGAAATCAGGAGTAATGAAATTCTGACCTCAATTTGCTTTGCAGCTGCCTTCAGAAGTCCCCATTTATTCTGATCAGTTATTTTCATTTGGGGCTTCGCTTAAGACCATTTCCAGAAATTGTGTGTATACTGCATAGTAGAAAAAAGTAGAAAACACTATTAAAGCTGCAAATTATTCACTGTAGCATTCTCTAGTATCTAGTTATTTGTTCGTTTTATAAGTTGTACTGAAAAATTTCTTCTCTTTTCACCCAATGATAAGTTTCATTAAAAGTTTGTGGAAAAACGATTTAGTTATTTCTGATTACATCAAAGATGGAGAAAAAAATCCATATTCTTTTATGCATTTACAGTCTTTCAGACAAGTGTGCTTAAAGAAAAAGAATATCATGTAGGGGTATTTCTGTTACATATTGGCTGTGTTCATTTCCAAAAGAAATTTGTTTTTGTTTCATGAAGTTATGAAGGTCTGAAAACTGAATACCAGTGACATACATAATCATCTGGACAATATCGGTGTAATGAAGAAAAGACATATTGTTCTAATAAAACCTTCATCCCAGAGTATATAAAGCATTCAAGAAAGATCGCATTCAGGAAATTTAGATTCCACTCTTGTCTCTGTTGGGTGATCACATGCCTGTATTTCATTTTCCCTAATTTAGTTTCTCCCCCTGATAAATGGTGATAATGTAACTTCCCTGTCTAGAGAAAGTTCTGCTTAAAAAACATGTCAGAACATACCAGTACTTCAATGGAAAACCAAGACTGCAGGAACCACATCACAGAGGTCCATCTGAGTCTATAACTACAATATTTGTCAGGTCCTCTGAAATCTGATCATCATTCCTTAAGTGAGGTTGATCTGCAATAGGGTTTCTGTCTGCTGCATTCTAACCTGTTTACACTGTCCTGGACATAGGCATTCCCTCTTGCAATTTGGCTTGACCATGCCTACTACTGTGGAGCCACCTGTGTCTAGAGTGGGTAGCTCTAGATTAATTGCAGAATAATGTATCATAATAAATACATCTACCATGAAGATTCAATCATATGGTTGTTTACGCAGCCAGAAGAGTGGGTAGTTTAGTATTCACATGGCTAAAAATCAGGAAACATGACATCTTATAGCATACATTAAAAAGCCACATGCATTAGGAACCAAATTTCATGAAAAATGGTGTTGCCACAATATTAATAAGAAAGAGATAAATATACAGGCTTTTCATAAATCACATTTAATTGGTTGTGCTTTTAACTACATATACAAATATTTTTAGAGGCAGAAGGGACAGCAAGCTCTCAATTTATTATTATTTTTTTTTCACACAAATGGTCTCCATGAAATATTTTGTGGTGTCTTAATACAACATATCTTTTCTAATCTTCATTGCTTCTAAATTTCAAAGTGACGGTCTGAAGGTCTACCTTCCTCATTTTCCCATATTTTGCTTAATATAGTTCACCTATTAATTCCTTTTTTTGAACTCTTAAGGTGTCAGGGCAGAGCTGATGTAGCAGTCTCATGAAGGTGAAGCTCTACTACACTGCTGTGCCCCAGCCAGAACCTGCGAACCACAGGAACATCACACACACGTATTGAACTGGGATATTGTGAATTCTTCAGATATGATCAACAAGGAATAGTAAATGAAAGTAATACACATGAAGTGACATGCAATCTTCCTGTGACACTAAAAGTGCTTTCATAAGCCTGCTGTACCCAAGGTAAAGTGAATTTCCCTATAGAAAATATAGGCGAAATCAAAAAAACAGTTTCACTTTTAATATTTACACAGAACAGGCTTTCCCAGACTCTTCGGTGGTACTAAGGTGTAACTCATGCTTAAAACAAGTATATGATTGTTCTCTGCAGACGGATGTGGTGTGAATGATTGAGGGAGTTTAAGAAACTGGAAAACCATTATATTTTGTTGAGCTGCAGTACTATTGCTTGCTACTAGAGACTGTGATAGATTTCTTCTGATTTGTATATCTTTGTTTAAATGGGCACAAAGTCCTAGAAAGGGATTGATTTGGATGTGTTTTACATTACTTTTTATTGTCATGCCCCACCTTCATTTCCAAGGTGCTGCCAAGAAGATGTTTAGAGATCTCGACATTAGCGATCAATGCTGGAATGTGACAAAAAGACAGTAAAAAGAATGGAAAAACTGTAAAGGGAATAATCTTCACACCAAATAAACAAATAGAATCCTCTCAGAGAAACCACACAATGTATAACACCTGCTCCAGGAAAATCATCCCAGCCAAAAAGAGGAATAAACCTTTGCCCTGCATAGCCTTAAAGATCAACACCATGCCTAACATCACACATATTCCTCCACGCTTCAGAAACAATATAACAGGGCCACCTACTGAGATTCAGCATCTCTTTTCCATAATATTTATTTCATCTGTATTACTGAAGCAGCATAATAAGGGCAAATTAATCATAAAAGCTCCGGGGACTTATTTCACAGTGTATCAAGCAATTATATATTGAAGGTGATGAAATAATAGTATCTTTGATGTAACTTCCCACATAGGACATGCAAAAGAAACCACCAGAACCTAGATAATAAAAAAGAGAAGAAAATTAAGGAGAAAAATAATTATAAAGGAACAGCCAAAACTACATTGCTCTAAAGTTCTTTCCTTTGCATTCTGAAAAGATTGAACCTATTTGTGAAAAAAAAAAAAAAAAAAAAACTAACAAAGACCAATCATAAAAGGAGGAATGAGGGGAAAGGCTTATTGCTTTTATTAAATAGGAACGCCATATAAAGGATTAACCCTACTATTCATTATCCCTATTATAATATACATGTATAATTTAATTTATTTTTGCTTTTTGTTCTCTTCCTATCCCCCCCAAAAAGGAGCTATATAGTGAAGATAAACTGATTAAAAATACACAGATGCTGCAAGTAAAATGTTGAATATCTGAACAAAATAAACATAAAGCTGATGCCAAGAGAAAATATTAATTTGTCAGTAAATGTGTAATTGTAAGTGGCCACAGATTTGGCAAGGAGACAAAAAATATTCACACAGAGGAATTCTATGCCAGAAAATAACGAAACTAAACTAAAGAAGATAAATTACACCCCATCAACAAGCTGGCCAGCTGTAGCACCGTCTTGTGCTCTCTGGCTAGCAGGAACTCAGGGCTAGCCTACTGATTTGTTCTATTTTTGACAATGGCACATTCCTGAAATAAATTAGATTACAGTAAATAGATAGTTAAAGAAATATACATATTAGAGGCAAAAGACAGAGAGAGGGAAAAAAAAAAAAAGCTCTGGTGGTGGTTTCTTAAAAAGAATAACTCTACCCTAGATCCCTAAAATGGTATTTGGTAAATACCAAAATACCAAAGAAGTTCAAAGAAAAAAGATATTACTTGTAGCAAAATTACCTCCTGCCGATGTCTGTACACAGGAGATATAAGAAAGGGTGGTGCTGCTGTCCATCTATGGACTTCTGCTGTGGTGTAAGATTTCAAGCCCTTAGAGACAACAAAGAACTGCTTTTAAAATCCGGATGTCACCTGGTAGGAATGTGACTATTACCCTCACATCAAAAACCTCAAAGACCATGGCCTGAGAAGCAAGTGGGTAATCAGCTCCTGGTGCTGAGAACAGACTTTTGCAGGAAAAGCAAAATATTCTTACAGGCACCCCAATCATCTCTTAAGTATGGATGTCTTCCCTTTACTCTTTCTTTACTGCTGACAAGGTTACCCCTAAAACCATGCAAGTGTTTTCTGCTCTTCTTGTGGTAATCTGATCTCTCTTAACTCCTGGAGAGCTACTCATCCCAACAGCATGGGGCTGTTTTTTGCACTATACACATCTATACTTATCACTCCAAACAGCAGAAGTTTAACAAAATCAAATAATAACCAAAAAAAATGGTAATAATCACAACCACCTGCAGTAATTACTGCATCAGTAACCAAGACCCAGTTACATGGGAGAATTTATGTGGGTTTCTGGGGAGAATAAACTGTGATTTAGATCCCCACACTACTCTCTAATATGACATGTAACATTAGAGATGGGACATGTCTTAGAGGTATTTTGCTTTCTCTAATAATGATCTAGGAAGTTAGCATTGACTTTGTCAAAACTGCCAAAAGGAAACCTCTGGATTTTCCTAAAGATCAGTCCAATGAAAGACCAGAAATTAAAGTGTTTTTTTTTAAATGTGATGAGTAATGTACCATATTAGAATATGAGATAATTTAGGTAAAGATACTGTGGAATTTTGTCTAGCAATGAAGAGTTTACATTTGTTACCATTGTATTAACAAAGCACTGCAGCAGACAGTAAAAAAGGGCTTAATTCTTCTGCTTGCTCTGTCTCCATGCAAAACTACTTTATTTTTGATTAATAGGAAGCTACAGTATTTGAGTCAGATAAGGAGGCCAAAATGAAGCATTGATCCCCGTGGTACTGTTTTATGTTAGCTGAGCAGGACATTGCAAATTACCAGAAAGAGTAATCAGAAGCTCAATTATCAGCACTGTACCAATAGAGAACACCTAGTTGATTTGTCTACAGGTTAAATCAAAACTGAACATATATATTTTCTCACACATTTCACAGCTGCCTCAGACAGAAAAAAAAAAAGTAAATTTATGGTAAGTATAATATGGTGCATGGCATATATTCAAGCTAAGTCAGGTTAGAGATTGAATTTGTCAGAAAAAGATTTTATTAAAGAAAAATATCCATAACAGAAGTTGTCAGTCGCACAGTGAAACTACTGCAGCTTGCATATTTCTTTGTAGTACTGAGGCAAAGTAATAAAAAACTTTAAAGTTGTGCTAACTTTAAATTTAGGGAGTGATACACAATTTCATTTTATCCTCATCACCAAGCTTTAAACTAGAATAATCAATTTAAAGTTACACGGCCTTCTGTAGTACCTGATAAGAAAAACATGTCATGGCTGTTATAAGTCAAAGAATGGACCACTATTCTCTTCTATATGTTAGACTATGCTAACTTTATTTAAAGTTCTCATTAGCTTGTGAGTTAAGAGTAGGCTTTGATCTGCAGACTTCATAGTGGTTACTTTGGTTCAGTTCTTTTATTTTTTCCTCTTTAAATTACTACAGTACCATTAAGAAGGCTACAACAATATCTGCCTGATAAATCAACCCAAGATGACCAACTGTTTTTCAGATAAACTCCTTTCAGTACAAGGATGACAAAGAAAAATACAGTAAATATAATAAAAGTATTTGTCATTTATTAGGCTGGAAGTAGCAAACAACTTTAATGACCTCCCCCTCCACTATTAAGTCTTTACTATCTGTAACAGTGCTTCAGGTTTTTATTTTGAATAAAGATACTCTTGGAAATAATTATGCAAAATATATTTACACTGATGTTTGTGCATTAAGTGTTGTTGTATTTGTTTCAGAACCTTCTAGCATTACCAGAGCCTCCCCTTTAACTCTGCAAGTATCAGGCAAGTTTTAAGACATAGTCAAAAACAGTGATAAAAATATGGGCTAAAACATGGTCTCTCTATCAATAAACACAAGATGTGGCAGTCTGCCCCACTAAAGACATTACAACAGCCTACCCACTATACAAACTATGAAAGCAAGTTTTATACTTTGGGAGACGCAAACTCCAGCTTCCTTCTGGCCAGATACTAGCTTTCAGTTCTAGCCCTGAGAAGAAATGGGTGCCTAAGAGATGTCTTAAGCAAGGGTATCTTTGATCCTCTGCTAGAGTGGCCTCCCTAACAGTGTGAAATATCCTCAGGACCTCTGGGCCAGTTGTTTCTTGTCAGTATGTGCAATGCCCTTCTCTGTATCACCTCTTCCCCTTCTCGAACCCACAGGGTGGCTTCTACTGCCACCAGCCCACCAGTGTGTGAATCTGGCTTTCAATTAACATATGTTAATAATAGATGAAAATGTAAAAGAACCAAGTTCTGGCGCTAAAGTGTATTTTTTACACAGACTTCTCATCCGAGGTGGACAAATAGATAGCATACAGCCTTCTCTTCTAAGTGTCTCTGGTGTCCCTTGTCCTTCCCACATGATCCATCAATATTCCAGCCTACTCGTGTTTAACATTTTCATCCTGTCATTGTGAAATTTCTCTTCATATAAAATGCTTCCAGTCTTCATTCATTGGCCCACTGAATCTTGTACTGATCTTCTTTCATCCATTTAAAGTTCCCTTGTAGGACACTAATCATGATCGTTGGTCTCAGGAGTAGTTTTTAAGCAGCCTCTGTTCTATGCTCTTCTGCTAACTGTATTGTTTGGTACTGCATGCTTACCAGATTGTACAGTGATCCTTTAAAATGTCACAAGTTAAACAGGGTCACCATTAAATGACAGAACCCCAGAAAGGCTGAGCATTGGAGAAATACTGCTTGTATTCAGTGAATGTTATTTATTGCTGAAAGTAACAACCAAGCCCTTGAGATAAAAAGGGAACTGGTAGAGGAAAGGGCAGTGGTTTTGAACTGGAACAGGAAAGGGATTTTAGTGATTTGTAGTTAGCTGTAATATACTCTTGTTTACAGTCTGTCTACCTAAATGTTTCAAATATAGATGCCATTATTCATTTCACAGTAGTCTGATTTCAGTTTTCATACAGTCTAGTCCCCCTGGTGACTGCTACTTGATATTAATTTAGAGCAAAATTGTATGTCACTCTACCGCCTGTCCTTAGCTGCTCTATGCCAGTCTGAATATGGTTGTATTCCTGTGGAGGGTGAATAAATCCTATTTACCTACATCTCCATGGATTTGTGACACCTAATTACTGCTTGAAAAGCTCTCTGAGATCATTGACTTAGGAAAAAAGAGCCCTTCAGCCATCCTAAGAATCATAAAGCAGTATCGTCAATTTAAAAGTCCTGTGGTACATTTTCTCTGAATAGAGCTGCAAAAGCAAAAGATTTTTTTATTTTTTTTTATCATCTAGATCAGTCAATTCAACTATCATAGTAACATACCAACATATATCAGGCCAAATCAAAACACAAGGAAGGAAGAAAATAAAAAAGTTACCTTTTCACTTCCTGAAGGAAAAATTACACTTTCTGTTGATTGCATTATAATCAAATAATTATTAATAATAATAATCATGCTCCATATCCCTGGAACATCCTGCATGGGAAGAAGCTAATACGCTGAGGTGTAATTTTGTCAATATTGTCATTGTAACAGCTACAGACAACTTCACACTGGGGGAATCTTGAGCTGTTCTGTAAAAGGGTTTTCCAATATGTTTTCTGAATCCATCAAGTCCTGAGCTGCTATTTCTTACACAGTTGTATAGCATACACAATTTCACTTTCTGCCTTTCCAGCTCCAGCAGCAGCAGATGTCTTTTATGTATCTCCAGAATCATGAACGGTCATCAACTTTTCTTTATTAAAAAATCCGTTTGTTCCCATAACTTGCAGTACTGTGGTTTACTCTAGGTAATTATGATCTGTAGTTTAATGTCTCACATCAGCAGAAACAGAATGCAGACATTTGTTAACACATCTGTCATTTGTTCCTGTATTTAACATCACAGTCCATGAGTTATTAAAGAAATTGGCTACTTATCTCCAAAAATTTTCCCTTGAAACATTCAAAAAAAAAATCCTTTGTCCTAAATGAAAGTTGACTTCAATAAATGGCAGCTGAAAAGAGGATATTGCTTTTTCAAAATCAATGCCCACAACTAGTTCTTCTAACTATACAGAGACATATATATATAGTCATAATCTCACAAATTCAATTACAAAAAAGTGAATTGGTTAACTGGTCTGCCACTCTACTTTCTGCTGCATTTCTTTATCAGAAGCATTAAGTAACCTTTTTTTTTTTCCTCAAAGACACCCCATGATGTTGGTTACTTGACTGCCACCCCCAGTTTTTTCTCGCGCTGTCCAGTTGTTCCAGCTTTTAAGGACTTTTTCTTAACATCTAACTTCAGCTTTTCCTTTCTTAGCTTCAGGCTATCACTTACTGTCATGACATCTTCTGAGACAGTATAATTCCCTTCATTCATTTTTACTGTTACCTTGATGCTATTTACAGACTGAGATTGTGTTCCTTTAGAGCCTTCTCTTTCATAGACTATAAAATGTCATCATTTTCCTTATTTTTATCCTTGGATTGGTTTACTCTTGATGAATCTCATTGCATTTTCTGCCCCTCGCCCCCCCCATCACATCCTCCCACTCTTCTCTGTCAGAGGTGCCTGCAGTTTGTCAAGCAGCACACTCAATGACACATCCAGCTGCTTCACGTCCTTCTGTTTCATCACAAGGATGTATAAGCTTCTTTCTTTATTTAAAAAAAAAAAAAAAAAAAAAAAAAAAAAAGACATCTACTGGAGTTAGCATTTAATTAACTAATTTTAGACTGTATTCTCACTTGCTGTCCCCAGGGCAGGCAGGGCAGGACCTGTCAGCCAGAGCAGGACCTGTCAGCCAGAGCCCATTTGGCGGTGGGACAGAGGAGACAGGGTCTGTCTGTAGGCTCCTGCCCTGCGTGCCCCCAGCCAGCAGCAGGGGAGCTGAGGGGCGGCGAGGGACAGCCCCAGCCCTGAGCATCGGCCACCTTCTGGGGATGGGTCTGGGCCCAGAAAGCTATGTGCTTCTTACTTTATTGCCCTAAAATTAACTTGTTTATAATTTTGACAGTGAATTTCATACAACTTTTACTGTATTGATATGGTCAGGTCATTTTGTAATTAGCTTTATTGTCTCAGTGGCTTTCTTACCCAGCTGGCGTTATTTTTTAAATAATCTTTCAATTTTGCTGGTAACAAGGCAGGGGGTTGCCGTGGGGTCAGAAAGTACTGAATTGTACTGATCTGGGAACCGCAGTCTTCCAAAGCAAAAGAAGTATTTCCAAAAATATTAACATGAATGTTGCAAACAGGAATGAAATATCAGATTAAAATGCACCATATTTTAATATAATTTTTAAAAATCATATAATTTTTAAAAATCACTTACATTTTTCAAAAGCTCCTCATTTACCAAATTATCTCCTTCCATGGAAAAATAGCTTCACTGGAAAAAATAATTTGTTCCATTTAAAAATGGTGAGCTAGTAGAAAAAAGATGCAAGGAGTGTCGGGTAACTATGAAATAAGCCCTTAACAATTATAGTTGGCTAGGTCTTTCTGACTTCATTGTTGTTAGAGTTACAGCACACTATAGTAATCTAAACTAATTTGAGAAAAAAGTATCCATATGAAGAAGCAAGAAAGCACTGGAAAATTAATAACAAAGTTAAGTAAGAAGTGGGCATGATTCTAAACACTGTGCTATCTTTTTGCACCACGATAGATGCTAGCTGCAATCACAATCATGATTTAAGTCACATTTATTTTACCAATGTGAGATTCCTTTCACTTTAATAATCCTATTCCCATTTCTAATCCTGAGACATCCTTCGGTTTGTTTCTCTGATACAGAAATATATCATCTACTCCATGCTACAGTATTTATATATTCATCAACCTGTTATACATCATACAGTATGCTATTCTACAATTGACAGAATTTATTTACTGAACTCACTTTATCAGATAAATCAGATAAATCAATTACATAAAAAGATTGAGGACAGGGGATTTCTTTCATAGGCAAAATCTCCATAGTAAACCTATCTAGCTCACTAGCTACCAAGGGCTATTTTCCAAAAGTGCTTCAGATAAGTGGTCAGGTGCAGGGCCTTAAGGCAGTGATGCAGTGCACACAGGCCCATATAGCCACATAGTGCCAGTGGCACATTCCCAGAACCCACCTCCCACCTCCTCACCACCTTTCCTTTTTTCTTATCCTCATGTAACCAGTTGATAAGGGGTTAACACAGCTGACAGAGAAATTGTGGGTTTGTATAAATAGAACAGAAGATTAAGATGATCTTCCTTCTGTATATTTCTGCGTGTGGGTGCCCTATCAAGGGTGGATTTGCTGTGGGAAGGAGGAATATAGAGGTCAGCTTATACCGTGCAACCACATAGCCATATTCAGAAGAGGATGAAATTCAGCAGTGTATGTGCACGTTTGCTCACTTCTATTTTCTTCTTAAAATTAGCCTATTGGAGTTGAATTATACTGTCCTTTATCTATGTCCTTTCTGACTCTCCTCAGTACAAAATACATGCATATATGTAGACATATATATATATATCAGTTATAGTAAGATAACTAGAAGAAAACAACCGCATCATGGCTACTTACACAATTCCATTCCATGCCTGTCATTTAAGTAATACAAAGAGTACGTGCCTTCCACCCCACTCTCCCACCCCACACTGGAATATGAAGCAGGGTAGAGGAAAACGGATTTCCATGCTGCCATCCACAGATTAGTTTGCTAGGACAGTTATTAGCCAGACTCCAGAGCTGATAAGCCAGAAGCATCACAGTAAGGAGTCAAATGCTACTCTGCTACCCAAAAGGAACCCTCATGATAACTCCACTGATTTTGACATCAAAAATAAAGACGCTGCCACAAAATTCCAGCATACTGCAGGACAAAATAAAACCACTGAGCAGAGGATCTCTCTTTGGTAGATACATGCTTAATGTTTCTCTGGAAATGTTTGAGAAAACACTCTCATCTTCCATCCCATTACACTGTCCCCTGTGCCTACTGAAGTCCATGATAACAATCCTACTAGAAGCCAGCTTGGGCCCTTCCTCTTCGTTGTTATGTTACAATAAAGGAAAGTGGGTCAAGTGAAGAAAGCCACAGGCCAGGGTTCAAATCAGTCCCAGAAATGCTGCTCTTAGCTCTGATTTCTCTTAAAGTTCATTCCTCTGGACATACATTTTGTTATCATTTGAAACAAATAAATTTGAAAGTTCTGTCTTCAGTATGAATCTCATTTATAGGGTATCTATACATATGCTTTTGTCTCTATATTTTCTATCCTACAATTTTTGCTTCTTCAGCCTAAGACTATCTGTTTAAATGCATTGTTTTAAAACAGCAGCAAAAACAGCCTGCTACGTTATCTTGCATTTTTTGTAGTGTTTGCTCTTTTACATTTATGTCCCATTTTCTTTCCATTCTGACATTTATCTACAGTAAATAGATAACATGCAACTCGTTATTATGTGCAAACAGCAACATCTCAGTGGGACAGTGTTGTAACAAGGATCAAGCTATTACATTTAAAAGATCAGGAAGGAAGGGAAGGGGAGGCATTAGCATCACATTTTATTTTTAAAGTTCCTCCTCTGTCACTCAAAGGAAATCAACCAATGTTGCTTTTTGTTCCAAAAGTGTGTAATAAAAATTAACTGTAAGTATTTTTTTTACAAAGGAATGCCCAATGGATTTAATTATGAGGAAAGACTGTGACACTTATGGAATAAATGTGACACCATATTCATCCCTTTTATGTATCCTTCACCCACTAGAGATTGCTGAGTTGACCCCTCTGCAGCTGTGGAGTCAGCAGTTTGATTTTTAATGTCATAATCAGAGCAATTAGTACATAGTGTCTGCATTTTGACACATCAGGGAGAGGCAGAGGAGGCTGTAAAATATTGGTCTAGTGAGAGAAAACAAACAAATAAGTAAAACAAAACAAAATTAAAAAAAAAAAGAGAATTAGAGCAATGTTGCAGAACTGTTTCTACATATGCAAATAGCTCAGTGCCTCCAAATGGCTCATCTTTATGAACCGTAGTGCAATCAGTAAACTGTGAGCATCATATCCTAGATTTATTAATTTCTTTAAGAAAGAGTTTTTCTACATGCAGAGGTACTTCATTTTTGTGATAAAGCTAAAACAAATATTTAGAGGACAACAGAAAAATTATTTGCACCATTTCTTTGTGGGAGAACAAGAATTAGAGCAAGCAGCCAAGGGCATAGCCACCGAGCACTCTTCCTTTAGATTTGAGGTGCTAACAGGGGTTAAACAACTTCTTGTAGCCTCTTTTGTTTTATCCTTTCCTCCACCTGGTGAGGTCTATTTGGTTTTAGTTACAGGAAAAGGAAACTGCCTGACTGAATATGACATTTGTAGTAGGATAAAAAACATTTGTAACAGGTTAAAAAGACTAAAAAAGACCATCCCTTATTATCTCAGCATCTCTTAATATTGTCTGGTATACCAAGTTGGATTAGTCAATCCTACTCCATGTTGTTATTTTGAAAAAAGAAAAAAAGAAAAAAAAAGAAGAAAAAAACCTTACAGAGTAAATGTGTATTATAAATGCATTTAAAGTATTTCAGTTTAATGGAAGATGTAACAAATGTGGATATAAAAGTCCATATTCTTCACTCTGTTTCCTTAGTATCATGCAGATAACAACTATAAAGCCATCTCCTACTTATTCTGCAGGCTACCCGGTTTAAGTGGAAAGATGTTGGAAAGCTACAATGATAACACAATTCCTGTCTAGTTAACTGTCTATTACCAACTAGAACAGGTTATTTCAGTCCCATGATTAAACAATGCTGTTTAGAGGAGAGAAAAACAGATCCTCCAGTCTTCCATCTTTATCTCCTTCTGGATAAAAGGATCAAGAGACCTGAAACCAAGGATTCAGGGTGTCTTCTCAGTTCTCACCTGTTTCAAAGCACTGATGCTCTTTCAGCTGTTGCTTCTCACTGAGAAAGGACCGAGTATAATTTGACATAATTTAGGTACATTTTGACAGGCTTTTTTCTTCTGTGGTGGAAAGTGGGGATAATGGCACGGTCTCCATGGCTAAAATGTTATCTGCTTTGAAGTTAATGGGACTGGATCTCATCACGTGATTGTAGTAAGTGGAAGCATGCTACTCAACATGTGCTAGTGCAGAAGTTTTGCAGCCCTTCATTGTTAAGCATTTTCAGTTCACTGTACTTATGGATCCTACTTTCTATTTGACAGAAAAACTAAATTTCATTTTCAGTGGTCATTAAACACTTATTCATGAAATAATTTTGATAAGTGGTTGTGGTGAACAAATATCTCAGGACAATATTATATATATACTCAAAGTCATTTTGGAAGGTCAGTTAATTAAGCTAAAATTTCATCTTTACCTTTAGTTTGACCAAATGTGAGTTTCATTCATATAATAGCAGGATTTGTTTCACTTAACTATGTGCCTAGACTGGGCTTGTCATTGTTCTCTAACCTGTCGAGAGAAATGAGCACAGCTAGAGAGAAATTAATCTCATTCTGTAATAGAAGTCTATTTCTGGCTACAGTGTCCCACACTCTGAAAATATGTCCACTGACTGGAGAGCCATCTAGACAAACACCTCAGGCTAGACAAGTAATTTTCAGATAACTAAAGACAGATGAGACATATCCTATTAAAGCATCAATGAAGTTTGCTTCATACCATTTTCCATTCTAATAGCAAATAGTTATCCACAAAATTCACATGCACAAATCTGTGTTAGAAAAAATAACGTTTTCAATTTATTTTTTCAATACTTGTCAAGGAAACATCAAGCCATCTACTTTCAGGCAAGCATCCATTTTTGAAATTGCAGGGCCCTCCATGAACACTAGCCATTGTTTTGTGGTTATATCAAATTTATAAAAAAAATACTGTTCTGAATGCTTAAAATGTAACTTGTAGTAAGGAATGCTACTGAACAACATCTGGATCCTTGAAGGAGAATAGGTGACATATTTTGTTGTTAAAAGTAGACTTTAATTACCTTATTGTATATCCTTTTGTGCAGGTATTATCAACAAAGACTAAAATACTTGCTTTTAGAAATGTAAGCCAGGCAAATTAAACTTTTAATTCTGCCTTTAGTTCACCTTAATATTTGCAGAAGTTCAAAGTGGAACACAAATCTGTTGGCTGTACATTAATCTAATTTATTCTGCCACTAAATCCTCAAAGTAACATGCAGTAATTTCTAGCTGGTAAGAAAATTGAGAGACATCTTTTTCAAGTGTCAAGCATTTCTGTATGCAAGCAGTGTGGAGCGGTAGTTAAAGGTACTTTGTTCTCACTGCCAAACACAGAACAAGCTTCTTACATTTTCTCTAACCTGGTTTTATACCTTAAATGGGTTTTATACTCTTAAATGGGACTAACTACATTTATACTGTGAGCTTAAAGATGGAATTTATAAGCCAAAAGATTTTTTGAAATTATCTCAGACAGTGTTTTCCAAAACCACCCCAGAGACATCATGATGCTATTTTTATGCCAGTCCCTCTGTCAAATCATTTTTGTTGTCACAAAAATTTGCTGCCAAAAGGGAAGGCAGCAGAATACAGTACCATTTTTTTTTTTATGTGACAACCACATCACAAACCTACCCCTTTACCTATGAAATGTGAAATGCTTGTTATATTATTGACATGAATGCACCAGTCAACACAACTCAGCGATGAGGATGACATGGGCTATGAATATACTTTTTCTGTTTTCTTGTTACCCCATGGGCAATGTATGCTGGATATTGCTTTCTGTGCCTGATCTACATAGTATTTAGACTTGTTACAGCAGAAGTTAGGATGAAATTGTACTAATTCATGACCATGAGTCTGGAAATCCAGTTTAACTTTTACTGCATCATGTGGTCCTTACTCTGACAACACTGAGGGAGGAGAAGACCAACAACTGGGGTTTTGAAAAGCGTGGGATGATATTTTACAAAGAGAGGGTGGTGGCTTTTGTTTGCTTGTTTTATTTTTGTTTTGTTTTAAAAAGGAAATGTTTTGAAAATGCAAAAAGCACTGGTTAAGTGTTATTGCCCCTTCTGTCCCTACATGCACACCACATATAAAAGACCCGCTACTGTAAGAGACTACAACAAGGGCTGAAAACCTTTTCTTACTCTTTTAACCTGATGTACCTGCTAAAATACTCATGATGTTCATTTGAGAAGCCTGAAGACTCTCAAAAGAGTGGTCATGCATATTTCAAGCCCAGTGCTGTCAAGAGGTGCTTTCTATCTTCTGAAATCTGCCCTAAGCTACTGTAGTGCAATTTCCGTTTAGTTCATGTGAGGTGAGTCAAAGCAGTATAATACCATATACAGTGAAACTGGCATGTACCATTTTTCATTTATTCTTCCCTTTCATGGGAGAAAGAAAAAAAAAAAAGAAACAGTAAATGTTTCTGTGTTGACTTGGGATAGCATGAGCAAACTAGACAGCTTAAAGACAAACAGCCTACACACTAAGCTGAAAGCAGCTTCTTTGATCAGTCATTTCCTTTTCCTTTTATTTCCTGCTCTTTATGCAAGGAGCACACATACCACAACAAAGAATGCAGTGCAAATGCTTATATTAATAGATTTTGTTCTAAACATGTATCCAAAAATATTAATTTACCAAAATTACCTGTGCAAAAAGTAAATCATTTTAACAAACTGAAATCCCACAGAGTTCGACTTAAAATCTGATCATAGGTCAGATTCACAAGTTTTAAAAGGGATACAATTGACACAAGCAAAGAGATGACAACTTCAGGTTATACCTGCTGAGGAATGAGAGGTCTTAATATTGTTCCTACTGATATCACATACCCATCTATAAACAAATATAAATAGAAAGATACCCCAATGGCAGTCCTGTATAAAACTCAGAAGAGGCTGAACAGAGTTAGTAACTCTTTGTAATGGCTAAAAGGTCTTCTAGTGAGAAGAAAGACACCATTTCTGTTTTAGCAGAGGAGACTCTACTTACTAAAACGTTCTGGCACTACTATTTTTTACAGTATTGCATTGTTTATTTGCAACGATATGATGCAGGCACCA
The DNA here is from genome assembly GCF_964211835.1 of Anser anser. Lineage (NCBI taxonomy): Eukaryota > Metazoa > Chordata > Aves > Anseriformes > Anatidae > Anser > Anser anser. The sequence continues at coordinate 23,398,614 of NC_139720.1, forward strand.
GGGAGTTTCATATACAGATTGTAATTTATAGCACAGAAGCTTACTTTTTCACAGTGTTTACATGCTGAATAAGCTTTAGTCTTCTAGACATGAGTGTCTGAATATAAAAGATTTTTATCACTGTATTAGATCACATATATTTATAATGTGATGTACACTCTAGTCTTCTGTACCTAAAAAAGAAGTTGATCATTATAATGGAACCTAAACAAAGGATAAAGCTATTGCCTCTGGGGAACACTGAGACATTTTCATTCTGTGCTTTAATGTTAAAACCGTTAAATGTTAAAAAATATATTAAAATAGTTTTTTATTTTGTTTCAAGAAAATTCCATAAGCACAATCCTAAATGACAGTGTTAGTAATCTATGGGAAAGGTAAAATAAAAAAACAGGTTAAAAGAAACCACTCAATAAGATACACACACCAAAAGTATTTAGTGCTGGGTGATCTGTAGCCAGAAAGAAATCTGGACAGGAGATCAGGAGGAACACTGACACATCGCAGAAGCATATCTCTGTGAGTGAAATTTCATACTCAGAAATAACTGATCAGCTTGTCATTGCAATGTTTCTAAAATTGTTTCTTGCCTGCCATGACTGAGGACATGAGATGTAGATGAGAGGCTGGGAAGGCAACCACAGCAGCTGTCCTGACTTCCCTTTACACTACAGTGAATGATTGCTAGTATCCCACTGGAAGAGTGCATGGAGGATTACAGAAATCTGCAGAAGATGGTTATGGAGGTGCAGGCCAAGGAGATTTTTTACTAGCTAAGTAAGGACAGGATAACACAAATGAAAAGATGGTTCAATCATGTGAAAAGCTGGGGATGGATTAGCATTGGGAGTTTTTGTTTGTTTGTTTGTTTTTTTTTAAGATTAATCCTCTCAGCTGATGAATTCTATGCAAGTAGCTGGGAAAATACATGGGTAAGACAAGCTTTCAATTACTGAATTACTGAAGAAATTAGTAAAAAATCATGTAGTGTCCCTTCCTCATTTCAGTACAAAGGAAAAGGAAAAACAGGCAATCAAAGACACGGTGAAGAGAAGGACCACAAGAGGAGGAAAATTGTAAGATTTATAGGAAAAAAGGTACTATGTAGAAACACAATCCTTGATACAAGGAAACCTAATCTATTCGGAAAATTTGGTGTGGGCAGTAAAAGGCTCAGAAAGCTTGTGCACTGTTCCAAGGAACAAAACAGGAGAATCTGAATTACTGCCATAGGACACAAAAGCCATATACTTTATATGTGGTGGACAGAAAAGAATAATAAAACAGTTTCTGAGAGATATCTATTATTAAAGATAGCTAGAAATAAAAGTGCTGAGGAAACACTAAGTAAATAATGCTACAGGGAGAAGTGATAGAGCAGATAAAACTATCTGAGTTAAGCACTGGAAAATAGCATTGAGGAATTTGTATCAAGGTCTAGAATATGCTTTAAATATGGAGACTGTCTCAAATCCTATGACTATTTATTTATTTTCATTATGCAGAAGATTGAAATAGTCCTGAGAACTCAGGCTGGAATCCAGGCTTCTTGTACAGCATTTGAGTGTTCTTTTCTGTCTCATTCACTTTTTCTGTGGATTTGCTGTGCTCTGAGCCTTTCTGTTCACTGGATAATCCAGGGGCTCCAGCTATGAGCTAGGCACTTTTTTCCCCAGGCTGGAGTGCTTCTATGCATAAACGGGAGACTGAGTTCAAAACATTGACACCAAACTAAGTGACTAGTCCTAGGGGTAAGTTTTATGTCGCATGTTCCAGCAACATGTCTACATTCCGTCAGAAAACAGGGTTTTTGGTTGCCAAAGAAAATAATCTGAATCTTACCCAGCCTCGGTAACATTTTAAAAAATAGAGTTTTTTGAGACCTTCGCTTTCACAAATCTTTTTTGATGATAGCACCAACATTTCTTATGGGTTTAGGTCATCTACTCTTACTGGTAAGTATGAAGAAAGGATTTATTTTACTTACATAAAACGTTCCCCTAAGCCAATCTGCTCTGCTTGTGGAGGAGAAGTGTTTCAGGCAGAAAGAAGACAAAACAAATCAAATGAGTAGTAGCATGTTTTATTATAAAAGTCAAAGACAGATTAAGAAAACGGGTCGTGTTCTCCAAATACCTTAGCTTTATACCCCTGGCCAATTGCTAATGCAACTCTTTGATTATTTATTTTCCAAACCAGAGATAAGGAAGGTATGCATTTTTGAATGTGATGTTCTTTTCTAAATTCATTTACAAGTGTGTCTATACAAATTTGCAGATATGTAAATAACTGAATGTTTACCTGAGGTGAATCTAATAAATGCTTAATGTATTCTAAAGCAAAATAACCTTTTCAAGCCAGTGCCACAGCTGAATCTAATGTTTGCTGACAGACTCTATTTTGGCAATTATTTTTAAAGGTCTGTTTCTCTTCATTTTATTAGTGCATGATAAAGTCAAGCCCTAAGGCATCCAATTTCTGAGTTAAGTGATGAAATACAGTAGTTACTGAAAAGGACTAAATTAAAAAGATAGAAATGACATTATATTTGAAAAAAAAAATCTCCATGCAGAGTGAGTTTTCAGGAACTTGGGATCTTACAAACTGTAGCTAGTATAAGATGACAGTATTTTATTGATAGCCCATGTGTTAGGTTTGTATGCCTTTCAGTTGTACTAGATGATAAGGTGCACGTTGTTACTGAATGCAAGAGAGAACATTAACCCCTCTGACTTTGTGCTGTTTAGAGACCGTTGGTTGTTAACAGACTTGGTAGGAAAGGTATTGACAAAACCAGTGAGAAGGGCAGCAAGCTGGCAAACCACCAGCAACTATTCTGCAAGCTATTGATTAAAAACCACTTCATTTTGGAACTGCAATGACGGCGGTAGAAGTGTGAACAGAAAAGCTGTCTGTCATTTCAAAACATGTCTCTTTGTCCAATAAAAAGACAGGCTTCACTAATTATCTAGATGTTTCTAACAGCAGGGGAAAGGGATTTAAAGCAGAATGCTGTTTCATCTTCCTAGGACAGCCTATTTACATTCTATGGAGAAGTATTAGGACTGAATAATGTTGTGAAATATATGGATGTAAAGAAAATTTGATCTATGTCTTTTTGGATATATGAAAAATATTAAAGTGTGCCTTGGTTTTGGCTGTGACAGAATTAATTTTCTTCCTAGTAGCTGGTATGGTGCTGTGTTTTGGATTTAGGATGAGAATAATACTGATCACTCACTGATGTTTCAGTTCTTGCAGAGCAGTTCTTACACAGAACCAAGCTTCATGTGCATCCCTGACAGAGAGGAGGCTGGGGGTGTGCAAGAAGCCTGGAGGGACACAGCCAGGACAGCTGGCCCAGACCAGCCAACGAGACATTCCATATCAGAAAGTGTCATGCTCAACAGTTAATATCAGATGGATGGCCAGGGTGGGGTGGACTGTTGCTCAATGATGAATTGGGCATTGCTCTGTGGGTTGTGAGCAATTGCATTGTGCATCACATTCTATCATCGTCATCATCATTTCCCTTCCTTTTCTGTCCTATTAAACTGTCTCTATCTCAACCCATGAGCTTTCACTTTTTTTTTTTTAGCCGATTCTCTCCCCCATCCCGCTGGGTGTAGGTGGGGTGAGCGAACGGCTGCGTGGTGCTTAGCTGCCTGCCGGGTTAAACCACAGCATCTTCTAATTTCTCATCAATTAAACTGTCTTCAACAAAGACAGGCTGTGAACGTACTTACTCTAACAAACATTAAATCTATTTGAAGAGGAAGGATGACTTGACTCACAAATCATGGAATCATAATTCATGTTTGAAAGGATCTTTGGAAGTCTTCTAGTCCAACCACCGCCTCCAAGCGGCAATTAAGTGCACTAGCAGGCTTTAATTTCCCTGACCACTCTGTCATTCTCTGTAACTTCTTTGCCAAGGATCTGCTGCCTTTGCCAAAGTTAGCTATGATACGGCATAGCTTTAACTAAGCTGTGAGAAAGAGCAGTAAGAAGCTTCACCTGGCTTTTCTAACCATGCACCCTATGCACATTGGCTCATAAGCTGCATTTACCTGCAGGCCATTGCTTTTCATCCTTGACTGAACTATAACACAGGTATGCTCTGGATAGCCTTGTACCTTGTTGATCGTGGCCTTGTTGAATTGGGTTTCTGTCTTGACCTCAAGCATGCCTTGTAACTATAGAGTTCCCTGGTGATCACTGGACTGTGGGAGGAGGCTAAGGCGTGGGGAATAAAATAAAACCTATGCTGACATATGACAATAAGAATTTAAACAACTTATTCCTTCTAGCTGGCTTTCTTCAATTCTATAGGGCCAGGATGAGGTGGAATGGGAAGTACATTTAAAGAACAACAGAAACAAGGAAACTGAAACTTGTTAATAGAGTTAAGGCAAGGCTGAGATGTTCCCTCTGCTCTCCTTGTTCAAATATTTGTTTCGTCTCCTCAGACTGCGAAATTCTTGTCCATCTGTTTTGTTTATTCCTTTGTTTGCAACAACCAAAAATAAAGAAATGGACTTCAGTGATTTGATTTTTCAGGATGCTTTCAGTCAATGCTATAAGGTTCTGAGTCAGAGCTTTTATTGCTTCAAAAACCAAACCAAACCAAACCAAACCAAAACAAAACAAAACAATAATCTAACACAACCTTCTTTTAACATGATCCACGTGAAAAATTGGAATGAAAATTTTTCATTTTGAAAAATTTCTGATTGCTGAAACTAATAGAAATGAGTCAGGAACAAAATAAAGCCAAAAAGAAAAACAAACAAACAAAAACACCTATGGCACTGAGTTCTATAAAAATGAATGATGGCATTATTGGTAATGTTCTAAAATATGACACTACAGATCAAATGAAGTAATAAAAATCTATGTTTAAATAACATTTAAAACTTTAGCTAGCCCTCATAAGCCAGATGATGGAAGCTTTTACATATTTTATTTCTATGTACTGTATTTCCAAAGAGAAGCTGCAATATTTTAAGGTATAGACAGTGTCTATAATAAAATGGTTAAAGCAGGGATTTTAAAATGCTAATTTTGCATTCTCATGCTTTGTGTGAAGTGGGCCCCTATGTGCAATATACTTATGATGAGAGAGTTTCCTGACAGCAAGAAAGATTTGCCTATTTTTTCAGAGGTAATTAAAAAACAAAACAACAATTGAAGAACATTAGCATCAAGTAACATTTCCAGCCCCTAGTCTGAGGAGAACTACTCTCAAAATTTAATTATTATTTATGATTAATCATTATTCTATACAATCTGGCTAGGATCACTGATTTTCTATAGAACTTTTCAGCTTATTGTCTCAAAGGAGGATATTTAAGCTAATAGCAAATGAGACTGATGCTGTGAGGGAAGTGATGCTTAAGTATTTAAACAGAAAGGGCAGAAATACAAGAATAGAATCAAAGCAAAAGGACAATGTGCAAAATTTACATATTTGTTCTTGCCTTTCAACAAAGAAATGCAATAAAACACCTGTCTTAAAGTCTGTTTGCTCCTTTCATTAGCTTTGCCTGTTTGATTTTATCTTCTAAAAATAGCTCTGTTGAAGGATGACTCCATTCTTAGCTTTCATGCTGAAGTCCTTTTTTTTTTTTTTTTCCCTCATGCTACATATATTGTTGCACATAGAGAGTTTGGTTAAAGAATACATGTGCACATTCACCTTCACACTAATTCCAACCAAATTAAGGTTCTCCTGCAGACTCAGGGCAGATTATTCAGAAAACTCTCTGCTTCCGCTGCCATCTGGTTGATCATTTAAACTAACAGATTACATGACTGCTAGCACAGGTGAAGTCTCCAAAAGCATAAAAAAAATCAGCCTATGTTCCTGTTGAAACCACAGGGATTTGTCACTGATATTAGTGGGTGCTAACGTCCTATAGATGCCTTTTTTGAGGCATTTGATAATTAGGATAAATCATTTTGGAACGGTAAATCACAGGATTAATAGGCCATTGGAACAGAATTCACCAGGGTTTTCATCTTAGAATTCAGCAGGGTTTTCATCTTAAAATGAAATGACAGAGGTGGGATTTGAGAACTGTTCCAGTCCAGATCCCTAAGCCCCAGTGACGTGGCTGAACTGTGCACTGGGAGCCCAGGTGCTCTGGGGATATGAGCAGACCTCCAAGGATGCTGTAGGCCATGCAACCTATTGAATTTAGATTTACATGACTGAAACAGCCACTGGATTGTCAAAGGTCCCCAAGACTAAGCCCCATTCCTTGCCAAAACTACTGCCGGGGAGCAGCAAGTGGCAGCCGGGGAGGGCAATCCACAGCTGAGGTTAACCACAGTGAGGCATCACAGTGTCCTCACCATCAGGGCACAGACCCACGGTATCTGAGCAGGGTGAGCAGAGCAGAGAGATGCATCGAAAGAAGTCCCACCCACAGTCCAATGGACCAGACAAAGGCGTAACATCAGTCCAGGAAATCTAATCAACAGCTCAGGAACAGCAGTGAACAGGAATGGAGAGAGGTAGATGAATAGTCCAGCAGGGATGAGGACTAGGGGCCCAGGCCTGAGGTGAAATGGGGCCATGGAGAGGATGGGTGGGTGGGAGACCCAGGTGAGGACTGTCAGGGCACTAAGGCCTAAAAAGTGCCCTCTGGGCCCTGACAGCCATTTCACGAAGGAGTTCAGGAGCCTCAGCAGAAAAAATTTTCACTGCTAGCAAGAGGAAAACACTCTCAGCAGGGCCTCTAAGTTGTCCTCCTACTTCTTTAGCAAAACATCTCAGTCTCATTAGAGTTAGAATTACCTTGGGTAACTGACTGTGAAGGAAAAGTAAATGACTGTAGATAGACCCATAAAACCAAAGAAATAATTTAATAGATCCTTGTGGATTAGTAGCATTCCAGAAAACACAACACTGGTTGAGCCTATTTATTATTTGGTAGATGGTGTTCTGACTTTATGGGAAGCTGCTTATTACTTCTCCCATTTTCAGTATTGATCCTGGTATTGTAAAAAATAGTACTTGGATTACAATGCCAACCAGTTCCTGGAAGATATAAAGTACACAAACCATACATTTCGTATTTCCCTCCTGATACACCACCACTGCCCAACCCGCCTGTTTCACCCATGATTAGTGTTAGTTAAATTTAGAAGGCATAAAAGCCTAGAAGTGTAGCTAAAAGAGATCTTTTTGCTTACTGATTCTAGCCCCTTGCTTTCTGTTCTATAATCCAATTCATAAATGACAAAGCTTGGCATTTGAAATAATTAGTGTTTTTGCTATCACCGTGTTTTTTTGTCTGTATGTTTCTTTGTTTGTTTGGAAGACAACTCCAGGCTATTTTTTGCATACCCTGCATTCAGGATGTGCAATTGTCAGGTCTTAGAATTAAATGTACCTGCTGGATTTTAAAAAGAAAATGATTAATTTTATTACTGGCAGTAACAAGTTATGCAATATAAATAAATAAATGATAGATACTTATTCTTCATTGAATCCATGAATTGAGAATGAAAGAATATTACACAACTGATAAGTAAACAGTGTCACATCCCGTGGGGCTGAGATGGATCATTGCAGTGTTCTCAGAAACATCATTGAACCACTCTGAATGGTGTTAAACAAGCTAAATAAATGGCCTGATCAGGATTAACAGCTTCACTTGATATCCATATAGCACTGAAGTGTTGCAAATAGCTGTGGTAGAGCTTCAGCAGACAAAAATTCATGACAATGCAAGCTATGTAGTGAGATTTTTCTGTTTATCTGTTCTGCTTCCTTTTCTCTGCCCTCCCCCAACTTTTCTCCAGTCTGTGGCAGAAATATGCTAATAGCTGCCCAATAACAGATTAACATTTAAAATAATCCTCTTTCCTCCAACTCTACCAGTTATTTCAATTATACAACTATTGGTACTCTGAATTTGTACTATATGTCATTTACCTTTACAATACCACAGCTACAATGGTACCACCAACAGTGAAACAAGGTCCCAAGAGCAATCATAGTATTGGCAAAACAGGTTGAGTGCTGGAGTAGTGGATTTGCTGTGTAAATTTGGATAACCTCAAGCTACTCTTACTCATAAGAGAAGCTGAACTGGCTCCTGGCTTTCAAGGGTCATAGAAACATTAATTTGTCTTTGAGCATCGTTCGCCAGAAATAAAGGGAAGCTGTTTGGGTTCATATAGCTACTCATTGATCTTAGTGTAGTGTCTGACTATTTTTTAATATAGCTATATGGAGTTTTTTTTAAATAGTGAAATCCCAAGGGAAAAGAATAGGTTCTTCCATTTCAGTAGCTAGTTGTCGCTCTGGATGTTTTGAGCTGGATCCATTTTTATGATGAACACCTGCCAATTACTTTTTGGGCACAAAATCTAGTTTAGAAAAAAGAAAACAAAAGAAAACAAACAAACAAACAAAAAAAAGTAGGCTCGCCAGAAGGGCTTGTAATAATTCACTGCAGCTCCTTAATAAAATTGTGATGTTTTTCCTCGAGGAAAATCACAATTTTACAGCATGGAAGTCCATAAATTACATTTTTTAAACCTGAGGAAAATTTGGAGGTGGGGGGGATAGTTCTTTCTTAGATGAACTTCCACTGGAACAGAGAAGCCCAACTCACAACTTCCTTTTAAGAGAGTTGACCCTTACTTCAATTTTTATTTTGTGGTCATGATTAACTCATTGTAATGGCATGATGTAAAATTGAATTAAGATGAACCACTCTCTAGAACAAACAGAGTTTGAGACTGCAGTGTACACAGGAAGCCACAAGAGCTGTTGCCACCTTATGTAGCCATTACGGTATTGCTTTTTCATATGTTTATTTATTTTATGCATTTTATTTATATATAGTATTATATACATTTTTAAATATATTTATATATTTATAAATGTATATTTCATGCTATCGTGATATTAGAGACACACTGCTAGCTCTTCATGCAACATGTAGTGCTTTTTCTCAGTGGAGGAACACAACTGCCTATGCTAGCAAGCTTTTAGGGTGTTTTTCACATGATTTTGTCATGTGCCACTCACTGAATACTTTCTGGGTATGTTTCTGGAATTAGGAAGTTCCAGTGAGGGCTGCCAATAGGTAGTTTGCATGCAGCCAGCCTATTTCTCAGGATAACACTGGTTAGGAGCAGGCTTTTCTGTGCCAGCTGGACTCAGGAACCAGGAATATTCTCAGCAAATGTAATTTACTAGCATAATTGTCAGGTATCTCATCTTCCTTTTCCCTTAGTTTTACTAGATCTCAGTAAAAATCCATCTGATCTCTTACGACCCAGTGTTACTAAGACTGCATTCAGAAAAAGTAAATTGGATCTTTCATACACCTCTTTCTTGGTAACAGAAAATAGAGAAGGAGAATGGCATGGCTCTTGTTGGTTAAAACTGGCAATGGTCATTTCCTGTAGCAATTTTCAGGTGATTAACAGAGTGAACTTTGTCTCAAGGTACACGAAATCATTGAAGGCTTTGTGAACAAACTGTTTCGCAAATTGCAGGCTGGAACAAGTATCTAGGACGCAAAGAAAGTCAAAAATCGTCCTCATATTTTGCAGCATTTTTCAACTCAAAGAACATCAGGCTTTGGGAATTTACAAGCCTGCCAGGTGAAACAGTCAAAATGATTTCCAGAAAAGTGTTTTGATCAAGAGTGGTTCGATTTGTCAAATTTGGTAGTTCTCTCTGCTGACAGAGAAAATGTCAGGTGTGGTAGCACAAATCAAACTACCTGCAGTAATGTTTGCATGCATGTAGCAAGAACAAAAGGATTTTGTTATTACCCTGGGCTCTCTGACATATAACTGCCACAGCAGAGCCAAGCATGCTGGTTAGTGCCTAGGCTGTGATGCAGAAGCAATTCTGTAAAAGATTGAAAGTCACATTTCTAGTCCTGTTTGTTCCATAAATCCTTCAAGGACTTTTGTGACTTTGTGAATATCAATTACACATTCCTGCCCACATGTCCAAGTAATCTAAAGCTCATACCTCTGCCAACAACTGAAAGAGTCCTGCTGCTTTGGCCAGCACTGAAAGACCACTTCTTGTTCTCTGAAGGGACACCATATATGTTGCTCTGCTAAGCAACAAATCTGCTTTGTCTTTGTTCAGTCTGTTATTGTTATTCCAAAAAAAAAAAAAAAAGCCAATGCAGTTTTCAAAAAGCTAAACTAATCTCTCCACTTCATGCAAGAGATTAAATCCATACAGAAAATAGAAAAAAAAAAAAAAAAAGGAATCCCTCTAAATTTCTCCGTCACATCATGCAGCGCTACTGTTAATAGGCTATATCATTTGATAAAGCTTAATGATGTCAATGAAACTTAACTCTACTTTGGAACTCCAAAATACAATCAGAATTGTTTTATGTGTTTGCATTTTTATTCTTCCTCTTCTTTTTGCCTGGTAATTTAGATAGTTTTGCTTCTTATAACTTGGCAACAGTTAAAACATTGGAAAAATCAATTTGACTAAAATAACATAAATCACATATGAACATAAAGCAGGAGAGAGAACTTTTAAGATCTAACCTACCTTTTCTTGCCTTACTGCTCTGTGTATTGCAACAGTTTAATACCCTGTTCTCTGCTGTAGGGAAAAAAATATAATGAAAGCTATTAAGTTGAAAACTTCTCTGCACACACATCTTCAGAAGGATAACAATACTTGAGTAATGCAGGACTCAAATTGTTTATCCAGTCAGCAAAACAAGTGTTGGTGTTGGGTTTTGTTTTGTTTTGTTTTGTTCTTGCTTGTCCAAGTGTTTAAAGAGAAAGATTGTATTCTCTTAATTTTTCTAACACACATTGTAAGAGCTTACAAACATGGACCAAACACTTCCTCAAGGGAAGCTTTCTGAATCACTTTTCCTAGACCAGTGAGATTGTCTGAAATAAATCTTTGCTGCATGGCAACTGTTGTTAGATAATTATTAATGAAGCCCTCCTGCTACCTCCCAAGCTCCTTTCTTTTGTTAAGCTTTAAAAATAACTTGCACTATTTCTAAATTAGTCACACTTGAAGCAATCACCAGGGATTTCCTTGAAGGTCTCTCAGAATTGGTTGCTTCACAGAAATGTTGACTTTATGAACTGTGAAAAGATGGGAGAAACTGAAATATTTGTCAAGCTTGAACTGGAACATAAAGACAGATTGTTTGATGAAGTAAATTGTGTGAAAGCTATTTCCAAGGAGACATTTGACAAGCTGTCAGGACATTGGTTGGACAAGCACCGGGTAGTGCTACAGAGAAGAGAAACAGCGACAATGGTGAGGAAACGTCATTTCAGTTGTTTTCCATTTCTTGAGAACCAGTTGTCATAGGATCAACTCAAGAAATCATCCTTCCTGTCAGATTGATTTTATGTGCTAGGACTCTAGAAGCTGACCACTTAAAAGATGCAGATTCGCAAAGTGCAACTTCAGGCATAAGAGCCTGAACTATGTAGGCTTCTTTCACATCCAGTGGTAAGGGACAGGCTCTGTCATGGACTAGTTCCGATATCACAGGTGAAGCTCCTTTCGTGAATTCACTTGCTTGTCGCTTGGGTTCTTGTTGGCCCATTTCTCTAGCCTGTGAAGGTCTCTCTGAAGGAGAGACAACACACAGCCACTCCTCCCAGTTTTTGTGGTATATTCAAATTTACTGAGGGTGCACTCTATGTTGTTGTCCAGGCCATTAATGAAGGTGTTACACTGCACTGGAACCACTATGAATTCCTGGGGTACACCGCTAACAACTGTCCTCCAGCAGGACTTTGTCTTGCTGATAACAATCCTCTTCTTGTACTCAGGTACTCAGCTGTACTTTAGTCCACTTATCTAGCCTGTACTTAATCTGTTGTCTCTGAAAATGTTATGAGAAATAGAGGTGGTAGCCCTACTAAAGTCAAGATAAACTTCTCTCTGCTCATTCAGCAAGCAAGCAAGTCATCCATCATAGAAGGTTATCAGGCTGGTTAAGTACAATTTCCCCCTTCAAAAATCCATGCTAACTATTCTGAACGACCCTTTCGTCCTTTACATGTTTGGAAATGTTTTCCAGCAGGATTTGCTCCACCTCCATCCTACCTCAGCACTCATAGGTGCATCCCACCAGATCCCATGGAGCACATGGCCAGCAGTCCTCTACCACTAAGGGCAGGTCTTCCTTGCTCCAGACTTTCTGGTCTCACTCGTCTCAGGACCTGGAGTTCCTAAAGGTAGTTCTCACCAATAAAGACCAATAAAGGAGGCATTGAGTACCTAAGCCATTTCTCTGTCTTTTGTTACTCCTGTCCCATTCAGCAACAGGCCTTCATTTTCCTTAGTCTCACTTTTGCTGCTCATTTATCCATAGAAGTCTTTCTTGTTGCCCCTCATGTCTCTTGCCAGGTTCAACTCCAAGTGGGCTTTAGCTTTCCCAGTAGGGCTTCTCTTTCAGTGGCCATTTTTATTCAGAGGGATTGATATTCAAAGAGAAACATCAAGCTATCTATACCAGCTGTATGTCACCAAGGCTTCCTTTTCCAGGAAATTTCCCAGGAAATATTTCAGCCAACTTACTGGCTCAGCCAATAAGCCAATAAGCTCAGCTGATATTTCAGCATGGCAGGAGTGAAATAACTGAGGTCAACATCTAAATTCATAACTCAAGTTTATATACTCAATTTCAAACTTAAAAGTAATTACAGCCTCCAAGTCTTCCTGGAAACAAATAAGAACAGTTAAGTATTGCTCAGCATAATTATAAATCTCCTTAAGCACACACAGTTTAAAACCGCAGAGACAAATTTCACCTTTCTTTCCTTTCCATGTCTGCATGGGAAAAAATAAAAAGGAAGTTAGGACTCAGACCAGCATATGCAGACTTGGTAAGCTTTACCACGTATGTTACATCTATGCACTTTAAAATCCTGAAGGAAAATCATGAACAATTTTCAACAGTATTAAAAAGAATATCATTATTTTTCCATTGATTTAAAGGAAAAACATTATGTTAGATTCATAGCCTCACTACACGAACTCTGATGTCTCACAAGACCCACCAATAGATGACATCCTTTGGCTTTTATGTGAGCCTTATAAAATATTAACATCTACTGGGGGACAGTTCTGCTTAAGTAATCAATAAACCTAAGACCTAATTGTTAGTCTCCCCTTTCTGCATGTTCTTAATCATCTTAGTTTATGCCCTTAGGGAGAGTAAAATGTTAAATGTCTCTTTTACTACTTTTCATAGCTGCTTTTTTTTTTTTTTCCCTATTCATTGTCCATACCATTTTCCATTTAATTTCTTCATATTACCTTTGCCTGGATTTCTATGTAGACATGCATATGACAGTTAAGTAATTCATATAAGGACTGCTCATGACTTTCCATAAATATCCATTAATTTCTGAAATGTCACTTTATATAGAGGGCCTAAATCTGTTCTCAGATGCTTATGCTCAACACTGCTGCATCAGTGGAAGCTGTGCTCTGCCATAGGTCATCATCTTAGGTGGTACTGATAAAATAAACATTTCCAAAGCAATCTGATTTCTGACATCTGTATGAAAGGAAGATTTTTAATATTCTGAACAGTGAGTGATACTTTGTTTTGCAAGCGCATCATGTGGAAAATCACTCTATATTCCAGTGATTATTATGTTTAGAGTAAAATTGTGGTAGAAAACAGACTACCAATTCATCAATGTCACTATCATCTTGCCTATGATCTTCATGATTCTCATTTCTGCATCCTCCCCCCATGAGATGTGCCAAAATGCAGAAAGCCCTTTCCATTGAGGCCGTGGCACTTACCCACAGAATACAGAATCCCTTGTCTCAGTGTTTTTTTTCTTCTGATCTCAAGAGTTTCTTGAAACTACTACGAAGAGAGTTAGGTGAGTTAAAAGGCAGAGTTCATAGGCAGGGTTGGCATTTTCAGAGCCTGAAGACATTTACAGAGTAATTATCTTTAATCACTACTGCATTCTTTTTCTTTTTTTTTTTTTTTTTTCCCCTGAAACGATCTCATTTTGTGATTTCCAATATCATTTAGCCAAATACACTATCTATCTGCAGGAAATTTGAATCCTCTGGAATGGTTACTGGACATTTCTCCAATGAAGTTAATGACTTACACTTCCTTATTTTTTTTTTTTTTTCAATCTTGTCTACCACAGTTCATGCCTTCTGGCTTTTTTTTCCCTCCTGACTTTTCGTCATATGTGGAGACTGGTTTTTGTCAGACCAACAGGAAAATGGACAGATGACTCACTAAGAAATTGGACCAGCAACCTTGGCAATGTTTTATTTGCTGCTGTTTTAAAATTACACCTCATCGGGCTGATCATTTTACATCACTGCCGTCCTTATTCTGCCCACATTCTTCTCTTGTCTTCTACAGGTTGAAAGCCTGTCAGTAGCTGTTGTTCTCTTCAGCACAATGTGGTTTTAGTTCTTATTTGCTACAGTAATAAACATAATAAATAATAATAAAATTTGCCCACATAGAGAGAGATTTAGAGCTGGATGTCAATACAAATGATAAATTATCTTTGTTAATGCGTAGCAAGGTCTGTTGAATATCAGGTAAATCAGACTAATATAATAAATATTTAATATATTATTTATTTAAATTAAAAGCCACAGAGGCCAAAGCTGAGCCCGTCAGTGAAGTTGATGGTACCTCTGTGAAAACATATTTAAGAAAGTGCAGAACATGCCAGAGAGATGAGGAGAGAATGAGGGAAGAGAGAAAGGAGGAGAAATCAAAGGGGAGCAGGACGAGAACACCAAGGTCAGAGGGGCAGGAGGTACTTCCTGGTGGCACGGATATTAGAAACAGAATTGTAGGGGTTGGAAGGGACCTCGAGAGATCATTGGGTCCAACCCCTCTGCCAAAGCTGGTTCCCTAGAGAAAATATATTTCTGAAGGGATGGAGACCCACACTAGAGCACAGGAGAAGAGCAAGAAGGAAGGAGTAACAAACCACTATACATTGACTGCAATCCCTTCTGTACCCTTCATTGCCTCAGTGGATATACTGAGCATAACCTGCAGCAACAACCAGGGGGAAGGAGAGGTCTCCGCTGTGAAGTCAAGCCGGAGAAAAGGAGGGGTGTGTTCTCAATAAGTGTTTAAATGCATGCTTCTTATTTTGATTTCACAATACTAGAAACAGTAATTAAATATTTACATTAACTGGCAATGAATCAAGTCTGTGTTGCCCAGCACAGTAACTGGTACATGATCTATCTCCGTGTCTTTATCTTGACCCACGAGCTGCCTTGCTCCTGTTCTTTCCATTTTCTCCCCCTTTCAGGCTGAGGGTGGGGAGAATCAGTGAGTGGCTGGGTGGGTGCTTGGCTGCCAGCTGGGGCCAACTCACCACAGTCTTTTTTGGTAGTTATTTTTTTTTGGTAATGTTGCTGACATCTTCAGCAGTCCCTGTTCTTAAGAAATTAACTTTGTTTTGAAGAATCCACCTAGGTCTCGGAGTAGGCGAAACTCCCACAATATTCACTGTTCTAGGTATTTTAGAAATAGCTTGGCATGTGATAAGACATATTTAGACATGTACTGTTTGATCAATTATAATGTTGTCCTGTGAACAGAATCACAGAAAATATTCACATGAAAAAAGCAAATAAAACCTCATATTCACCAAGGTTGAGACAAGTGTGACCTACATGACTCTTCCTAATGGGCATTCCTGAAGAAATGTCTCTTAAAATATATCTAGATCACCCTGAACATAAACTCTAGAGCTATAAATTATATCAACATTAATAATTATATGCAAATAAATCAACCTTTTCCTCTAAGAAAAGACTATTTGTGTTGGCAAGGGTTGCAAGCCCCAAATTTAGTGTTCTATTATGCTTCTTCAGGCTTGACTGCTTCCTTAAAGATGTAAAGATCAGTATCGCAAACACTTGTCCATATTCAGTGCAAATGCAGCATCCAACTGTAATTTTTCAAAATAATTAGATGCTTGGTTGAGCACCTAGTTTTAGTCAATTCAGATGAACACAGGTGTAATTATGATATATCAGAAAACACTGTTTACAATAGTTATTTCTTTTTGCTACAAATTCAATTATCAAATAAATTTGAAAATTTATTTTTGAAACCACTTAGCATTTCTTCCTAGATTTTTATGGGATACAAAAAGACAACAATTAAACCAATAACATTAAAACACACAAGATGTGAAACTGAATGACACTGTCAATATACAAAAAAGAACAAAGAACCAATGTGGCATGAAAATGTGGCAATGAACAATCATGCAAGATTGTGTAAAATAAAGCTAAATGACAGCTTTTAAGCATGTATTAACCACATCCAAACAAATGCAATGAACACATACTAAGCCTCAAAAGGCAACTAATTCTAAATATTTATTTCACAGTCTGCATAGGAAAACACTTCTGACCTTTTCTTCTTTGGGTTCACACAAACAGTTTAGAATAAAGCTATTTGAGAAAAATACAGATTTAAAAAGTGAATAAATTTGAAAAGTTTCATATCACATCTTAGAGAACCATAAAAAAGTAGAGTTGAAGTGACCTTAAGAAAATACCTTATCCATACATCTACTATGAGACAGATCAGCTATTTAAACTAAATATTTTATTAACCTGGTCCAAAAAAATCCATCATTAATGCAGATTTTGGGAAAATTATTCTATGCCTCAACACTTTTTTTTTTTTTTTTGTCAGAAAGTCTACCTGACTATTTAATATGGATCATTCATTTTGGAATTTAAGCTTATTACTTCCTCTCCTATGTACCATGGACACACAGAAACAATTATTTCTTCTGTTTCTATTTTTTGTATACCACATACCTCCACATTAGAAAAAAAGTTCCCTTGACTTTAAGCTAAATAACCCCAGGTCTTTCCATCCATCTTTGGAGGTCATGTTTTCTAAGCCTTTCATCATTCTCGCTGGGGTCCTCTAAACTTTCTCCAACTGACCTACGTTTTTCTTAAAGTTTTATGACAGAAATTGAACACATTACTTCAGCTTATCAGAGGTCTGGAACAGAAAGGTTACTCTATGTCTCTTACAGGTTGTTTATGTCATTTGTTATTTTTTGGAACAGAATGACATGGCTGACTCACTCTCAGCTTGTGATTCACTCTTTTTTTTCTCTAAAGAGCTGCCACTTAGCTGGCTGTTTACCCACATGTATTTATGCAGTTGACTATTTTTGCTTAAGTGCACTATCTTTTACTTGTCTCTGTTGACTGCATCTTATTTTTTCAAATAATTTTCTTCAAATTGACAAAATGCTTTTCTACTGCAACAAGGACTCAACACCCTCAAGATATGATATTATTTGAGAGTCTTTCTTCAGCTTACCATGCTTCTCAGGTGTGTTGTATTTTGGAGACCACAGCAACAACTCCATTGCCAAGCCTGTCAGAACATACTAGTGCGTTCTCATAATTCTAGATGTCCTCAATATCTGTCTGACACTGTTATGGAAATTGAGTTGCAGTACCTCTCAACCTTCAGTAGTCTGGTAGAAAAGATCTTAACACAGCTGAAGAATCCTTATTTCCACAAAATTCCAGGTAGATTTAAGTCTTGCTAAGTGCCTAGTAAACACTGAGGACCACACAGGCCTACTTAAAAAAAATGTGGCCAGTAATGGATGAAATCACAAACACTCCTAAATTAAGCAAACTCTAGAAGTACAGATGAATGCAAGATCATCCCTAAATTGCTATATCATATGTTATCATAGAGGTCAGAAGTCCTTCCTGTACTTCTTTGTTGAGGAGCATTTTTTCATTTCAATGAGAATCAAAAACCAAAAGGCCTCAGTTTGAATACTTTGGCTATTTCCAAATGTATTAAAAAGAAAAAAAAAAGTTTGTGCTTACCACATTTTGGAAAATGCTCTTTCTGTTTTTCAATAATACAGAGCTTCAAAAATTAGCCTAAGAAAATAAACAGATGAAAATAATTTGAAAAATAAGACAAACATCTTTAAAGTTACAAAAACTTTAAAATAAGGTCAGTCATTCATCATAGAACAACTTCTGTTCAGTTTTCCACAGAACACTGAAACTAAAAAGGTTAACAACACTGGATGCTAGGTGCTCTAGTTTCAGGCTATCCATAACCACTTAGGGCTGTTTGAGATAAACACTGAATTAACGATATCTTAGAAAGTATTCAGGATACCTCAGCAAAGGAGGTAAACATGACTAGTGATAAAGTCATTCTGTTTAAACTACAGATCTTTTTTCTCCTTTATTTACTTAATTTTGATCTTACTTTTCCTTTTACTATTTTTCTTACTTAAAGCCAAAAAGCCCACATTTTTAAAAAACAGGTATGCAAAGGTGAAGTAAGAATTAAACATGAAAAAAGTAGGAAAAAAAAAGGGATATATATTTTGAATAATCCCAGTATAATCCATGAAGTTAGAAGAATCAGAATTGAGCCCCCAGAGCTAAAGATTTTTGAAGAAAAGGAACGAATGTCTTTTTGGACTTTCGGGTTATTTGATATATATGGGTTTTCTTAAATTACAATTCATTTATATTCAATTTTTTTTCTAGGCTGGAGAATGCAGTAATGTCTAGAAAATCAGCACCACCATCACACCTGTGAAAGCTAAGTAATTTACGTAACAGGAATAGGCTTCCCAGCAACATCTCTTGCCGTCTCCTCTTCCTTCCTGATGTATAATTTCATTTTAAAATAAGTATCTCAACACATTATAAATTAACTCCAGTTCTAATAGTCTCATTTTATTTTGACTGTAAACCTGTTGGGATGGAGACTGGCTCTTTTGTTCTCTGTTGCATTGCTAAACATGGAAGTATTCTACTTCATAGATTTTCACAGTGAAGACAATGATGCCTGCATAATAACCATAGTTAGACACTCGTCCCTGAAACTGAAGAGCTTGGATTAAAAAAAAAAAAAAAAGTTCATAAAGAATTCTACTTCAAAAAATAATAATTCTCAGGGTTTAGTGTATATCATAGGAAAGCAATTGCATCAGTTAATGACAATAACAGAGCAAGAAACATTTTACTATTTTACAGGCAATACTTAAATAGCTCTTGTAGAAATAATTCTATTTATCTGTGCTCACACAACTGCACCCTTTAATAAGCTCTTTTAATGACTTTCTTGAAAATATATGCCTAGGTTCCCATCTGCTGTTGTCTACATCTGAAGCACACTTAACAAAATTCACACACAATAAATGTACATAGAAAAAATGCTGTGGTATTAAGCACTAGCACTTAAAATTTTTAACACTTCAGTGATACCATCTTCATTTTCATTACCTTGCATGTAGGAACATTGCATTTTTCGGTTTTATTCTGTTATACAGATATTCGTATCTTTATTCCTGCGTTTGCAATAAAGAAGATCCTATGTTTTTAAAATGTTGGGGTTTCCGTTCATTATCTCAGTCCAAGGATATGTGTTATACTAACACATCAACTCAGTAGTAAAATATATAAATTAAATTACTTTTGCAGTAGCCTTCTTAGCCAGCATAAACCTTTAAGCATCAGTGAAGAACGCACAAACCTCTAGAGCTAGTCAAACAGGTGAGATGTTAAAATAAAGAGCAATATTCCAACATTCTTTGAGCTAGGGGACATTTAACTTAAATATAGAACGGCTACTATGCAAAGAGATAACAAATATCCATTATTGTTCATTTCTACAGAAAGCTGCCTCATTAGAAAATAAAATCCTATTGCTAAGCAAATTAGCTAAGAACACAGCCACAGTGCAAACACACTTAATGAGTGTATTAAATTTAGAAGAGAAAAATGCCTAATTTCAAACCACGAAGCAGATTTAATACTGGCAAACAAAAGTCTAATTTGCAGTATCTCTAATTATTCAATGGATAGAAAAACTTTGAAATCAATAGAAAGACTAACATTAACTTCAAACGGCTTTGGGTCAGGTTCCAAAATTTACACCAACTACAATAACTCTTCATATGCTATTACCATCTGTCTTTTTAATGCTCAAAACCTCCTTAAGTTTTGAAGTAGCCAGGAGGCACAAGAACCATTCCTTTCTGAGACTCCATATATCATATACCACCTTCTTTACAGGAAAACTTGGAGATTTTCAGACTTTTTTAGAGTTGCTGAACCATGGAATTGTCAACAGGCAGAGATGTCTCCAGAATCACAATAATGGAGACCTTCCTCACATTCCTGCTCACATTCAGTCTCTTGCTGTTTCCTGGATCATCTCCCATTTCTTTCTCTTACCCTGTCAATATAGGAGAAAACTATCTCCTGCCCAGAATGAGTCTCTTCACCCAGTGCTTCATCAGTGAGTTATTTGAAGCTGGCTTCTTCTGCCCAGGGAGTTAGTCATGATTTCGCACTGTGAGACAGCTGCTGAAATGCCAGCAGTAATCTCTGAAAGTGTTTCATTGCTATCTAATGACATATCAATCCCTACCCTATAGCATTTGGTTTAATAAAAGCGATTATCTTTTCTCTGCAAATCTTATTTCTTAAATTACCATAACGTAACCATTAAATACCCATTATATATATGTTGTTTTTTATTATTATTATTATTTCCACATAAACTACAATAAAAGTGAGCTTAAATTACACAGAACAGTAGTATAATACAAATAATGAAGAATTACTTATTTTAATACTTCTCATATACTTATTTCAAAACACTCTCTAATTCTGGACTTTGCATTTCAGGCTTGCCAGCAGTGATAATAAAAACTCATGGATCTGACTGGCCTTTAGACAAGGAAAATCATTAAAACACAGCACTTTGTAATGAGAATCATGATTCCTTATTGATTCATTGCACATGAACAATGTTTATAAAGATGCGATTAGTCAAAATGCTTTCTTGGAAATCACTAGAAATTATTAAATACTTATACAGTCATCAGCTTAGTCATTCTAATAAATCTGAATTTTTAACCTCTATTAGCCTATCAACTCTAACTTTTAACATATAATTTCAGATGTACTACAAATGATCTGTGGCCCGTAACTTTCACAATTTGGCTTATGTCCATAAAAATCTACTACAAAATCAAGTGCTGCCGTCAAAAGCAAGAGTTAAAGGAGCAGAAATGGGCTCCATTTAGCTCTGGAAGCATATAGAAACAGTTTTGATTATTCTGCTCTTTTACAGTAGCTCTCAAATGAGATGAAAGCTGATCCTTTTTGAGAGCTGCATTATTTATAATCTGAGTATATACTTCACGTTTAACACTGTATCAGCAGCCTATGAAATGTCTCATGCTCAACTTCAAAAACATACAGAGACCGCTGCTATAATTGAGAGAGCCTGTATTCCTATAGCACAATTCTCCCGCTATTGTATTACAAGACATTGGAACAAAGTAAAGTTGGACAGGTAGCATTTTCAATATTGCTTATGGACTTGACTGTCATTGCAACACGTGTTTAAAAACACATTTGAAAACATTGCCCAGCATTTTCAACTGGCTCCAAAAATTTGAAAAAAAATATATATATATATATAAGCTTGAGGCCAGTTTCCTAAATCCATACTTAGTTTTTCATCTTGTTAATAGAACAGTCTCCAGGATCTTCTGTAACTAGGTATGAATTTAAGGCTTCTACTTCTGAAATGTTTGATTTAATGTCTTGTGCTACACCTCTTTCGGATGCACAGGGTGAAGTTTTGATCTTGCTGAATTGAATGGAAAGTTTTCATTATTTTCGGTTGGATTAGCATTTCAGTTGTTTTGGGGGCTTTCAAGAATTCCTGAACTTGTTATGAGCATGGGCACCAGTTACCTGTAGACTCTTAGCAATCCCACCTTTCAATACACAAGATCAAGAATGATACGGCTGCCATGCCATTTATGAATTTTCATTTAGTAGTGAAAGCTTTGAACATGATTTACTCAAAGTCACACCATGAACAGAATTCTTACTTTACTTTTTCCTCTGCAGAGGTATTATTTGCTACTGTGATACATATAAATTGCAGAACATTTCATGATTACTTCAAGTAACACAAGAACATACTGCATATACTTACTAGAACATTAAAAATCACATTCTGATTTAATGTAATTAAATATAGTGTTCATCTAGCTTCTCATATTGACTGTAATATTCTACTGCAGAAACTGGGTAATTTCTTGAAGACAAATGAATAACTGAAGAGTAAGATGCTTATCACTGACAAAACAGTATTAGAAATCAGATTTCAGGATAACCCTATGACAGACCCAGAAACTATTTTGTTGACACATACTGTCGGGATCTAACTTATTTCATCAAAACTGTGGTTACGTACAGCTTCTCCTTCATTTTTCTCCTTTGATTGTGTGCAGGACAGCACACACAAAACTCAGATTCCTCAGGTTTGAGGTGACTTTGTTAAAAAAGGTAATAGCAAATGTAGAAAAGGTAGCTAGGAACAGAAGCAGTAAAAGATGAAAGAATTAAAAGAAGATAAATAATGATTTAAATTACTCAGGAATTCAACTCAATGCTTTCAAATGATTTTAGTTTATCTGTAATATATACACTTTCCACTCTTTCACTTCACAATGATTGTAATTGCTAAGCAGATCTTTTACAGACATGAAAACAGAAACACAACAGCAATGAGAAGCACAACAGCAGGTTAAAACAGAATTCCCTCACTTTGCATTTTCAGTTTCCAGATGCTTTTTGTCTCACCAATAAGGAGCTTTAAAAATGTTCTATTCTTGATTGTATCTTTCAGTGTTTTAGCAAGTTTTTTTGCTAATGCATTTTTAATTATGATCAAAAGTGTTGTTTTGAATATGTAAATTTCAGAATAGAGGTCATAAAGCATAAAGTATTCCACCAGAAATGCTTGCTCGACAGAACTTAATAGTCTAAAGAACAGAGTTGATTTCTCCAAAACTTTTGATAGAAACAAGAGACTTGAGCAAGTGACTCTGATCTCAGCCTATCAACTCTGCTGTGACAGGCTTTTCAGATGCCCAGATCGTTCATCCTCCAGGCAATCAGTCATGTTTAAATTCCCAGCTCCACCTTAGCTCTGACTGCTTTCCACACTGTTTGCAAGATAACAGTTTAGCTCACCAGACAAAGAGATGGAGAACCTATTTTGTTTACTTTGCACCAAAATGCATATAAAAAGTTGGAGTTTTTGGCTGTCCGTACGTGAACTGGGACATAAAAAGTTATTATGGAAATTCTTCATCCAGTCAGCTCCAATTTGCCATACACAGTCACCAGAAAGTGTTTTCATTTTAGAAGTAACTGGATAAAATCAGAGGACTATAAATAGCCAGGAAAGACTTAGCACCATTGAGCACACTATTTGCTATTTTTTTCCACATAGTAAAAATAATCAATGAAAATAATCAATCCTGTAATGGCAAGGTCCAAATAGTATTTTTGCTTATAACCAAGCGCGTTACATTAACGTCCAGTGGAAGGTATAGGATTAAAATTTATGGAGAACAGTGATGACCAAAGGGAAAAAAAAAATGTTTCAGAACAGGTTGTCAGCAATGAGTATTAAACATAAATGGTAGTGATTCCCCCTGCAGAGATTCTTGAATATGGAGGGATTTAAGTTCCAATTTTTGAAACATCTTGTAAAGTGTAACTATAATACTTCAGGTGGCTTGACTAAAAACGGATCCAAAAGGGAAAGGGTGAGGATGCTGTGGAGGAAAAGATTCAAACGTAGGGAAAGGATAAAATGTTTTATTGTGGGACTTCCTGAATCACTACATGAGGAGAAACAACCGAAGGACAGCAGCGGAGCCACACAGCACTGCCCTCCCCGGCGAGGAAGCGGAGGGAAGGGAGCCAAGGCCACCTCTCCCTCACCATGGAGAAAGCTCAAATCCCCCCGCCAGCCTTCCCGCCCTGCCCGCCCCCTCGCGGGCACCAGCTGAGGGCAATGCCTTCACTCCTCCACACAGCGCATACTCGCACCGCCGCTCAGCGCTACCAGTGCGCACGCGCGATACTCTACGCACGCGCTCAGTGCGAGCAGGCGAGAAAGCCGGGCGGAAGTGTTTGCGGCGGGCCGGGCGGAAGTGGTGTTGGCGGCGGAAGGTGCCGCGCCGCGCCGGCGGGCAGGTACCAGTGGGGCGCGGAGCGGGGCTCCGCGGGAGCAGGGGGAGGGCGGCGGGCGGCGCCAGGAGGGCATCGCGGGGGCTCCGCTGCCCGGTGCGGCACCGGCCGTTACCGTGCGCAGCTTACCCCCCCGACATACCCGCTCCCCGTCTCTGCTGCGGAAATTCAGCCCCCGCTTTGACAAACCCGGTGCTTTAGGGCTTAACAGTGTATATATATATATATATATACACATATACTGTGTATGCGTACTATGTATATATATATATATAGTATTATATATATGTTTTATATATAATAAATATATTCTCTTTTATCTTCTCCTAGTACTACTTAAACTACTTAAGCACTGAGTGCACAGAAAACAAAGTTTTAGTTCCTAACGCATCTAATCTAATACTAAGCTCTTGCTTTTAAACATCTCGGCTTCTTGCACTTGCTGGATCGCCTCTGAAATAATTACGGGTCACATCGGGAATGGACCTGCTGCCCTGTTTTCTTGAGGTCTGTTCATATTGCAGCGAGTGGCTGCTTTCTAGAGCTGCAGTGTTTTTTAGGTAAAACGTAGGCAGCGTAAGAATCCGTTCTCCTCAGGTCACATTTGTTTGTTGCTATTTTTAAACAATCTGATTGGTACTTTATAATCTGATGTGAATAAAGTAAAGGAGTTAATATTTATTTATTTTTAAGAACTCTAGTTGTATGCTAGTGATGGCAAACACCAGCTCTGTTAGAGTAAAAATGACCTAGGACTTACTGCCAGAGACTTGCACCTGAGAACCTGTACCAGCATCAAGCTGAAGTCTGATGGCCAAGGGGATAAAGTGTGTCACAGTTCTGACTTTTTCCTTTTGTTTTAGTTAGTTGTTATATTTTTTCCCTCAAGAAACTGTCAGTGACATTACAAGTTACTAGACTGTGTTAAAAAATGTCCAAGCTACATATTTTCATCTTCCTGAGTGTTTATAGTGGCATTTTAACTGTCCACATCAATTAGATCCTGGTGTTCATGGTTGTTCCTTCATTCTTTAAGACATTTTGGGGAGATTTCCTCCCCAGATCGGCACAACCATGTGTTTATTCTCTGATTTGGAGAATGACTTTCAGTACCTCACTGCAAGTAGCATATGCTTTAATAAATAATAAATCTCCTCATGCCTTTGCTGCAGCTTCCTTATCCCAAAACATTAATTCTCTTTATGGCGTTTTCATATGTCAGTGAAATATTTCCTGGTTATAGAGAAAGAAATAATCTTTCTAAGTTACGTCTTGCTTCTTGGGATTTCTTTTTTTTCTCCTCCAGAGCTAATCTCTTACTAGTTCTGGAAGAAAAATTGTGTACTTGAGGAGGGTACATAGGAACAATCCGTAAGTTTTAGAGATAGCCGAAGTTAGGAGCCAGTAGTGCATATGTTTGGCTTGAACAAAGGTTAAATATTAGGTGTATCTGTGTAATCCAGGAAAAAAAGTAATTGCGTACTATCCAGTGAACTGGATTGATGTACTATTATGTATGGTAAAACAGATCCAGCTTCAGTTTCCTCCCTCAGGAAGTTAATTCTGGAGTCAAGATGGAGAATATTAATGTATTTAATTTTCAGTCTTGGTCTTTTCAGGATTAATGGCAATTGAATTCTTCAGACTTGCGGTGTTTAGAGTGTAGTTGTATTGTCTCTGGTATGTCATTTCTGAATTTTGTACAGGAGGTACTTGAAAGTACGCTAAGTAAGTTTGCGGGTGACACTAAATTGCGAGGAGCTGTTGACTCCAAAGTTGAAGCTGAGCCAGCAGTGTGCCCTGGCAGCCAGGAGGGCCAACCATGCCCTGGGGTGCATCAGGCCCAGCACTGCCAGGCGGGCGAGGGAAGGGATTGTCCTGCTCTGCTCTGCGCTGGGCGGCCTCACCTCTAGTGCTGTGTGCAGTTCTGGGAGACACAATATAAGAAGAACATAAAACTATTAGAGATTGTGCAAAGGAGGACTACAAAGATTTTGAAGGGTCTAGAGGGGAAGACATATGAGGAGCGGCTGAGGTCCCTTGGCTTGTTCAGCCCAGAGCAGAGCAGGCTGAGGGGAGGCCTCATGGCGGCCTGCAGCTCCCTCACGAGGGGAGCGGAGGGGCAGGCGCTGAGCTCTGCTCTCTGGGGACAGCGACAGGACCCGAGGGAACGGCATGGAGCTGGGACAGGGGAGGGTCAGGCTGGGTGTTAGGGAAAGGTTCTGCACCCAGAGGGTGGCTGGGCACTGGGACAGGCTCCCCAAGGCAGTGGTCACACCACCAAGCCAACTGGAGCTCAAGAAGTGTTTGGACGGTGCTCTCAGACACAGGGTCTGATTTTTGGGTGGTCCTGTGTGGAGCCAGGAGTTGAACTCGATGATTCTTGTGGGTCCCTTCCAGCTCAGGATATTTATGGTTTATGACTTTACAGTATGAATAAAAAGTGATAAAGTTTGTTTTACATCTTATTATTTATAATTTAGGATCCTATTAGGGGCTTAGTTTTTCTGTTTAAGTATGTGTTTTGAATCCCCCTTTGAAGGGAATAACAGAATTGTGATATTTCAGAGAACTAGACATGAAAGACAAATATGTTGGACCCATTCAGCAAATAAATGCAATGGGGAAAAGTCTTGCTTTGTGGTCTCTTTGCCTCCTCTTGCAGGAAATGCTTGTTTCTCTTGATCTGGGGTAAAGAAATAGGACGTTAACTGTGACTGTCTTTATTTCCTTTACATTACTTGTTCCTTGTATTTACTTAGAGATATGAGGTCAGTGGGTCATCATTCCATTACTGGTGAACTATGTTATTTCTGACTTGCTATCATCTGTGAAAATTCAGTTGATCTTCATTGAATCCGAGGGATTCTCCTTGCTCAAAAAGAATTGTACAAAAGAATTCAGCAACTTGTATATCCAGAATGTACGTGGAGTGATTCCTGCTTGTAACAGGAGGTTGACGTGACCTGTCTGTCACTGCTAATAAGATGTTTTGCAGTGGTAGAATGTTCCCTGGGGCTTTTGACTATTAAGGCATGTTGGTACCTTTAATTTAACGTTGACAGCGTATGAGAACATTTTTGTGTACTGAGCTTGTGACCTACAGCTTTTTGTGCTGAAAACTTGTAGAAACTTTCTACCCCTTTATTATGATAATTACAGTCCAAAATTTGCTGTTTCATGTTGCTTAAAGAGGTGTGGAAGAAGGGGAGAAATGGTGATGAATTATCTTGATTGTAAGAACAAATTTGCCTTTCGTATGTGCCTTTCTTAGAAAAAACATTTCTTACTTTTCTGTTGTTCCTGTGTCTCACTCATGTTGTGCTGGCGTTCAGGTCAGCAGTTTTGTATTGTTTGTGGTTGTATGGTGTTAACTACAGTTGCAGCTGCAGCTTGTGATGTTTTAATGATTTTCAATGTGCATTAAGGGATGATACAGCTAATCTGAGAGTTTCAGTTCTGGTTTGAGTTTTCCAAATACAAATTAAAGATATTTTTTTTCTTTTTTAATTTTAAGCTTGTTTCTGGGGTGTGCTGCAACTAAAAGGAAAAGCTAATTATTTTGATTTCTGTCTGAACCTATGAAAAGACTGAACCTGACAGCTTTTGTTGTACACCAGACAATTTCTTAGCTCCCTAATTCACGTCTTAGATCTTTACAGTCTTAGGCTGCAAGTGAGAGGAATGAGTTAGTTTTCTTGATATTAGTATTAATAGTATTAAAATATAGGAATTTCTTTCTCTTCTTTCTGGACCTCGAGGTAGAGGCATGCTGTGATTGCAGTATTTTGGTGGAATATGTCCTCATTCCAGAAGAACAAATTTCTAGAATAACTGTCTGTTTTTGTTGAAGAGTAACCTTTGTTCAAAGCTGCTTCTACTAGGCAATTGTTTTATGGTGTACCACGTTATTTTTTTTATGCTTTTGGAATGCATGTTAATATTCCCTAGATGATTAAGATGGAACTAGTGGGTTGTAGTAGTGGAGTAGTCTGCTCTCCTGTCACAAATGTAAAGTCTAGAAAATTAGTAGGTAGAAAATTAATTATAGGGCAGAGCAGCACATGCATGTTGAGCCCATAGCTATCCTCAGTTACTTTTCAGTTGCTTAAAAAAGTGATAGTTACCACTTTTTCTGGGTTTGCATGCAAGATGTAACCTTTTGAATAGTTCTTTGAATATTAAAATTATTAAGCTTTTTGGTCGCTTTATCTCTGTATTTTTGTCACTTTTAGCTATTGGAAGGCAATAGGTGTTTTTAGTTCACTGCCTACTTTCCTCTTTGTGTGCGTTTTGCAGCCATCCTGTTTTTCTGCTGTTCAAAGAGTGTCCCGTGATGCTGTCTACCTTTCTTACATCCTCCTCGCCCCCTTCCTTATGAGTAGCTCTGCTTATGCCACTTAGAGAATTCTTGAGCAGCAGATTCAAATTTGAGTGATTCTTGTCGATGTTATGCAGACAGCCCTTTGAGAGCAATAGAGATACTCAACAGACTTATTTTCACTTAGCTGATATTCACAATAGCTCTGAATGCCAAGGACAGCACTAAAGATATTTGCACCTAGATTTGGGAAGCCAGGGCTTGCATCGCTTCTGTGTTGAAAACTTGCTTTTGTAGCTCTTGGAGCTGCAGTGTGTGTGTACATATACACCCACGTCTTTGTGTTTTAATTGCAGAGAACAAAAATCTGGGAACTTCAGTGTTTAGCAGATAAAATACGTGACCTTATTTTTATATGTATAGAAACTTAAGGTCTGGGAAAAAACAACAACTTGTTTTCTATTTGTATGTTATTTACATGAATTACCTAATTGTGGGAGTATATGTTAAGAAAGTAGTGTAAATAATATGGGCATGTCCCACTGCATCAGCTTGTATACGTCTCTTTTTCGGAAATTTTCCTTCATAGTACTGAAGACGTGCAGAATATTCATCCCATTGAAATAAATGGTGAAGACTTTTTTTTTTTAAATGAAAGTAAGGGGGCTGTAGAATTTGAGGGTAGAGAGAGTTGCGTTTTTAAACCTGAATACCTTTCTTTATTTTGACTTAACAGTGGTCCTTGTATTGTAACAAAACATGTCTTGCTTTTATATGTCTCTTGGAAAACAACAACAGGGAAACATCTATGTAATTGCTCAAGTACTGTAACAGAGAGAAATTTAAGAAGTGTTAATTCATTATGTTGTACGTCTCCCTAGCTCATTCTGATGTTGCTTGATGAAGAGCAACATTGCTGATTAACTTTGAAGTTGACTGTTTCTAGATGAAATAGATCGGCCTCTCAGGCTGCTAGAACGTAGTGTGAAGTAGATACTTTTGACTGAAAAGCTTCATAAGAGTTTTAGTTGCCGTTTTCACTAGAGGCTTAAAATCCTAGTCAGGTAATGACAACGTTCTCTTGGTTCGTGTTTGAAAACATACAGATAAAGGCATCGGAGGTGTTGCACAGGACTTGTAAACCCTTGTAGCTCCATAGTTAAAGCAGTCTACAGAGAGGGCAGCACGTGCGCCTCTTTGCACCTGGGTTTTTCCCCTCCTTTGGCTCAAGTAGGAACTGAAACCTGAATCTGGTGCTGTACCTGGTGGCCTTGTAATGAGCCTCTGTTGTCATCTTCTGAATGATACAAAGCCTCCTTGTTTCGTGGGCACTGGGGAGGAAGCTACAGAGAAAGAAGTTGCGAAGTAGGGGAATATATATTGTGAGCGAGTGAGATGCACGGCACTGTGGCCTTGTTACTCTCCTGTTACTGAGTCTCCTGATTTCAAGTGGATGCTTAGTTGTCTGAAGTAGATGTGGGACTGGTTTTCAAAGTCTAAGCTACGGATTTAAATTAGACACTCAAGTCAGACACTAGTGTTTTCCCCATGAGATACCATAGTTTTCAGACTCTCTGCGATGTATTTTGCTTTTAAATGCATACTTGGTTTCCTAGATGCAATAGGAAACCAGAAGAAGCCAGAGGCTGTTTTGTTATTACTGCTTTCTTAAATGTTAAGAAAAAAGCCGATGTTGCTACTGAAGGGTTAACTACTGTTCACAAATTGTCTATTAGACAAGAATAGGCTGCTGGAGAGTTTCCTCAGGAAGGAGAAAGAATGGAGCCGTTCAGTACCAGAGAAAACAGTCAGTAAGTGGAATCAGATAGCTTTGGGTACTGGAGTGACAGTGAGGTGAAGAACCTGTTTTTTTTGTTTGTTTGTTTATTTTAAAGAATATCTGTAATATTTCTGGGTGTTTGCTCCTGTATTCATTGGCTTATGTTTATAACTTACTGTCTACTGGTCTTTCCCCTCAGGAAATGTTAGGAATTGTTTGGGCAATGGCATCCCATTTCCATTTAATTTTAAGGGAATATGTTGTAAGAATTCAGTCTGCTTAGCATTGAATAAGCGCTTCTGAACTGAAAGGATAACATATTTTAAGCTTTTAGTTAGTAGCACACCAAGTTTTGTGTTCCTTCCAAAGCAGGAAATACTTCTTTTGTGTTATTCACTGTCATATAAAGATTGCTAAAACTGTCTGAAATAAGGATTATGGCTATAATCTTGCCAAATGGGTTTTTTAGAAAACAGAAAGTATTCTCGCGTAGTTTATTAAAACT
Organism: Anser anser; assembly: GCF_964211835.1. Classification (NCBI taxonomy): domain Eukaryota; kingdom Metazoa; phylum Chordata; class Aves; order Anseriformes; family Anatidae; genus Anser; species Anser anser. The sequence continues at coordinate 23,429,323 of NC_139720.1, forward strand.
TACTGAAAATTGAAGATTGAAAGTGCCGTGACTTTTCTGCAGATAACACTTTAAACAGGAAATTTACAACAGGAAAAAAACAACAACTACAACAAAACCAACAAATAACCTAAGTCAAAAAGAATGAGATGACCACGTAATGAGAAAACATAGCAAAAACTACTTATTGCTATATCATTTTTGTATCTTTTTGTATGTGTAACTTTGCTACAATAGACTCTTCTCCCTCTCTCCCATTCTTATTATCATAATAATAACATCACCAAGAATTTGTATCATCGACTTCAAGCACAGTGAAGACAAACAATGGAAGCTGAAGTCATACGTTTCTTAGCTTTTTTCTTGCGGTGTAGTGTTTAGCATTTGTAGAGGCCCATCTTATTTTCTTACTATTTTTTCTTTAAAAAATGTTCAATGTATCGAGTAAAGTCTACATAAGCATATTATGTTTACCTTAGGTTGAACAGATGCTTCATTTTGAAGCAGTCAAAGCGTCTTGTACAGAATGTAGTGACTGTTTACCTACAACCTGTGCTGAGGAAGGGGTCTCTTTATTATGAAGGTTAATATATGTTGGCCCATATGATAAGCCACATACAAGGCAGAAGTTTTTAATGTAAGATGAGTCTTATTTCAGAAGGTGTGGAGGCTGGCTTACATGACTGCTTTGACTATATTCTTCCCTTAGGAACTGTTATCCCACGTGTTGCTGGTGCCTTCCAAGAGCACCAGGTGTGGTTCTGGACACCTGAGGAGGCTGATACAATTAATGCCACTGATCGTTGCTTCATATGTTGGAATCAGTGTAGGTAACAGCTGTCGAGGCAGCCTATCTGTGATTTGGGCAGCAACATGGATAGGAGTTGTCAGCTCAGGGATCTGTTGCGTGACTACCCTTAACAGCTCCCCATTCTTATAAGGACCTTTTACTCCTTCAGGTAGTCTTGTGTGCTTGCTATGAAGAGCTTGGTAAGCATAACATGCAATGACTTAGCTATTTTCTGATCTTAAATCTTCTGGGATGTTTGTTTTAATTTTAGGAGGGGGTTGAGGGACAAGGAAATCTTGCCAGTTGCACAAACTGCTTTGAAAATCAGTCATGCAAACATAATGCGTCTCCCGTGCATCTTCTTCTCCATATTGCTGATGTACTGTTGCTGATCCAGCTGTAGTTGCACTTCTGCTTTTCACTTGGCAACAACATTCTGCTTTGGTTTTGCCATTCAAAGTCCATCTTTGTTTTCTAATGTGTATTTCTGTACAAAAAGCATTCATACTGTTTATCTTTTACATTCACCAGTTGTTTTTAATCATGTATAAAGTAGTATTTTGTTGCCATTTCCAGCACAATGAAATGTTTTCCAAATAAAAGAGTTACAATGGAGGTCTATCACCAAGCAAATGTTATGTTCTCTCTTCCTGATGTTCATGGTACTGAGAGATGAGGCCAATCCCTCTGAAGATTTTTAGTCTTGTATAATAAAACTCTTGTGTTATGAAATAGATTTTCCCCTTCCGAATAAATTGCATCTTCTAGTAACTCTTAGTTTGAACAAGCTGAGTAGCTTCAGGAGTCTGTTTCTCACTTTTGTTTAGATAAAGCAACCATGCCTGTTCAGCTGCTGAAGATCATTAAAGGAAAATATGAGCCTCCACTTCCAAGCCACTTGCAGAGGGAGGATTTAAAACATTTGCACGCAGGCTTGGATCATACCAACAAATACTTCCAGGTAACTTACTGACAAACAAATTTTGCTTTGAAATAGTTCCTGCTTTATTTATAAGGGATCTACGTATTTTGACTCAGTTTGTGACTTACTGGTGCTGTATGTTTATGTACATCTGTTGCATAGCTATAGGTAATGCAGAATTATGACACTGTTGGATTTAGTTGCATTGTTGCTATTGATTCCATTGGTCTGCATTTCTGCCCCTTCCTCTTACATGAGCAGGTTTAAATTTTGTAAGAGGTTTTCTTATATAAATATATTTCTTTGATATATTTTTCTTTATGTACCCATATAAAAATACTTCAGTATGCAGAAGACTGTGCTGAAAATTAAAGTTTTGAGGGAGGTTATTTATTTTTTTAAATAGTAATAAGCACCACCATCCTGCTAAAGATCAGATTTCTCAGTGATGTATTTTGAAAGTTTTTCTTTCTTGTATGAAGCAATTCAGTAGCCAGTTTTATGAAAAGAGATCTCTGGCAACTATATACATCAAGACGTGATTAATTTTTTTAATCATTATCAATTGCGCATTATATATTCTCCAGTACTCCCAAATATATTTAGGTATATATTCGAAGTACAGTCCCAGTGTGCTAGTATAATGCAGCAATATATTTTTTCATTCCTAAACCACATATACTCTGTAAAATGCAGTGCCGATTCTTGAGGGTTTTCTTTTTTTAACCTGTTTAATTTTTTTGTGTGCATGGTGCTGAAAATCCTGTTTACCATCCTTGGCATTTAAGAAGCTAGAAATCAGCATCATCCCAGGCTTGCTTTCTGACTGTTAAAAATAAAAGCAAATTCTGGAGAAAACCTTAGGTGGCTTGCATCCTTAAAAAATGATGCAAATGTTTTAAAAGTATGAACAGAAGTGACATAATGATTTTCTGCATCCAAAAAGAACATTTTGCTTCCCCACCTGTATATTCCCAGTTCTAGCGTTAGTGCTTATCTGACTCTGCGATGACTCAGTTGAGAGAAATAAACTGGTGGGAAACTATCCATATTACCAGGGTAGTTTTCAGCCGCTCTTCTTCCCTGGACTGGTTCATTCTGGTGTCAAGGAGATGCCAGAAGTAAAGCATAAAGGAGCAAATCTGCCCTTTTTGGAAGTAGACTAGAGTGTGATAGGAGGTGATTTGACGACATAAATGAGGGAGAATGACCCCTTAGGTCTTGTAAATGAACAAATGGAATTATCAATATCCAGTGGTGCTTATAAGCAGGGTTTTTATTCCTCAGGGTGTAGCTTTCTGTCCCCATGCACCTGCAGGGTATGTAGGCTTTTCTGCTTTTAAAGAGCTATTTCTGCAAGCACCCTCTGACACTGAAGAACAGGGATTCTTGTTCACAAAGGAAATGCTGAAGCAGACGGAAGCAGATTCTGAATTAGAAAAGGTTTCTGCTGAAGCAAATGTTTCCAGTAGGAAAGCAGGATGATTATTAACATACTATGATTTAAAGCATACGTGTGGTTTTATAGCTAATTGCTGAAAGAGAAAGTGTACAGAATCTTTCTCAGAATTTTGCCTTATATTAAGAAAACTTCATGCTGCTGCCAATATGGATTAGTGGGTGACTAAAACAGCTTGGCATAAAACCAGTACAACTGGAGAGCTGATAAAGCTTGTGCTAATGCACCATTAAATATGTTGGAGAATCCAGTTCTGCAGACAGAGCTTGAAGGAAATGTTAGACTGCACTGATGTTAGGTTATCTTAGTGGTGGCATGCTGTTATTCCAGTGCTGCCAAAAGTCAGGTCATGCTTTGAGAAAGAAGGAAGGGCAAAGGAGGATTTTATGAAATGTTTTCCTTTTGTTCTTCTGGAATTTTTTTGTTTCTAGCATCCCTCTGAAGAATATAAAGTTTAATTTAAATTTATGTTCCCCATTAAATGTGGGAACACAGCACAATGAAAGTCCATACATCCTTAGTCAGGCTGTACCCTGAATGAACCTGATGTCACCTCCTGTTATTTCATTATCCTTTGGACTTTGGCAGCTGAACCAAACCTGAAAAATGTGCTGTGATATCCCAGAGCACTGTTGCTACTGCCAAATCAGCTCTTGGACCAGACTGAGGAACTAGACTGGCAAGGAGGGAGCCAGATTCACTAGATGAATTGCACAAAGACAGTTTGAGGGTTAGTCTAGTGGTAGATGGAATGGGGAGGCTTTTGGAAGAAGTATGTCTATGGTCTTGGTGTGCAGTGCAGGATTTGTGGGGAAAAAAGTGACTTGGAGCAGGTTTTGCGAAAATTCGGAGCCCAAGAGTTTTAGGTATATTGAGAAACAATGAGTATGAGAAAGAGGATTAGAGAGTAGGTGTTTGGGATACCAAGGAAAGTAGTGGGGCCATGTTAATTCTAGTGAAGATTGGGGTCCCAAAATCTGAGAAATCATTTGAAGGTAGTGGGATGCAGAAGGAAACATGGAAAGTAAAAATGGTCAGAAAGCAGAGTCCCTATCTCATAAATGTAGCGTGTTCTTCAAATTGTATTTGTGTGGATTGAAATTTCTTTAATAAGAAAAAATAGAGGTGAATATAGTGTTCCTGAGGTGACTGCTTTATTACAAAGAATTAATTATAAGAGCAAATCTATAGAATTTGTTTTACTTGTGAATACAGTTCAAGACAAACAGTCTCAAGAAAAAATACATATACTACTTGAGATTTTAAACAAAGTTGTGATTTTTGTGAATGAGTGGAAAATCTGTGTATTCGCTGACAGATCTCAAAACATTATTCTACAGATGCTGATTGTTAAAATATGTATTTGATACTTCAGTCTCAAATAGGAGTTTAACTGCTAAAAAAACGTAGTCATAGATTTTTGACCTTTGTTTTGATCTAAATGAAATATTACTATTGTCTTGGAAGTAATAAATATAGTAAATATTAAATACAATTCAATATAGCTTTTTCTTAGTGCAATAAAATTAAACTATGCTTCAGGTTGGAAAAGGAGGATTTATGGATGTTAAGTAATTCTTTATAAAGCAGTAAAAAGTTCACTTTTATTTGGATTCCTTCTCTGTTAATATGTTGTTGTAGGACTAATTTTGCTCTGAAAAGCATCTACAATAACAATTCAGTGCTCTATATTTTATCCTAATTTGGTTTAAGAGGTGTTTACTAACATTTAAATCAAGTTTTGTAAAGAATGTGTGTGTTATAACATCACAGTGATTTACCTGATTGTCCTCTTAATGTTGCTTTTGTGCATTTATAGATGATTGCCTCTGCTGTGTCTTTATAAGAGCCCTTTTATTTATTTATTTTTACTGTGCTGTTTTATAGTTCTCTTAAATGGTTCATAGACTCAGTTTTCAAATTCCTGTGTTTTTCTTTATTGAACCAATTTCTATGCTTTTATCCCTGAAAATTACAGTTTTTTTACGTGCTTTACTGGGTAGGAACACATTGGACTAACATTTTTGTTAACATTGAAGAAGAAGCTTTACTGATGAGATGCCATGTTTCTGAAAACAGACAAACCAAAATTGTTCCAAGGAGATGTTAACCTATGTAAAATTGCAGCGATTTTGCTTCAGTGTAACTTGGAACTTCATTATAATAATACATTAATATGTATCATACATATAATAAAATATATTTTATGTATTTAGTAGAACCTTTGAATCTTTCAGAGCATACTATTGATGAATTTTTATATTGCTGCAGTTTCCAGGCTTTGTGATGCTGTTTTGTAATCCCAGATGTACATTTTTTTTTATTTCCACAGTTTATTTATCTTCTTGTGTGTCTTTTATCTCTCAACTATATTTTTCTGTATATGTTTATGTTGTAACCTTTTGCCAGTGATTTTTGAGGAATTGCTTCATCTTTTAAGATTTTGATTGCCCGACCCATTTTAGCTACATTTTAGCCTTTGTGGTGTAAGTAGTAAAATGTACCTTCATATCTATTATTTCATTGTGCAGTCTAAGCTTACCATGTAGCCTGTAGCATCTAAGTAGTTTTGACCTATACTATTTCATGCATGGAATTTCCTGTATATCCCAAGAATATTGCTCTTCTTGAGCAAGTTCTATTTATTTTTTATTCTTTTTTAAGAATTCAGATGGTATTTTGCTCTTACTTTAATTCTACCTTTTCTTGTTGTAGCTCATAGAGATTTCAGTTGTTATCAGCGTTTCAGTAACATATAGGTATATAGTCCTAGTTTATATATATATGTGTGTATATATATATTTGTTTTTATTTTTTAGGGAGTTGTTATTCTTTCCTATCCACTAACAAAACTTGGAGATGGGACAGACTTTTTCAAGATTGTTCTTCAAGGTACTCCATTTGCTTTTTTTTTTTCCCTGGACTTCTCACACTTGTTTTTTTGACATAATGCTATTAGACCACTAGTACCTGCTTTGTGTTCAGAAAATGTTTAGACTTGAAATAATGTCTAGAAATGTTCATTCTCTCCACAACTGGATTATTTTAAACTTAACACCAGGTAAACTACCTGTGAGCAACATGGTCTCTGTATTTTTTAGTAGACTTCTTGTTGCAGAATCTTTTAAAATACTGTTCTGGAAATTCATTAGCTATGGGTACAGTTTTAATAGAGTATTTTTAAGCTTCTTATCATACAGAAGGACTAAGAAACATATACGCTTAGTTGCCCAGTATATACTATGTCAGTGCACATTTAATATAGGTCAGTATGTTGGTTAGCAGTAAGACATATGTATTGTATTGTTTTAAACTAAGCGGTTCAGAGAAAGATTTTCAGCTCATTACTCAGGTATTCAAGTATCAATAGACACATTGCTGTGTTGGAAGACTGAAGTTGTTTATCATGTAATAAATGGTAGTTTAAAAAAAATCTCTCCTTCTTAAGTCCAAAGCTTATCTTTCCTTCCTACCAGGAAGTAGAAGGATGTCATTAGTTGAGAGTCCAAATTAATGTTGGACTTCCCCTTTCTTTCACCTTTTTTCTCAGCTCCTTCCTTACACTTGTTAGGGAATCATCACTTGCCCCTTTTGAACCTTCATGATCCTACAAATTCTGTGACTATGGCCAAACTGCAGGCTAGGGCGTGCAGATCCTACCTGGCAGTGCCGCTTGTGATTTGTGTCACCAGAGGTGAATGACGTTGATGGGGCTGGAGGGCTGGCTCCCTGCTGGCTTGAGAGTTCCCAAGGATAGAAGCAAAACTTCATGTGTCGTGTTAATTTCAAATGACTGTACAAGAAGACTGAGAGCTTCTGCATGTTCTCCAGAGCATCAAAAAATAAATTTGCACATCTAAATCATTAGTGTTATTTCTGTAACAATAGCAGCTAGGAAAATCTTCTAAAATAACAACTTGATTTCTGCTTTGGTCCTCCTGGAAGACTACTTACTTGATATGCATGTGTCCTGGAGGATTATCTCTATTTAATCTAGTTCTGTAGTTCTGTGTTAATGCAAAAAAATCAAATGTGACTAGTTAATATTTCCTTTCTAATATTATGCACTGAATTGTTCAAGTGGAAATCTGTGTCATTTCTGCTTAATGTACACGGATGCAGAGTATGTGCCCATATAAAATGGTTATCTATTAAAGAATATTTTGCAGATTTACCTACAGTTAGCACACAAAAACAGTTTAACAGCTATTTTAAATGATTTGCTGCTTGTAAATAAATTGGAATGAAGTGTTAAGCTCTGAAGATGAATTTATTTTGGAAACATCTTCCTGTTACAGTTTTGCTTTGAAGAATTTATGGTAATTGGATTTTTTCTTTTTTTTTTTTTCTCTAGATAACTCGTGTGCAAGGATTGACAGTATCAATATTTTGATATATGGAAAAATGGCAGATGATTGTGCAAAAGTTATACGTAATGGGGTAAAATATATTTATTTTTCTTATTTTAGAGTTTGTTTTCCACAGATGTATGTTGCTTTCTTATTTTCTCTTTGTATAGCTATCACCAAAATTAGAAATAGTCTGTTTAGTCAGTTAAAATCTATAAATACAAACTAGAAAAAAGTATTTGCTTGTGTAAATTCGTTTGGACAATAACATTGAAATAAAGCAGTTCTTCTTGTTTTTCAGTGCTGTTTCCTTTACTTAACAAGTAAAGGATCATGAATGTGGATGATAGAGAAGCTATCCTTTTATGTTCATAAGTTAAAAGTCTATTGTAATTTGAAAAGGTAGACCTTAAAATTAAATTGATTTAAGATAATTACACTAAAAACTTTTTTTTAAATAACTCAAAACTGCTTAGTTTTCTTTATTGTCTGGGTGCTGGCATCTTGCTTCGTTAGAGATGCATCTTGGTTTGATAGCTGCAGTGTAAGGGACGTTGGCAAGTCAGCCTATGAGTTTCAGTGAGAGAGTGCTGCAACTAAAGAGGGAAAAGAAGCTGAAAACAATTACCTCAAGTTAATAATTTTGATTAGATTGCCTGTCAGTTTGCTGACGTTTCAATATTAGCCAGATATCGACTTAAAGTATACAGTACATTATAAACTCATGTGAGTGCTTTATTGTTATATAAATTCACACTGAAAATGGAGAATTATTTAGTGAAGAAAATTGAGTGTTGTTTTCAGGTTTTTAGATATATTTTTATGAGCAAAATTTAAAAGCCTTCTCAAACATGGAAATAGAAATGGCTTAGTTAAAATTCTGTCTAGGCTTTTCAGTTCAGATCATAGAACTGTGATATCCTGAGTTGGAAGGGACCCATGAGGACCATCGAGTCCAACTCCTGGCTTCACACAGGATCACTCAAAAATCAGACCATATGTCTGAGGGCGTTGTCCAAATGCTTCTTGAATGGCATACCTGGTGTTAAGACTGCTTCCCTGGGGAGCTTGTTCCAGTGCCTGACCACCCTCCCAGTGAAGAGCTTTTTTCCTAATATCCAGTCTAGTACACCTGAACTCTGTTAATCTATATGCTGAAAGATAAAACATTCAGATGTTAGGGCCCTACATCAAAATATCATTGAAAGTCCAAATTGCTTTGAATTTATGGGATCTTTTAATTTCAGTTCAGAGAAAAGCCTGCTCTTTTCATGTAATTCTACCTAAGGATAAATAATGATTTTTGCTCGTTTCTCAGCTCTTTTTTTCTTCTTTTTCTTTTCTTATCTTTTTTTTTTTGGAGAAGGAAAGATCGATTTGTATTCCTTTGGAGTGATCTTTCTGTTTTTGGATAGTAGCTTGCACTCTGAATTGTATTGGCTTCAAAGATGCATATGTCAGCTCTGGAGGCACATGGGACTGATGCTGCAAATTTCAAGAACTACACCTATAATTAGAGCTGATGTGTTTATATACTATGTAGTAACCTATAGTATTTTTTTCTATAATTAGATGCTTGTATACTTTCAGACAGTGAAAACTTCTGAAACTTGTTTTTTCCTCTGTGTTAATCTTACTAAATTAATATAGCTTAATAATAATAACGATTCTTTTAGTTGTTTTGCTGTAAATACATATAGTTTAGAGAGAAGGAACTAAGCATTTAGTTATTGCTTAGACGATCCTCAAATGTAGGCGATGTTATACATTGACTACTTTTTCAAATGAATTTGTTTTTCAATGAAAAAAACAAAAGTACCTTACCCAAGAAAAAGTTTAGTATTGCCCTTTTTTTTCAAAAGAGTCTTTTTGAGACTTTTCAAACTTTTGATAAATGAGCTGAAGTCATGAAGGAGGTTTGAAAGTTACAGAACGTGTAAGAGAGACTGACATAGTCTATGAAAAGGCTGGCTCTCAAAAATACCAGTATTATGAATGTTTAGTAAGTAGGTGTGAAATATAGGTGAAATCTTCCCTTGGAAATGAATGATGCTGGCATACATATTTGTCGATCCTTCTTTTTCTCTGTAATTCTGACCTTGTCTTGTTTTCAGTCACATAATATATGAGTTAAAATATTCAAAAATGCTTATTGTATTTTTAATGAATCTCTAAAATTCTTCAGAAGTTTTAATCAACAATGCAATTCCTTGCACTTCAAGGTTTTTTTCTGGCATAATTTACCATGTGGTTTCCATCAGCAGGTAATTGGTCTTGTCATGAACTGAATGGGATAAAGCTTTGTTTTTAAGAAATTGCTGATTCTAAGAAATATTTTCCAGCAAAAGGTGCTTGTTCTGACAGATAGCATGGCAGTGGGTCTTGGGAAGTACATGTTATCTGTACTGTGTAATCTATTTAATAGAAAGTCTGGGGAAGAGCAAAAAAGAAATAAATCTACAGGACATCTTCCTCTGTTTGCGGCTAGTATCTTGCCAGTCACAATAGGTTATATGAAGGAAAAGTCAGGAACACAGTGGTCATGAATGAGAGATTTCACAAATAGAATTCTTTCATATCAATCTAACAGTAAGGAATAAAAATTACCTAGATTCTTTTAGTGGAACCTGTACAGATATTGTGCTATTAATTTGACCTTGAAATTGATGCATGGCCAATTTCAGACTTGTGTGAGTTTGAGGAAACAATACCAAGGGGCTTGGGTAATGTGTGCAGGTCAGAGAGCGTTCAATTCTAAATCAGATTCTGCTGTGAATCAAAGCCTTGTTTTACTGTTTGTCATATGCCATGCAGAAGAGAGAAATGTGCCTTGAATATCAGCAAAATCAGTTCAGTTGGTTTGAGACAGAAAGTCCTACTTTTACAAACCTCAGATATGTATGAAGTAAGAAGTGTCAGTCTTTATACCAGGATGGGAAGTTCTTGAATTAATTTGCTAAATATACAATTTGCAGAATGATTTTAAATATAAAGAACTAATGATTTTTATTGTCCTGATTAAAATACAAATCATGAGCAAAGCCTTGAGTAACAATTAGATCAGTCGCAGAGAGCTGAATAGGAAACCCCAACCTGCAGGCAGCAACCCTTAGAAAGCCAGCACTAAAATCAGTGGTCTTCCCCGATAACCTGAACCTTCACACTGCATACAATCCTAAATTTCAAAATACTGTGCAAGGCTTATGTAAATTTTGTTCATGTTTAGAAACTGCAATTCACAGCCTGTCAGACTTGACCAAGAATTAATGACAAATTTGAGAATACATCTGTTCTTTTTGTCCTTAAAACTAGATTTTGAGGTTAGTGCTGTTTTACTACTTCTTTTGAAATTACAGACCTTTCATAGGTATTTATTGAATGTCGTGTTTTGCATTGCGTGTTATGTAAGAGCTGCCATCACAGGTAATCTCCGTTATTCACAGAAAAGTTTCTATTATCAGCCTGTGTAAACACTTGAGTCTGTGTAAATCTAAAGTTCCTTCTGAGAAAGAAGTACAAGAGAAGTAAAGTCAGCTCTCCAGTCCTGACTCAGCAGCTAAGTTTCCGAATCTGGTGCAGCCTGTAATCTAATAAAATGCTGAAGCAGGAATAATGGATAGCTTTTTATTTGAAGGTTGATTCCACTGTTGAAGGAACACCATGAATAGCATCAGCAGTAGAGAGGGGAAAGATGTGTACTGCACGTATTTTCTGTAAAGTAGCTGAGCTGAAGGTTGTATTTCTATGTTTTTATCTGTATCTGAAAAGAATGAAACAACTTTAATGTATGTTTGCAGAGTGGCATGTTTCGGGTGCAGGGAATATTAAGTCATCTAATTGTTTTGACTCATTTAGTTGGACCTGGTGCTTAGGGACATGGGTTAGTGGGTGACATTGGTAGTAGGGTGATGGTTGGACCAGATGATCTTGGAGGTCTCTTCCAACCTTAATGATTCTATGATTCTCAGCTCTGAGTACACCTTACAGTTAGGTGACTTGCATATTATCTTCTAGTCAAAATACACATTCTGTACCCATTTATGACACTACCAGAAAATCACCATGCCCTATGTAGTTTTGCTGTATATTAAATGCTCTGTTCAAGCTTATTTTTCTTGCATTTTTTTTCCAAATCCTTTAATAACTAAATATATTAGTATCACTTAAACCAGCAGCCTTTCTTTTTGTTGCAGAAAATTTTAATGCTTTGGATCTTAAATCATTCAGAGTAGCATTATCAGATTGCTGAAATAGCAAAAAGAGACATCATAGTGCAATATTCGGCAAAAACTGTCAGCGTTAATCAGAAAACTCTTTTATTTGTTATAATCAAATAAACACACAAACAAAAGTCATTCATTAAAAACTGCTGAAAGTGCTTTTGGTAGAAGGTCAAATAGGAAAAGGGCTTCAAGTCTAATATGATTGTTCTCAGGTGTGTTTGCATGAGCATGGAAAGGGTTTATGGGAATGGATCATGTACGAACAACCCTTCCATCCTGTTTTGGTACATAAGCAGCTGACTTTAAAAGAGCTTTACGTTGTGTAAGAGTTCCCAGCATTGTATTTTTTCTTGCTCAAATACCTTTCTTAGCATGTCTACTTCCTAAATGTGTTTTCCTTCATCCTTCTTCTCCCTTTTATTTTTGGGGTGAAGTTACTACTAAAGGTGATCTGCTACAGGTGCTTAAATCCTCCCTGTTCTTCTTTACTTAGTGGTGTCTAAGATATTTTATACCCAAGCAGCAAAAAATGAAACTGCTGCTTGTGCTGGAAGCTCAAGAGTGACACCAGAGCAGTTGGTGTCTCTTTTCCTATCAGCAATCTAGTGATTTACTAACTTAGTTGACCCTTAAGAATTAAATTGAAAGATGTCAATTCAACCAATTTGAAAATATTTTTAAGGAGAATCTCTTCAAAGTGCAGCTGTAATGCAGTAACAACAACCAAGAAAGGAATGTCTTTTCAGTATTAGTCAGAAATGTGACTACTTTTTTAGTTTAGTTAATCTTATGCAAGGAGTCAGACTTCGGTATATTTAAAGGGTAACCATTTTCTTGCTTTACTCAATATGACTCTTCCCCTCTAGCTTTTGCCAGTAATAGTAGCATGAAAAATTCAAATATTTTAGCAGAATTAAAAAAAAAAAAAATGCTAGCTGAGGTTGGTTAGAAATATGAATTTCATGGGTAGAAGAACTTAATAGAGAAACTTAAAGGCAGCATTTGGAATTTGTTTAAATCTTGTTATTGTAAGCCTTAAGATTTTAGAGTGAAATAAGACATCACATCCTCTTTTAAAAGAGGATGTACAGCACTTAACATCTGTTAATCACCCTGTCTCCATAGGACACCTGTATAGTTGCTGGATTTAAGTTGGCAAAGTCACCTACAGCAAGAGAAGATGGTAGACATGGTTGTCACCTGGAGGTGTCAGAAGAAGCTGGATCAGCCATTTATGTACGTGGGTGCCCAATTTTTTTTATTTTTTAATAAACACCTTCATTAGAATTTTGCTTTACAATAGAGAAAATATTTGTTAGAATTTGAAGTACTGCAGATTATTGTAGCATGTCCATCAGGAACCAGACAGGACACATTCATGTGTGCACAATTTTATAATACCTGACTCCATCCATTTTGTGAAAGTAGTGTAGCTGAAGAAAACATCTGTGTTATCTCGCTGATGTGTGGGAATGAGTGTTCTCCTTTCTGCCCAAGATTCTGAAAGGCCTTGATGGGAGTTCTGTCCCTCCTGATAATACTCTGCAGAATAGCCTGCAGTAGAGAAGAATGTTTTGCAGTAGATAACACTGAGATTACAGAGTATGTCTGAGAAGTGCACTGTGTCAAAATATGATGCTGAAGTGATCCAGTGAGGTGCCAGACCCAAATTATCTCTGGCCTCTGAGGTAAAATTCTACTTTCTGAGTGCAGAAATTTGGCCTTCTTAGAGCTGTTTAAACCATTCTTGCCCATAATACAGTGCAATGATGCACACAAGGTAAAGGGTGCAAGAATGTTTTCTACTTGAGAAACTGTGTGTATTATTTAAAGTAGGTGTTGTCTAAGTGTAATCAGAACAGGTTTTTTTTTTTTGTAGGATCAAATTTTGCTAGCTTCAGAGGTAATTCCAATAGGAAAAGTGGTTTTAGTATTGTTTTCTAAGTCTTTGCTGTAGCAATATCGAATCTTGTTACAATATTTGTGCTCTCTTCACTTCTGTAATCAGTGAGTTTGCTGTTTTTTCTCCTCAGATTTATGCTCAGCCAAGCACAACTACTGCTTCAGAAACTGCATCTGCGGTGAGTTTATATTTGGGATTTTTTTTAACCCACGTAAGACAAACTGCATGTAGATAAGGATGTGTAGAATTCTTTTTCTTTCCTGTTTATTTGACATCCATACTTCCGTCCTAGGAGTCATTTGTTTAGCTTTTAATTTTGCAAATATTATGCCTGGAAAAAGAGATCAAATATGGAAAAGTAGTACTTCCGCGGTATAGTTTCCATCCAGATCTAAAAATAGGCTGCATGTTGGTTTAGGAAATACGAGTTAGAAAGGTACCTTCCTTTCCAAAACAGTTTGTATGCTACTCCTTTTTTTTAAAAAAAAAAAAAAAAAGTGTATCTTCCTTTGCTTTAAAATCAGACTTTGTGTTTTTAACATTTATTTTGATTACTATTTGGAACAAGTCTTTGCCTATCTAAATTAAAATTCTTCAGGAAGTAGTATATTAAAAGGCATAAATTTTGGTATATGAAACTTAATTGTCCTTTATCATAAGGTTAAAGATTTAGTGCTGAAGATAACACATCTTGGTTTTGTCTTAATTGTCTGAGATTTTTTTGTCCACGATACAGTGAATGAAAAACACAGTTTTCAGTCAGTTTGGGAGAACTTATGTTTTTTAAATGAGGCTAATCATCGTATTCTCTAATCTTAAGATGAGAGGAGAGTTAAATAATAAAAAGTAGTCCTTAATTTCTTTAATCCTTCAAGAAATGGACTGTTACAATAGAAACTTATGCAACTGCTGTGAGAGGTGAGATCCCCAAATCAGTGATTCTGTGCAGAGACACTGCTAATAAAAATTAAAAAGAGATTGATGTGCATGCTTTAAAACATCCTTTGGATGGATGCGTTAAGATCAATCAATAAAAAATTGCTTTCCAGAGTTCTTTATTGTAATGACTTTCATTTACCTATTCACCTATTTCATATGTTGGAGCTTGCTTGAACTGACTGACTGGCTAGTTTACTGTGAGAAAGATGCAATCACAAAAGAAATGGAAATATAGGTCTTGTATGCTTCATTGCCTGTGAATGAATAAATAAAATTTAGAAGGTCTAAAGTGAGTAAGGTAGAAAAAACCTTTATTTATTAAGACAAGTTAAAAACATACTTAAGGCTGAATGGTGTTAGAAGACAGAATTCTGGATGAATGTTTCAATAACATTTTTTCTTCTGTCCCTTAATTTTGTCATGCCTTTCTAGTCTGTTGCACCAAAATACGTGTATACTCCTCTGGATCATCTTAAAGATGGAACTATAGTGAATTTGTATGGTATTGTGAAATTCTTCAAGCCTCCATATGTAAGCAAAGGAACAGGTATGTACTACATTCAAAAGATGTAAAGTCTCTTCCTTCAAACAGAACTGTTTTCTCATAAAATAGTTAATTCTGTTAAAATTGAACTGGAACAACAGATCCTGGTGATCCTTTAACCAGGGTTCTCAGCTGACATCAAGGGAATGGAATAACAAATAGGTAAGGGATATCTGAGTCAGTTTAGGCAGACTGGTGTGGATAGCAAATAAGGAAGATACTTATCAAGCTCATTGTAACAGTACAAAACAATGAAAAGGACCTGAAAATACAAAAACCTTGCACCTGTCTTTGTGCCAAAGGATTGTTGTGTAACTGTACAATTTTTCCTCTAGATTTTGACAGTTATGATATGCTATAAATATGTTGACACCATATTTGTTACTTGTAGAGGCTGTGCAACAACTGAATCATTATTCCTCTTTGCAAGGTGAACGCTTAACTGATTGTTCTAGTTGTGCTAAAAGATTGTAACATTTTGCTAGGTGCTTAGTAAATACAGTTAGGTGATATTCTTGTTGAATTTGATTAAGCAATAGAATTTGTTAATTGATTAAGAATTGATCCAAGTATTTTCTGCTTATTATAATTCTACTGTGCACTTTAAAGAGTCTTTTTCCTCTAAATATTTCTAATTGAACAAAAAAGAGCTGTTTATGATCATGACTGTTGATTTTCATTGTCTTAATTTTGCATGCAATAGTTTCTTGAATCATGTCAATAGCCTTGATTTTTGGCTCCTAAATACAGAAATTTAAGAAGTAAGCATAAAATCAGAAACAAGAGTTGGTGGCTTGTCTGCAAAACCTTTTGCAAAGTGATCCGTGTGACCTTCCTTGCTCAATAGCTGCCAGCAGCACTCAGGCTAAGGTACTAAATCCCTTTTTGGGAGTACAGTGCTATACCAGCAGTACCATGGCTTCCAGAAAGAGGTTTGCTTACAGTTAGGACGTTTGAAACATAAGTGGAATTACTGAAGGCTATGCAAACATGGTCACACACCTAAAAGGCAAGGTCCAAGTCCAGCTGAGGTTCAACTAATGGCCACACTTTTTGAAAGCTAAATAACTTGCAGCCTTTGTTTGTTTTTCAGTGTTTTTCAGTGGGAGGAATAACTGGGAGATCTGTGCCAGTGTATGTATGCTGGTTTCAGTATGTTCAATTTACCTACACTGATAGTCTGTATTGTGGGCTTAGCTTAACTACTTCCATTTGGTGCATGTAGTATTCTTCTAAGTAAACATAATCTGACCCTGTTGACAGGAAATTTGCACGCTCAGTGTGCTTGTAGCTGAAGTGTGGCCTAATCTTGTGCATAGAATGGATAGGAGATGTAGAAAGGTGTGTGCTGCTCTTTGGGTTATCTTACACAGAGCATCGGCTGTATTAAAGGCAGCCACTGGACCAGTCAGCAGTCATAATTAAGTTATGCAGAGTAACACAGTTATTTTTTTTTTTCAAGAATATGTTGGATTGTCTGGGTCCACAAGCTAATGAATAGCATTTGGGAATGGAGCTGCATTTTTACATTCCATTGACCATGTCAGGAGAAGCAATAACATTTGTAGCATTTGTCTCAATGCTCTGGTGTCTGAAGAGGAGCAATGCTTTGCTTCGGATACATTTATTTTTTGAAATGTATTCCCATTGCTTGTTATAACAGATGACAAGACTTGCTCCTAGAAAACAGCTCTGCTCGGCATTCTTAGTAAATGTTAAAAAGGTACTAGTATTTCCCAAAATAACTGTGAAACAAACAGAAAAACAAATCCAAAGAACATAGGACAATCTAATTTAAACATTAACATTTAAAAATAGATGTAGTCATTAAGTTGGGAACTGAACAAGTAATGGTCCATCTGTTTTATAGCAAATATACTGCATGTATTTTTTTCCTCTTGAGACTGAATAAAAATGAAGATTATCATATTATACATTGTTATCGATACACTAAAGTTATTATACTAAGCAATACATTGCAAATCTTTCAGATGAAAGTTGAGTTTTGATTTGTATAGGAAGAAGCAAATACTTTCATGTTTTGCTGTTTTATCACTTCTAAAATCATCCCTTGCAGTGCCTATGAGAAAAAATATTCTACCATGTTGTTTTCTGATGACTTTATATTTCATCCTGTTGGGGGGGGGGGCATGTAGCAGGGAAGGAGGAAAGCATTTGGAGACTAATCTCTCAATAGTGGGTTGCACAACATTAAGAAGTATTAATACAGATCTGTATAATTTTTTTATATTATGTATCTAGAAAACAGGAATCTCTGTTCAATCTAAACTACATTTAAACATCTTAATGTTCATTTTAATTCAATGGTTATTTTTTTTCAGATTTATGACCTGTATGTAGGTAGTTTTCATTTGCTGAGTGGTAGATGGGTGCAGTCTAACCTTACAAAATAGACTTTCCTCTTTGCCCCCCAGTCTGATTAAATTCAGCTGTTTGAGCTGCGAGCTACATGCTTGCACTGTTTGAGAAACAGTATTATGTACATCTTGGATTTTTTCATAATTTTGTTTTATTTACAGTACCGTCTGTGGCAGGTTCCCTCCCCTCTTCTCTTAAACCTCCTAATTTTTCTTTTCTGATATCGACATCTAAGTAATTGTTCAGCTCAGCAAACCAACTGAAAGGCCAGCTTTTTTTTTTTTGTAGTGTCTCTTAGTGGTTGCTGGACAAAATTATTGTAAAGCGGTGCCTCTGTAAAATGAGCACAGTAGATTTACTTAAAAACAGAGCTGAAAGATTGTTTTAAAGGGACTTTGTAAGACATTATGCTGTCCTTTGAAAGCATAGCTCTCTAAGGCAAATGAAATAAAATAACTTCAAATAATAAATTCAGGCTGCTATCTTCCCACACAAAGCATCTCATGTTACTGAATTTGTTTTATGTGTATACTTCAGTTTGAGACAAATTATTGGGGCAGGAGGAACACACTTGGAGCATTAAAACCCAAACTGTTTTTCCAAGTATATGTGAGCCAAAAGGAGAAAAATGTGTGTGCTGTTGGGGGAAGTCCTTTCTCCAGGATCATTGTGTTCCAGCTTGCCTGTGAGGTGCTGGTTCCTGTAGTAGTCCACGAGAAATCTTCATCAAAGAGGTCTGTGGAGTTTATATTTACCTTTTAAGAGTTGCTCCACGTTCAAGGCAAAAAGCAGTTGAAGCGTTCCACCGTGCTATCACAGATATCCCATCAGCTACTGGTAGCTGGGAGATTTAAAACAAGACTGTCAGTCTTCCTTTATGGAACAGAGCAATTACCTTGCCTGCTTTGCCAAGAGGAAAACTTAGTTCAGTTATCACTGGAAAGTACATGACTGTCTTTTCCAGTGAACCTTTAACTATGCTTAGTGGTTTGTTTGACAATACAGATTCCTCTCAGGAATTGTTCCATCAGACCACCTGGAAGGTGTGGGTGTTTTTGAAGCGCTGATACAGGGTTTTTAAATATGATTTAGTGATAAGTTAGATTCAAGGGATAAAACATACTCTGCTGTTGCTAAACTTCCAGAAACCAAGATACCATGAGAAAAAATAGCTGATATATAGAGAGTCTGCTATATAAAATTATGAATTTTTTATAATCTTTCTGGAATCCTTTCACATCCTCATGAAAGCATAGAAACTTAACTTGTATGCCATCTGGGAATGGATGCTACTGGGCAGTAAAAGCCAGCAGGAGAGGGGAATGGCATTGCACACAGTCTGGCCAATAGTCGCAACTACCACTGAGTGGAGTAAGTCTAATAGTGGTAGCTACCAGTGTGCCGTGAACAGGAGAAACAACTCAGGGCTTCTGCTTAGCTTTGACTTTGGTTCTCAGTGAGTGGTAATAGCTGATATTTTACATGCATTGCCAGGTAGCTTAGAGTGCTGGTGGATTTTTTCATGCATTGATGCAAGTTTTTAATGAACTTCTCTTTAAGGTTCTTCCCTAGTGTTTTGTAAACTGCTTTTCTTACTGTCATTTTTTGCTGCAGTTGTGATTCATTTGCTACTTTATCATGAAAATCTTTAAAACAGTTTTAGTGTAAAAATATTCACTACTCAGTTAAATATTTCACTATTTATTTATTTATTTTTTTACACGGTCTGGGGTCGTGCCTACTTGAGAGGGTGCAGAATGCTTGATGATTACTCTGAGTTGCCAGGGCATGAAATGGCTCTTGTCAGAAAATTCTCTAGTTGCATTAGATCTGGCACAGTCCTGCACTAATACCTTCTATTTCTGACACAGTGTTAATGGAATTACATAGCTTTAAGCTGGTCCTGGCTGGAAGTATGGGTAGTGGAGCCACTCTCCTTTATTCATATATTATATTTATTCACTACATAGATATTCCCCTAGATATGAGATATTTTTTCTTACATGTATTAAAGCCTAAAGCTGAAACTTTGCTTTTTGTTCCCACGGAAAGCAAGTGGTAGCCAATTCAGTCTTGTCATTTTATATTGTCATTTTATATGACTGTAATTAAATGTTTGTGATATTGATTGCCGTTATTGCGAATGAATCAGAGACTATTGTGGTATCTGATGGTCAATTTGTGGGGAAGGAGATTCAGAGTTAAATCTGCAATAATTTTGTTATTTACTCTAAAGTATTGTGTTGGGTTTTTTTCCAAATCAATTTTTTTCAGGATGTGTATAATTTTTTCAGAACAGAATGAAAACTGTTGTAAAGATAAATAAATTAATTTCACTTCTGGAGTCCAAATTGAGAGTAATAGTCTTCCTTTCTGTTCACATTGTTTTGTATGCATTTCTTTTTTTTAATAATCACTATTTCTTCTATAAAATTAAAAGTAAATTTTTTTAAATAAAATGAAGTGTTAAAAATGAAATCAAAAACTAAACAGTTGCAAAAATAGTTAATAGAAAGAAATCTCAAGATAGTTACTTTGATCTACAGTTTGCAAATGCTCCCATTAAAGCATCTGTTTAGCCAGATGTATCTCATAGTTGCTATACGTTTGTGAGTAACTCTTAAGTGCATTGCCATGTTAGAAATAACAAGCTGTGTTAAAATATCTTCAGTTTGATAATTTAGAGTTTGTTTGGACTTCTGTAATACCTGTATGTATACATCGTACGTACATATGTATCTACACGAACCCAGGTGTGTGTACATTTGAATGCCTTATTTTCCTCCCTGTGTTTTGTTGAACATATTTGGTAAATTAGCTGGTTCAGCTTCTTAGTTTTAGTACAAAGACTTTTGTGTATTGATTGGCCTTAGTAATACTTGAAAACAGTATTAATGATTGGTGTAGTTTTGAAGAGAGTAGTTTGCTACTAAAATCTTTAAGTATTGCGATGTAAGAAGCAGAAGGCAATCTCTGAAGTCCTTCCTTGCCAACAACTTTTTTTTTTTATCTCTCTGTGGGAGGAAGTTATTGATCCAGGATAGCGGCTTCTTTTTTTAACTTAAAAGATAATGAATGCATATGCGATTGCCCAAGATGGGATTTGTAATTTAGTCAGTGCTTTCTATGTTAAAAATTGTTTCTACAAGCATATTTGTTGTGAACTGCTGAAGTCCTAAATAAAACCAAAATAGGAGTATTTAATCAATAAGTACTGAATGCTTTCCTATCATGTAAGTAGCTATTAATCTGCAAAGCTTTTGCAGCAATTCTGGTTTTCTTATGATGACTGAAAAAACTGTAAGAGAAGCTTCATTTTTGTTCTGATATGTATACTCTGTCCAGAGGTGCTGACTTTCTGAGCGTTCTCATGACTAATGTAGCAGTCCAAAGAAGAGTGCAAATACTAAGGCATTTTATAAAAAGAAAACTAGAATCTGAAGAGCGACCCTGAGTTCTCATAACAGTTGAGGAGATTTTGGCTCTTCAATGATTCTTATAATTACAGAGAGAAGGCATTCATGCTTAATCCTATATAAAGTTAGTGTATCTGATCTTAGGTATATGTGGCTTTTTTTCATTAAGGACTTTAGTCAGAAGTACTATAATTTTTTGTTTTTATCATGAAACTCCAAGCCAGTTAGCACTTAATCATACTGAAGAAGTTAACTGAATTATTCAATATTCCCTTTCATGGTTAAGAGAGTTCTTCAAGAATCCTGGAATGGCGGGGGTTGAAAGGGACCTCTGGAGTTTATCTTGTCCAACACTTCTGCTCAAGCAGGACCACCTGAATCTGCTTGCCCAGGACCATCTCCGGATGGCTTTTAAATATCTCCAAATAGGGAGGTGTTTTATCAAGCAAGATAAAGCATTTTAAAGTGTAAAAACTTTCCTTTATAGTAGATAAATGTGCTGAACTTTACATCTATTGTGTCTGTAAGGGTATGTAGAAGGAGAGTGTCCCCTCCTTTAAGGGTATCTTGTCTAGGGCCTTTTTGTAAAGCAACAAGGGGTAATAAGGAAAGGAGGCAGTGAAGTCTGGTCAGTCACATTAATTTATGAAAGCATGTGAGAATACAGGAATATTTATTTATTTATATTATATTTATACCATATTCTGATTGAGGATTTCTAAGCTGGGACAAAATCACAGGAAACAAACCTCCCAGTCACAGTAATTGGTGGGCTTACAAGCTACAGGTGTCACTTCCACGAAGGATGAACCTTGCAGCTGCTAAGATTGTGAACC
Organism: Anser anser; assembly: GCF_964211835.1. Classification (NCBI taxonomy): domain Eukaryota; kingdom Metazoa; phylum Chordata; class Aves; order Anseriformes; family Anatidae; genus Anser; species Anser anser. Next base: position 23,451,062 of record NC_139720.1, read on the forward strand.
AAGGAGCCCTGGACTGGGAGGGTGCAGAAACCGCAGAGCTCTGCAAAGCCATGAGGGGTACAGGGGAAGAGGGGAGCAGGAGGAATAAAGAGGTGGTGGATTGGTAGAAAAGCGCTGGTATAAAAGGGGTTATGCCAGTACTCAGGGATCCACGAATGTGTGTGGGGGGTTGTTAACCAGGAGAGTGCTGTGTGTGAGCCTTCTCTAGTGAACTTCTTTCTGTCTTTACCAGCTGGAGAGAAGGAAGGGGGGGGTTCTCTTTGTCTGTCTGTGTGTCTCTGGGATAGGTGCTCAGCTTTGCTATCAGCCAGACCCACAAAGAGGAAAGTAGTTGCTATATCCCCCAGCCTGAGCAGTGACCCCGGGTCCCTGGGCACTGGGCTGGGCCCCATCATTTGGACGAGATGGTCCTGGGCCTGAGCGGCTGGAGGAGGTCACCGTGCACTTTGCTTTTCACCTCCCTTGAGTGTCATGTTTTTAAACCAAATTATTACAAATAAAAGATACTGATGGATAATTTCCCTCTTAAGAGAAGTTATCAGTCGAGTACATTTGTCTAATAAAAGAAAATTGTCCCCAGTATGTAAACTTCCATTAATGTTTTTTTGTAGTTTGGTAACTGAGGGATTTTTCTTCGTTAGAAGGTATATTGTAGGGAAAAAATAAAGAATGACATTTCTTAGATTGTTTCCTCTGACACTGGGACATGATTTAAATTCAGCAGTTCTGTTTCGAGTTTGACTTACTATTTGTGCAGAAAAGTGAATTCAATCACTGAACTATAATTCTGCTTTGGAAAGCAGAAAGTAATATTCACATTCCTGCTGGAAAAGGAAAGACAGGTGACTTTTTATTTTTTCACCTTCAAGAAGGACTTGCTGGATGAGGATTTCCTTAAAAGAAAATCCATCTTATGCTTTGTTTTTGGAGACCTTTATTTTAATAAGGTTTATTGTAGAAGTGATGTTTTGAGGTCATAGTTAAGAAAGGAATTCTGTAATCACAGAAGTAGAGAGCCTGTATTATGTAGAAGGTGTAAAGTATAATACTTTATAATATTTTGGGTAGGAAGAATGTTGGTCTTCTGAGTGTGCTAATTGCGCAGAAAATACAACAAGTGTGACCTTTTCCCCCTTAAATTGGCAGCTGCACATGTATGAAGCTGACTAGGTTATATAATCACAGCAGCAAAGAGCAACAACAATTTCAATGTGGTTTTAGGTTACTTCAGATTTCTACGTTGGATTATATGAATGCACCGTAATGTGTTATCCTGTGTCTTCGCAGAGTTGTAAATCTGTGAATATGTTTTTCTTCTTTATTTTGCCCCTATCACTGTGTATCTGAACAGTTATTACCCAGAGAAACAAAACAATCCCTCTTTGTATTGCAGTAGTACATGCTTGCAGTTTCATGTCAGCTGTTGAGTATACTTTATTCATATCTGCTTATCCTAGCACAGCATGTCAGATTAGGTGATACATGAAACTGACCTTGTGTCTTTTGTGGTAGTGTGAAAAAGAATGATGCTTAGCATCTTTGAAGTGCAACAGATTAGAATTTATCAAGTGTGTAGAAATATTTCAGAGGAAGAAACATCAATTTTTTGGAAATACTACAGTTTTTATTTCTGTAGGAAAATCATTTTGTATTTTCTTAGTAATCCTTCACTGCATTTCTTTTTTTTTTGAACATTTCTGCCATTCAAATCGTTACAGAATTTAAACTTTTAAGTTTAAATGTTAGTAAGATTTAACGATATGTTTGCTGGAAACAGCAGTATATTTCTTTTGAAGGCATAGTCAGTGTACATGCAAGCATGTATTCTAATCTAGTCTAACACATCCGTCATCATCAGGTTTGGAGAATCTTTCACTGTGAGTTTACATATGGCAATTGTGCCTTGCTATACTTTTTAGATAATACAATTCTGTCGGTTTTAGTAGACTGATAGTATTCTCTTTTCCAAAGCTATCTAGTAACAATTATTTACATTTCTGTGCCTGTACAAAATAAACAATGGAGATTTTGTCAACTTTGTTTTAATGTTACAACGTCTTTGTTCAGTTCCTGAACAAGCAAACTCTGGTGTCATAATTGCTAACTGCCTCGTAGAATTATAGCTAAGGGGAGTTGTTTGTTTGCCTTTTTTTTCATGTTTTAGAGTTGTGGGCAAAACAAGCTTCACTTGAGGAATTTAATTCATTACCAATTAACATAAACATTTAATTACCAATTCAGGTGTTGAAGAAGAAAGAAGATATTTAAACATTTATGGAAAACATCTTTCCTCCATCTTTCCCAGGCTCAGCTTCACTCCAGACACATCTCCTTTTCCCTTCCTTGTCTCCACTCCCCTTTCATTTCAAAATTTAGAGTTCAAACTGTAGAAGTTTTTGTAATGTCTGAGTAGTGTTAATTTAATGCCTAAAAATTGTGATTTTTACTTGAGTATCTGTGCTAACTTTCTTCAAGCCAAAATTATGTGTACCTAAATATATAGTTAATAGTTGACATCAAGTTAAAAATAGTAGGCTATGATGTCATTGCTCTATTTATCTGCTTTACAAGTTGTGTTTTAGCCCTGAACTGTAAGTTTCAGTAAATGCTAGTATACTAAGTATCCAAAAGAAAAACACCTTGTTGTCTTGATTAACTAGGACCAGATTTATTGATGTTTGGGGTTCTGAACATACAACTGAGTTGATATTGGTTGTTTGAAAAGTTCTCAGGAAGATTAACCAGCCACTGTACCATGGAAAATCAATTGCACTCTCACTTCATTTTACATTTGTGAAATATCGAAACACACATGCTTCTGTAACCTGAAATGGAGTTTTGTTTTATGTCACCTGCAAATTCTGACCTATTCTGGGCAGTTTTGCTCTGACATGTTTTGTCATACCTTGTTTTTTAATTGAAATCTGAAAAAAACAGCATGTTTTTTGAAGACAGAGAAAAAGCTTTCTGTTTTCCTGGCTCAAAAACCTGTCCTTAATCACCCATTTCATTTTCAGATATTTGGGCTAATTTTTTTTCCAAATGGGCCACACTTCAGTTGTTACATGGCTTTAACTATATTGACTTCGGAAGAGTTATACATATCATAGCAGAAAAAATTTGGCCATATGGTTGCTCATCCCAACTTTAACATCAGTGTACTAATAACTTCCATCATGTCTGTTACTCATTCAAACTCTTCTATATTTTACAGATTATTGCTCAGTGGTAACGCTTGTGGACCAATCAAATGTGAAATTAACATGTACTCTTTTTAATGGAAATCTGGATTCTCTACCAAAAATTTACAAAATCGGAGATATTGTTCGATTTCATAGAATAAAGGTAGGTACTATTTTTTTTGTTGTTGTTTCTAATGTACTTGTTTTTTTGTAGTTACGGGGCTCCAGGGATATTTTAGTTCTTCATATACTGAACTTCACATATGGAGATACTGGATGAAACAGTTAAATGGTAAAAACTGAGCTGTGGTTATGGTAGGGACCAAAACTGGAAATCCACTGTCAAATTTTAGAAGAACAGCAACAACAAAGAAGCACTAATCTGGTATCCCTCTTTTTTTTAAATAAAAAATTGCTAGAGGTGGTTGTGTCAACTCCAAAATAATATTCTTTTTGTTTGAATATTTGTTTAGCTAGTTGGCAAAAATTAAGTGGCAATACTTGGAGATGAATAGAATTTAACTGACATAAACATGTACAATTCACTTCTCTTCAAATTATGGAATTATTTGAGAGATTACTTCAGAGCTTCTCTCATGGAACAGTTTTTAGACAAGCTGTGGAAGTTAAGTAAGTGTAATATAAGTAAGTGGGATGTAGTGTCCCAGTTCCAGCTGGTTCTTTGATGTTTATGTGCTTTACCTGGTATTTATCTGTATCAGTGTCCCTGAAGAAAACTGTGTCAATAGCCCTGATACTGCTTCTGATGGATGTTTTTCTTATGTCTATAAAGAGGAACTGCAGTACAGAGACACTGACTGCTAGTCTTGTAATGCTGGACCATACTTAGTAAAAAGGTGACGAGTAATAGCAAAGAAATTATTTTATCATGTTACATACTAAAGTGCAAGATAACCATACATAATTATCTTTTTTGTTGTACTTAAAATAAATCAGAAAGGAGTAAATGTCCTGAAAAAGATCTTTAAAAAAAAAAAAAAAACACATTTTCAAACACTCTAGAGGCAATTTAGGACTGTACAAAATAATGATGAAAGGGATAAAGATCAATAGTACCCGTATGTGAGTTTTGATGTGCTGTAGAATAAACTTAAAAAGTGGCAAGGTTTATCCAGTGATGGAGATTTGTGCCACTGACATTATTAGAAAGAGCTTGCTAAGTTTCAGAAACAGTCTTCAATTATGACACTTCGTTATTAATGTATATCATAAATACTTAAAATTGAGAGAGAAACTAGCTAACCCCTTCTGGGTTAGTATTAACCTTCCTTAAAGTCATGTTTGTATATAATTAGAGTGGAATTAAGCTACATTTAGATTTTGAACCTTGTGTTGCTTATCCAGTACTTGAGGTGTGTTGCCAGTCTTGGAAGTTCATTGATTTGACTTCAGACAGAAAAGTGTTACAGTTAATTTCAAATTCTTTCTGAATCCCATAGGATAAACGTTACAAAGACGTACTGGTTTCTGAAACTCAGGGGAGGTAGAAATGTGTTTCTTGCTTCTGAAATCAAGACACGTTTAAAAAAAACTATATATATATATATATATATATGGAAAAAAGGAGAAAGTAGAAAGGAGGCTGCTTAAAAGAATTGAAAAGTTGCACATGTGTGGTAGGTTAATAATGGATTATTTTTGAGATGTGGGGACTACAGGTTAAAAACTTCCACCTTCAGGGAAGTTCTGAATGCATCTCTGTTATGGAAGGCTAATAGTGTCTCAGCTCCACTATTTATCTTTCATGTAAACTTCCTAATACAAGCTATTGATAAAGCAGATGTAAGAGAGAGCATCACTGTTTACCTGATTTAGGAACAAAATTTTGAGGATCATTCTAAAATGCTTTTCAACTTGTACTTCATCATTCTTCAAGACTGTTTTAATATTTAAAGATATGTTCCAAGGTCAGTTAATGTTCCCCCCGCATTTCTTTTCCATTGTAGCTGAGATGTTTAAGTGATTGCCAACCCTAACACTTCTAGCTGCCTACAATCCATATCCCCTCAGATGCATAAGCTGACAGACAGATTGTCTGACTACTTTCTAACTTAAAATGATCTTAATCAGCAGTCATTTAATTTAAATAGGTGTCTTTTTCTGGAGGGGGTTGACTGCACCAGACTAACAGTTACTTTGCAAGTTCTGTTACCTGATCTGATCAGGTAAAAAGCTGCCGCAGAAGCTTGGTGCCTGGTGTTGAGAGTGAAGTGGAAGGAGTTAGTGTAACTGGAAGTGTGATTGCTGTGTAACACAGTTTTCAATTAAAAAAAAAAAGAACTCTAATTAGAGCTCTAAGTACAATGTCTGCAATTCCTCATTCACTTTCTTCATTTGTCTTCAAGCTTTATCACCCTCTCTTAGTTTGCTGAATGAAAAGCAATCGAGGGTACCAGAGGCCATAGTCTGTCAGAACTGTGCTTACCAGTGACGACATATATATATATGTATATAAAAATATATATATATATATATAGTCCTTACAGTGTGTATTCACATTTCTGTGTCCCAGATATGCTTTAAGAGACTCCCAAGCAGTTGATATGGATAGCAAACACATCTTTAAAATGACTGCTCCCTGCTACACTCTCAGCTGCGAATGTATAACTTCTTTTCATAGTAATGCAGGTGTTGGCAAGGTCCTATGGTTCAGAGCTAATAACTTAAAGGAGAATATTCTGTTGGGACTACTGTGGGTAGAGTCTCATTTTATTTGCTCAGTATTTGTTCCATACAATGAAAAATTTAAAGTGTCTTGGTAACAGGATTAATTTTCCAGTTTTAATTACATTTCTGTTAATATTTCTTGAAATGCATTTTTGTGACCTCTTACGATGATGTCTTGTGAATTGTAATACTTATTGAATTACAGTACTATATTTGGGCCTTCAACCACAGTCAGTGCTCTGCAGAGATGACAGTCTGGGGATTTGTTTTGCCCTCTACTATAAAACTGAGACCTGTGAACTAATTGTCTAGTTCCTCTCCTCACTTGACTTGGAGTTTTGGCTTGTGTTCTGCCTTCTCTGTATTAGACAAACCCTGCCATGATGATAGAATTGTTCATTTCCTCTTTGACTTTTCTCTAGTATTGCTTATTACCTCTGAGTGATTCTCAAATAAGAATTTATTTCCACACTCCTAGTGAAGTGAATTGATACTTTACTTCTAATTTAATGTTTGTGGATTGGACAAAAGTGAGATTGAAACGAAGCATATTCTTGTTTAGGTGTTCATCTTGTTCAGTTTACTCTGCTTCAGTTGTCCCACGGAGTTGCTGTCTGGGATGTGTTCTGCTGATACTTCTTCCAGAACACGGACCGTTGTTGAGCACCTCACGTTTTCAAAACACTGTATTCATTGACATCTAATTCAGCAGTCAGTGCACAGTGCTTCTACTGCTCAGAGTCTGTGTGATTCAAGTTGAATACTTGGAAGATGAACACCAAATAAGTGACCTTTCATTATAGACTTTCCTTATGTGCCTTCCTTAGCATAATGCAATCACTGTAGCAATGCAATTACAAAGATCAAAGTCTTAATTTTCTACTTTTTGTCATAGTATTGCTACTGTTATCTTCTTTTACTTTCATGCCTTGGCTTGTTTTGTACCTAGGCTCCAGTTGCTGCAACAAAGGAGTTTTAAGGATGGCAGCTTCTTCATTACACAGCACTAATTCATCACCACCGCACTTATCAAGACATGCACTGCATAGGAAAATGTCCTGTAGAAAAGTAGGGTAATGGAATGTGGTATCATAATAAGTGCACCATGAGCTGAATTGTGTTTGCACAGACAATGGTAACTGTGTCATTCCAGGACTTTGAAATGCTTATGGTTTGTAATTTTAACGGTCTAACATTGCAGTTAGATGAAGAAAAACTGCAAGGAAAAAAAATCCTTGTGATCAAATGCATATTCAGCTGTTCTAGACTATTTAGATTTACAATATAAGCATATTGCTCCTTTGAGAAAGAGTACTTTATAGCCATCATCTATAGGTGTTTATTCCCTCTGTGTTGGCCAGTGAGTTTACAAGAGTAAGATGTATGTTTTGCTGGTGAGTTTCTAAGCTGTCTGCCTGTCCACAGTAGAGTTATACTTGGGAATCTGAATATCAAGCATCTAAGGCTTGGCTTTATAAATACAGAAGGATTGATCACATTTTTTATTTTATTTTATTTTTATTATTATCCCTACTGGTTCTGTCCTGTCTCTGTTACTTGCCCTTTTTTTTAAACCAGTCTGCCATTATTTCCAGGAGCAGTCTCACCTCTGTGCTTAGCTAGAGGTTTCCATGTCTCAAAGCATTCCTTCCTTTAGTTTAATTTAGTTTGCCCCGTTAAAGTTAGTTCTTTCTCTTGCTATCTGGTACAATATGGAAAGCACTGACAGAGGGGCACAGTTACATGCTCAGTCCTTGTTCCTAGGTGGCTCTGGCCATAGCTGCCAGGTTGATAAATATAATGACAGAGGAAAATCTGAAGCTTAGGTGTAGAACATAGTGAATGTTAAACTTAGGGAGAATTTTGCTGCCAGACTCTTAATGCCTTCTGAGGAAATACTGTTCAAATACATAAATTTTGACAAAGTTAGATATGAGACGTTTTGCTAAAAAGTATGTGTATGTGTATGAAAATATTTCAGCTAGTTTCAATATATATTCTTTGTGTATACAATTTTTGTTCACAAAAATTATTATAACGTGTACATGTGAACTGGTAAATGAAATGTACAAATTATTGTTAATTGTTTTCTTTAATTTGTGTTACATTACTGCAGAACTTTCGGTTAATCATAATCATAATTATGTTTATATAATTAGGATATTAGGATTACAATTCTATGATCCTAATATCTGTGTATTTTTCATATCTTCATGAAAATTTATTTTGCTTCCATATGACTTGCCTCACTTCTCATCGGACGGTGCCTTCAGTTTTTGTAAATCATTTTCTTGTTATTGCGTTTAAACATGTTCAAGCTGGTTTAATTTAAATGAACATACAGGTTATTTATTGAGTTACTTCAAATTGATTCTGTTCTATTGCTACCTCTCTCTCAATACAACTGGAGGTACATGTGTACTAGAATTATGTTATTAAAATATGAGAAAATGTAATCAACACACCATATTATCCAAACTTGTTTAGACTGTGATGACTGCGCTTAATGTGAGAAAACCATTACAAAATATAAGGAAATACTCAAAATTCATTTGTGTGCCTCTTGGACAGGACACGTTTTTCATATAAACAGAATCAGTGACAACTTGAAAATTTTTACAAAGAAATTAATCTCTGGATCTGATTTGATGTTAAGATGCAGGTTCAGTTTTCTAGTATGTTCTTGAGTAGTAAGTTATTAAATTAGTAACAGTTTCAAGGAATTGTTATTTTTTTGGTTTTGTAGTACATTCCTATTTGCATGTTCCAGTGTGGGATTTATATATCATTCAAATGCTCAGTCTGGAACTTTGTTGGAGCTTGGAAGTATGTCTTCCATGAGTGTGCTCATGTTTTTCCTACTCCATCCCATCCCATTGTTATGCACTGCATGAGTCTCAGAATGGAAAGCAAATATTTCATGCTTCCAGGTTAATTTTAAGCTTAAATTTACAGATTAGTTTTAAAAATTGTAGGACCGAAGTCATTCTGATGTTCCCAAGTCTGAAGTGGGCTAGTGAGAAACATGTCCAAAGGTCATATGCTAAATTTTTAGACTCTTCGTGCCCTTTGCAATTCCTAATAAAGCTCAAGAATTTCAGCAGTTTTAGAACAGGAAAAATTGATGGGATTAGTTATCAATATCCTTGTAGGTGGTGCTGGACATATGATGTCTTGTACTCTGTGGTTACAGTCTTTGAGATTGACAGATCGTCATAGATCCAAGATGTTGATTTTTGTCTAAGAAGTCCATAGTACAAGGGAGTAACTCATACTTAACAGAAAGCCAATTTCGGAATTAAATTGTTGAGGCTATTCATACCCTAAAAGACTTTAAGAAAAATCTTTTGGGATTTAGAACTACAGATAAGATAATAACATTTAACAGGAGAAAGCAACCTTTGTTTATAACCCGTCACTGGTCACGTGGGAAGCAGTACTCATTGGGTGAACCCTGTAGTTGAATTCAAACAGGTCTGGAACCTGTGTTAATCTTGTGCCAATGGCTCTTAGATGCCATTCCAGTCTGTGTTGGCTACTTGTGCAGCTAAAAATAGAAAGAAGTAAATGGATTTTAATAAATAAATAAACAAGAAAAGGAGCCTTAAAGAATCTCCATCCTTTATTAACGTGGAGGGAAACATCCAAAGAAGGGCAACAAAGCTGGTGAAGGGTCTAGAGAACAAGTTTTATGAGTAGCTGGGGTTGGTTAGACTAGAGAAAAGGATTCTCAAGGGAGACTTTATTATGCTCTACAATTGTCTTAAAGGAGGCTATAGCAAGGTGGGTATTAGGCTTTTCTCCCAAGCACCAAGTGATAAGATGAGGGGAAGTGGCCTCAAGTTGCGTCAGGGGAGGTTTAGGTTGGGAATTTGAAGAAACTTCTTTACTGAAAGGGTAATGCAGCATTGGAGTAGGCTGCCCGGGGAAGTGGTTGAGTCACCATCCCTGGAGGTCTTCAAGAAAGATGTAAATTTGAAACTTAGTAGCATGGTTTAGTGGTAGACTTCAGTACTAGGTTAAAGGTTGCATTAGATCATCTTAGAGGTCTTTTCCAACCTGAGCTATTCTATAATTCTATAAATAGGCTAAATACATAAGTGAAGTAACTTTTTTTTTGTGACACAATGAAAGCTATATATTTTTCTTGTTTGCTTTTCCATCAAGTCTATGCTCCAGCTGTTCTAAACCATTTTTCGAGTTTAAGTGCAGTGATCTCAAACTTTATGTAAAGTGGTGAGTGGATGGGGGGAATTGAAGTGTGTCATCCATTTGGGACTTGGCACCTTCAGTACCTGACATAAGGTAAAATTTTTATATATCTCTAGAAAGAAATCCTTTTTCATAGCCATCATTTATTAAGAACAAATTGGGATTTTGTGGTTCTCCTTGTACACATATCCCAAAGTCTCGTCTCTTTTTTTTTTTGTATGGAGTTTCACTTGAAATGTAATCCATGTACAGGTGTTTTTTTCCCAAATTCCTACAGATCTTTTTAAACATTCAATACAGTCAAAATATATCATAATCCGTGCTGGAAAACTTTACAGATCTTGAGTTTTCAAGTCCTAGGATGGCAAAGGGAGTGTTTTGAAGGATGATTGCTGACTAAGAGAGTGATCTAGGGAGGCTAGGGAGGACAGGTGTCCAAGGGAGACTGTGGAATCTCCATGCCTGAAATTTTTCAAGACTCAACTAGCCAAAGCCTGACTCAACACAGTGCTGACAGTGGCCCTGACCTGGGAAAAAGGTGGGACTTGTTGGTCCCTGAGGTCCTTTCCAAACAAAATTTCTGTTTCTGTGACTGGAGTGTGCTTGGACAGTATCCATGGTCTTTTCAGTATAGCCATCTGTAGTCCCGTGTCGACCTTCATAAAGCTTTTGCTGCTGAAGGTTTGTGATTTGACTCTGAGAAGGTGTCGTGTTTTCTTTTGTCAGTGCTTATTTGTGTAAGTTATCTTCCTTATATGTCAGCAGACTCCTGTTTGCGTCACACAATAGCATATGCATATATACATGTGTTTAACTGAGGGCACTAAGTTGCTCACCACAGCAACTGTAATTCTTGCAGGTATATTGTGCATAGGAGACCTTACTCACTTTCTCTTTCACTAGTATCTCACATAAACTGTGATTGTGCAGTTGAGAGGAGACAGGTTATAAACATCCCTGTCAAATACATCCTATCAGCTCTGTTACTGTCTCAGAAGACACTTTTGTTTAGCAAACTTTATTTACTGCTGCCATCAATCTCATGGAACTTTTTAAGTGATATCTTTCTGCCCCATCCCATCTTTGAAAAAATAAATCCTAAAGGCTTCTAGAAATTACACAGTACCTAGAAATTGTACAGTACCTACTGGGGGGGAATTGTCGTTTTATACAAAAGTCTCAGATTATTTCTGTTCCCTAAGTTAAACTCATTTGAAAATTGTGTGTGGAAAATATAACTCATTAACAGTATCACTGCTTAACTTGATCTGAAATTTACTTGGAGTGCCATAATGAATCAATATTTGTCTATGAATTTTGTTCATCTGCACTCCAGTGATTTCTCATCACTTTCACAATGATTAATTTTTAAAGGACAAGTTCAGAGAATTTCTGTTGACAATCAACTGTTCTATGGGTCTGACAATTTCCTAGCTTTGAAGTACTTTCTAACACATTTGACATTTACTCTTTTGTTTCTTCTGTTGTTCACTAAGTAATGTTGTTGAATGCTCTTTATCTTTGAGGCCACTCAGTGTCTTTTCCATGTACCCATACCTAAGTACATTTGGTTTTGCTTTAAATCATCGGTAATTTTCTCATCATGGCACTTCACATTTGCCGCCTTAAATATTTTATTTCCTTTCTTGTTTTATAACTTCCTTAACATTACAGCTGATATCAAAGCAATTAAACGAAGGTACTAGGAGATGTCAGAAGTACAGTATGTTCAAACAGCCCCAGGAATGCTTAAAACATGAGCTAAAATATTTGGAAAATGGGGAAAATAGTGTATGGTAAAGTATTACGGAAGCCAAGGGAGACAAAGTAGTTTCTTGAGATGTTTTTCTGGAAGGTTTAGAACCTTCATAAATGTATAGGCTAGCGGTCCAGGACAGAATTTTTTCTAAGAAAAAAGTCAAGATATTTTTATGATGATTGAAATGAATTAATGATGAAATTAAATAAATTAATAAAGTAGGTAAATTGGAAGTAAAAACACTTTGAGAAACATTTGACATGTCAGACGAGATACTTAATAATATGCTTGAAGTATCATTTGATAACGGATGAATGAGTAAAATTGATGAAAGAGAGCTTTCTTCCCCTCTGGATATTACCTATTTTGAGAAGCTATAGAATATAATGCCAGTGGCTGCAACTAAAGTAGATCTATGAATTTGCCTCAGATAATGTGTTTGTATTATAGTGGAACTTTTTTTTTTCCAGATCTTGGGTAATTCATTCTTGGAAGGAACTGGTTATGAAACTGTGTGCTTTTCTAATTAGTCCTGACTTTTGTCCTGATTCCTGACCTTTCTTGTACTTTCAGTATTTAAACCTAAAGGTTAAAAGACTAATCTTTACAGAGTTACAATTAAGGAAAAGCTATGAATTGATGTGCTCCATTGGTCAGGCCTGAGATGATTCTTAATGCATTTATGCCTCTAGACAAATTTTATGTCAAAGCAGCAGAGATTAGAGTTCCTGTTACCAAACTTGAACTTCTTTGCTTGTGGATTCCCAATGTTTGTTTTATTTGCATGCTTTTTAAATCTCAGTGTGTTATAAAATTTAGGCCTAAATCATTGGCAGTGTTTAGAACTTTTGTTAGCTCTCACATACTGCATTTTTAAATCAGTAGGATTTTCAAACATTTGAAAATTGAGTGGTAGAGACAAACTAGTTTGTCTCATAAATGCTATATTAAAAAAAAAAAGCTTTGCTGTTTTTTGTTGTTTTTTTGTCAGGTAATTTTAATTAAAAAAGGGTGGATCAAAACAGCTGGTTGAAAATCGAGGTTTGAGATTTCTCGATACTAAATCATGCAGGGCTGTGATAACATACATTTTGTAAATATATGTTTATATTTTTTTAAGTGCAGGGAACAGTAATACTGGACTAGATCCTTGAAGAAATGCTTCAGACTTTGAACACCGTGGTTGATATGGCAGCAGATACACAGCTAAACCAGCAGGATACAAGAGACCTGCCATGTGCAAAGCAGTAGACATCAGAGCAATTGTGAAAGCTATATCCATAATTAAAGGGATAAAAACTGCTCTCTGTCTATTTTTTAGTATCAGGAAACAGGATCTATTGTGAGAAGTAGAAAACAGGAATCTGTAATACCTTTGCTCTGTCATTGCTCTGCTGTGAGACCTTTAAAAATTATTTGTTCTCATGCCTCAGTTTCCCTGCCAGTAAAAGCAATACTGTGTTCCTTACACAAAGATTTTGAGATTTATGAATAAAACGCTTTGCACTGATGCTTAATATTTACAGGTTGAGGTATTAGTCTCTCTCTTTAAAAATTGTTAGTGTTAGATTTTATTTTTGGCTTATACACTGTTTTCTTGTTAGTGTTTATTTGCTTTTTTGTTTTTATTTTGACTCCTTTTTCCTACTGGAAGCAAAAATGTTTCCATTTTTGGAAATTTTTGATTCCTACAGGAACAAAAATGATCAATAATCTAATCTTTATACACATGATAAAATAGAAGCATAAGAATATTACAGTGAATTATGACCATTTTTTCTTCGTGTTTTGTTCTAGATCAGAGAATACAATGGACAGATGCAGGGAATTACCAGTGCAGGATTTGCATCCTTGACGTTTGATGGAACTGTAGGAGCACCAGTAGTTCCTCGAACCTCTAGTAAAGTATATACTTTCATGGATGAAGAAGAAAAAACAGTAGAAGAATTACGTATTTGGGCAGCCAGTAATCTTTCCATCTCTGGACCAGCAGCAAAACTGTCTGGTGTTCGACCAATGCTGTTCTTTGATCTCACTTGCCAGCTGGTGGGGAAGGCACAAGTGGATGGATCTTCTTTTCTTCTAAAGGTAGATTTATTTTCTTGAATTTGTTATAATATTATATGGATAAATATGTAGAGGCTAAGGAAATGTATGATCCTTTACCCTTCCATTTCTATGAAAACAAAACAAATCCCAGTTCTTTTTAAAGTTGCTCATATAATTTATTTCTTCAGAGAGTGTTTTAAGGTGCATCGATACGTATGGTAGTTTTCACAGACACGTAGGTAAATATTGTAGGATTTCTTAAAGTTGAATAATACTGTTAGTTTTGAATTCGAACCTTGTCTTTTAGTCAGTAGCAATTATTGCTAGTTTTTCTAGATCTACAGGATATAATTAATGCAATATGTAGCATTTTCTAGAGCTCTAGGTAACTTCTTTTAGTTATGTATAAGCACTTCGGGGATCAGTGCCTAATGAAAGTACAAAATGTTGAAATGCCCCACAACTGGAAAGTACCTTCCATGGAGTGATCCTTAACATCAGCTAAATATAAACTAGGTCTCCATATTTTTCCTGGCTTAGCTCCCTATGCATCAGCCTGATGTTATTCTGAAACACCTCTGTATTTCTTCTCAGTATTTTAAGTTGATTGTTAAAATGTGAGTGATGAACAGACTATTATAAAGTCATAAAATGGAAAATAACATTAGTCCTTGGTACTGCTGCATTAAATGTTGCTACAATATTTTTAGAAACAGCACATTGCATTTTTCCTTTACTAAAGCAGGAAAGTTTTTTCTCATGCAGACCAACGAATGCACTACACAGAAAGAAACCTTAAGTGTCATCCTGTAACATGTTTTGCAGCTGTTAAAAGTATTTCCATTTAACTGTCTCTTGTGAAATGGTTGTCATGATACTCAGTAAAAGTTCAGAACTTTGTGGACTAATTGTCATTCATTAATAAGTATATATTCAGCACTGAAGGACCCTTTGCAAGGACAGAGGCAAGTGCTTTCTTAAGTTATTAATATTTATTTACCTTCTTTTGTGTGCTGTAAGCTCTAAAGTCTATTTTGTCAATTTTTTATAGTAATGAGAATAACTTGAGGGCTGGGGATTGTCTAGACAGGACAGTAAAAGCTTAATGAAATCCAATAGCACTAGTTCAGTTTCTCTGATTCCTTGTCAGTGTCTTTTTTTAGCACATGAAAATGTTAAATACTTAAATCTGCATTAAAATACATCACAAAAAACTAAGGTAGATGAACATTGATATGCTTTTGCTCCCTTCAAACAGGTCAGAGTCCTTTCCTTATATATCAAATGTTGGTCGTGCTGTAAGAGAAGCCTTTTATAAAACTTGTAGACAGAAGTCTGGTTATTTTGTTGATCCACTAAACAAAGAAACAAAACACCACCGGCTCAAGTGGATTGATCATTAAATATTATTTACTGTTAAATTTCTGTTCTTAGTTTTTATAACTGATTTAAATTTGCAACGTCATTCCAAGTGTATCACTTATTTTAGTGGTTGGTAATACAGTAAAGTGTAATGAGGATTTTAATCGTTGAACTGAAATAAGTAGTGTGGTATTGTTTCAAATGTAACTAAAATGACTTTGAGTGATTTTGTGCATCACCCATAGCATAACCTTTAATATTACACTTGGTAAATGACATAGCACAGCACCTCAGTCTGATGTAGCATGAAGACTGAATAACTTACCTTACAAAGGTAGGAAGGAGGTGCTTACCTCTTTCTGAGAATTTTGTTTTCAAACCAATGGAGACCTCATGCTGGAAATTCTGCAGTCATTTATACCTTTCATAAGAGTTTTACTATTCTTTTCTTCTGTCTGTCAGTTGTCTGTGTTAAGCTAAGTCATACAATTAGCATATTCAGCTGAAGAGACTTAATGAGTCAGGACAGCAGGCTTCATCGTATCTCTCTGATTTCAGCATCTTGCATGGTGATCAGAGGTCATCACTAACTATTCTGTAATACCAGTCTGTTTATGGCTGGTAATGGAACCATTTGCTGTTTCTTATCCAGAGTTCATCTGATTATTGTTGGAAAGAATGAAGGCACAAGGATAGCTGTTCATAACTGTGGCATTAGCAGATACAGAGAAATTAACAGGAAGTCATAGCTACTGTATTTTCATCCACAATTTAAGTAGAGTGAAGCTGGTAAGCTCCTGACATATCTGTGCTCTTATTTGTGTAATTAAAAAGACAAAACCACATACCTAAGGACTTTTTTTGTCAAGAGAGTCTACGGGCTTAGAAATTCTTCCCAAAAACGCCCTGACACCAGATGCATTAGTTCCTCTTGCAAAGGACTAAAGCTAAATAAGTTGACTTTGGACCTGATGAGGCACATTGAAGTTATTTCAATCATTTTGTAAGATCCCATCTGTTAAGTGTAAAACTACAAGTATGTCAAATAAAGCCAGTTGAAAAATAATAGGAAACTTGACAAACTTAAAGTTCTTCATTCTGTCAAAGTGACTATTTTCATAAATACTAAATATAAATACTAAATTTCATAAACACTAAATCTGTATTTCTCTAGCTCAGCTTTAGGAAAGCCTGGCTAATTCAAGCAGCGGGTAGCATCTCATTGAAAGGTGGTTTTAAATATTTCATGGTACAGGATCAGAAAATAATAGGCTTTTTTTTTTCCCTTTTAAATCTGTGGCAGCATGTACCACCTCATTATCAGGGTCCTTCAGAATACACTCTTATATCAGAACATTAATTTGATGTTATGGGTCATTTTTGCTCTAAACAGTTTTCCCTTTTATCTCTTGATTTGGAATGAGGTTTCAGCCATGAGTTATTCTCGGTGCATTTACACATGGCTTTGCTATTGCTTAGATCTTTTCCTGTGGGTCCTTTGATCCACAGCAGTTAAGCATTCAGAAAGGGGTAGAAACCCTTTAAAAATTAACCTTTGGTGTCTTCGCCTTACCCCTCCTTATCCCCTTCTCACCCACAGTGCTTATTTCATGATACCAAAGAGGTGGTATCATGAACTATCTTAAAATTAGCTTCTGTTGAACCAATATGCATAAGTTCCTATGAAATGAATTTGGTCTCACAATCTCAAATGCTTCTAGATTATTATTTTTTCTGTACTAATATTTCAGAGCATTATTTCTGCTGTTGCCTTTGAGAAGAGTGTGTCTTTAGGAATTCTAAACTATAGCTTACAGAATATATTGTAAGGGGCCAGCACTGAAAGTTTAATGTTAAGTAGTAAGATTATGGTTGCAAAGTGCTAAGTCTGTTATTACCTGTTTGTTGGTAATCTTTCTTTTTCATAATTTTGGTAGCTCAAATATAATTCTATTGATATTTCACTACTTAAGTGTATGTCATGAACTTAGCTTTAGGGAACCAATTTTTAGAATCCTAGTTATTAGGTATATGTTAAATAGTGATGCTTTTCTGATCTGTTCTGCATAACTAGCAGTGTAGACTGATGTAGGAAATCATTAGTAATTAATGGAGCATGTGCTGTGTACTGAGGTTTCACATTCTGGAGCTGGAGTGCTCAAAAAAACCAGCAATGATTAAAATATTAAATATAGGCAGTTATGCAGTAAATTCTAATGGTTGTATTTGCTGGATAAACAGTTGAGGTTTTGCTAGCACTTTTTTTTTTAATTTTAAGAAAACCAGGTTTTTAACATTTAATTGTGTTCTGTGTGGAGGTTATATTATACTCTGTAAAGGAAAAAAAAAAAAGTCCCATAAAATTTAATTTCAGTCATTTAAGAACTTTAGAACATATACTCGAGTTAAGATTTCTTATTGTTAGACTCTTTTTTTTTTTAATCTGTTGTTTGAGTGAAAAAAAAGCTAAACATTATTTAAAATGCTCAATCTAAAATCTTTTGAGCATACTGAAATGGTTGACTTTCATTGCAGGTGTGGGATGGCACAAAATGTCCCTACCCAACGTGGAGGGTACCTATAGAAGCAAGAGACCTGGAAGGAGAAAAAGTTCTTCTTCATCGGCTGCGAAATCTAACAGTGGATATTCTAGTTTATGACAACCACGTACAACTGGCAAAATCACTCAAGGTAATGTAGTTCGGTGTTTCTAGCTGTCATTTTGTGGCCTATTTTATGCTTAAACTCACTTCAGAGAATGTATCACTTCAGTTCTGCTCTAAATTAGTTTCAGATATTATTCTTTATCTTTCAGTGTATTCCCCATACCTTTGAGTTGAATGCAAAATTCCTTTGTGTGTAAAATAGCCTCATTACCCTAAAATTTCCATGAAAAAAAAATCTTCCAATTAAGCAGTTCTTTACAGACATTGTAGTGTCGTATATAATCCTGTGGACATAATGCATTCAGAAAATGTATTCTGTGCTTCAGAAGTATTTTTTAAATGATATAAAGTGGGGTTAAACTTGTAGTCCCATTATAAAGGCCTGTAATTCTGAAGTCAATAAAGGATTTTATCTGTTCTATAAACTTCTGCAATTTGCAATGCTATCTTCATTTAGTGGGTCAGTAATGTTGATTATGCTTAGAGAAAACAACGTAATTAAACATTTGATCTTCAGCAATACTGCCATCTTGCTTCTAAATACAGTAAATTAGCAAAAATTACATCTTTCATTTTATGTCTTTACTTCTGTATCCAAGCATTGTTTTTAAGATATTGCTTACAAGCAAATAAGTGCAAATGGTAGACATTTGTTGTCTGGAGCTATCAGCAGATATGAAATCGATTTAATGCATAGTGCCCAGTCATAAGTAAATGACAGAAAGCAAAGTAACTTTCCTTCAAGTAAGAATTCATAACAAAACTTACAGAATTATTTCATTACTTACAGGTTATCTTCCAGAATTTTTCTTTTGCTAACTGTTCTCATCTATCAATAAGCATAAATGCTGATGTTCCAATGAAGCATTATGTTTTGGAAATTAAGGGGGGGAAATAATGAATATTAATTAAAATTGATGAAATTAAAAAATAATGAATCCCATATATATTCAGGAATTCCTGTTGAATATGTGCTACATGGGATGTCTTCATCAGTTCTCCCCATTTCTTTCCTTCTGTATGCCCTTTCTTACTTACCTGTAAAGCATCTGTGCATTTGTTGGATATTGCGTTGCGTAGCAGAGGTTCTAATGTCAAAGGAAACTGTTTAGAAACCTGTCTTGACCTACTGAGCAGCACAGGTTGTGTTTTTCTCCTTCTGGCTGTGTCCAAAGTTGCGATATTTTCAGTCATTTAAACTGTACAAGTTTTAAATTTTTTTCTCTCACTTTTTAGTGAATTGTCTTAGAGTTATTGAAGAAAAAATTCTGATACCCTAGCAATTAGACTTCAGAAAGATTTATTGAGTTTACATTGCAATTTGTGCAATTAATTTTGTTTCACAGAAAAATCTAAAGATAATTAGATTTTTGGGACTCCTTATAAAATTGAAGCTTTAATAAAAGGTTTATTTTTAAATACTAGTGGAGATCATCTCACACTAAGAAAATTAATTAAAATACTGCGTATTAATCTGCATATTTTTTATTTCATACAGGGTCTTGTTATGCAAATATTTAAAAAAATAATCTATGTGGACGTATTAAACTGGAGGGAATTGAGTGTATGCTTGTGCACCTTCCTGAGTGTAATCACAAGAACAGTGTGGACAGAAACTGTGTACTAAATGATCTGCCAGTTTATGGTTTCAGAAACAATAAAAGCACACTATTTTTGAGCCATCTCTTCTGCATTTGAAAGGAGCTTGGAATTGCCTTGTTATTGTAAATTGTTGAGGAGCTGTTAGGTTACACTCCCATGTTGTCATGTATTATTTGCAATGACAGTTGCAGCTCTGAAATGATGTTTTATGTAGGAACAATCTGCTTTATGCAGCCTTGATACCAAGAAGGGCAGACTGAAAAAAAAATAATAATAAAATAAAAATCTTATTTATAATTGTATCTGTAGGTAAATGCTCACACAGGGAAGCTCTGAGTAACCACTACACGGTCTAGAGAAACTGTGTGACTTATTACAGTCAATTGATAGCAAATCCTAGCCTGTGCTGCAGGCATTTGTTAAAAGCTCCTTGTTTGTGTTGTCTGTCCAGAGAACATTGAAGATGTGAGCATTTTATCCCTTTTCACCAGTCAAATAATATTTACAAATCTCAATGAAGAGAACTTAGTAATTTCAAAGGGATGCTGCAGCTGATACTGCAAATAGACTTTTTGCAACCTATATTTGCTGGCCTTCTTCCCCTGGTAAAAAATGTCTTTTCAGCATTTGCTGCCTTAGCAGAACACAGAATTTTCAGAAATCTCATCTCTGAAATAGATTATTTCCTGGGGCATAGAAACATAAACAGAAGTACAGCTAAGCAGAGACAATGGTGTTCACTTCATTTTTGCAGAATTTCCCTCTTCCTTTGACTAGCCTTGGTACATGAGGCTTTCCTGTTTTTGTAGGAACCCCAGCCTGCAGCTAGCTCTCCAGAGTACAGTTGATCCCTGTAGGTTGCAGTTTGTTGTTATCCACACTTCTTCCAGATTTCCCAGAGGTCCTCAGGATTCACTCAAACCTTACCATACAACTCAAAAAAAAAAAAAAAAAAAAAGTCTGTGACATGGATTTCTCCATCTGGGGTGTTTTGCTTGATACTGAATGCCACGATGAGCATCAGAGGTCCATCAGTGCACAGTAGGAGTCCAGCTGTCCACATCTGGTTAGAGATTTCCTTCATATACAGTTATTCAGTGGATATGTGGTACTGTGCATTCCCCTCATGGGTTAATATAATCTTTTTTTTTTTTTTTGCCATGTATTTTCTAGTTAGTATAATCAAAATAGTTAAGTGTGGTCACGCTCAAGGTCCTAGTCTTTAGTGTCTCGACGTTTACTATTGTTATATGTCTTCAGGTGCAAAATTTGAATATTTTCTGTTGTTCTTCCAGCTGTATACAATCTCAAGTCTTTTTTGATGGTGCTAGTGTCTGTCTGAGTCACATTTCTAACCTGTAACTTCGAGTTGCTTGGCTGTTTTATCTAGTTACATACTTTTCAGGCTTGGGTAGTATTCCTTTGACCTGTGTGGTATTTTCTTCACTTGTATTAATTAAAAAGAACAAAAAACAACCCCACAACCTGTTTAATGGATTTAAGTTGCTTTTTTTTTTTATTATTCCTTGGTGCAACCTGAGGTCCTTGGGACCATACCTAAATACTGTGTATGTGCTTCTTGTCACTTGCAAAAAGTTGCGCACAATTTACTTAGTAAAATTTGAGTTCTGATATGAAAATGATCACAAAGAAATCACTTTGAATATTATTAGCCATAAAATAGGCAAAAAAGTCAGCATAGATTGATTTGGTTAAGTGATTCCTGTAGATAAAGACAAGCTCTTGTCACAAGTATCTTTGTGTCCAAACGTAAATATTTAACTACCTTGACAAAAGACTTTTTAGAAATAATCAGTGTATTAAATATGAATGCAACCCATTATGTTTTGAAGTAATTATAAGAATTTGCTATACTAAAAAGTGTTGTTTTATTTTGAAGTTGTCTAGTTACAGGAAACTGTGACGTCTTAAAATTTTTTTGGCTTTGTTATCTGTTTTTAAAATAGGCATATTTGAATTGTACTGCAATTAGGATGTTAGTGTATTTTATAGTGTTGCCAGCAATGTGTTGTTATTGTTTTAATTTCATTTTAAATAAATTTGCTTTGAATGAGGTAGGTAGGTAGTTCATTAATAAAATTCTGTCAAGAGTTGCTTTTGTACTAAATTTGAATAATGGCTCTGTAAATCATGTTTTTTTGCTTTAATGTAGATTATAATTTTGTCTCAGTCAAGTATATAATGTATACTTGATCTACAGGCATTCAGTAAACAACAGAAATACAGTAACATATTTAGCCTTAACACCCACAGCAGTTTTTCACTGTAAAGAGTAAGCAATGCTGCCTCCCAAAGGAATTTATGGAAATTGCAAGTCTGTCTTGCACAATCAGATCTGTTATTTTATGTTGACGTTTATATCTTCCTGATGTTTTCAGTATTTGGCAATGCTGATTATAATGCATCTCTGTAGTACAGTTATGAGTGATATTAAAATATATAAAAATAATAGCGTTTTCAGAAGTGATCTAATAAAATGCATATGGAGAAAGCAATTTTTTTTTTTACTGATCATAAATTTGGGGAAGTTGAGTGTTGCACTGAAATACGTAATTCATTCGACTTTTTGCATGAATTTCAGCACACAATTTTAGAAGGCAAAATCAACATTTTACATTCTTGCCTTCTTGGCTCTCCTCTACCACGTTAGCAACATTAAATACTTATTTTTTTCATACAGTGTTTTTGAAAGAAAACAAAACCCACTTCAATTCTAATAGAATTTTTCCTGCTCATATACAAATTGCTCTTGGGGAAAAAAAAAAAAAAAAAGTAGGTTGACAATAATATATTGACATAAGGTTATTTGATAGGCAGAACTTAGTTAAGAACTTAAAAGGCTGTTTGTCCAAAAGCATTTGTCATAGTTATCTGTTTAGTTTTATAATGTCTGTCCCTTGCATTCTTGTTTATTGAACATACTTAAATGAAATTTAGCATCTGAAAAGAGAATAAATACATAAATAAAAATGCTTCAGATAAGCCATGATCTAAATGTGCAAGTTGTCCTGTTTGTATCAGTGGGCCTTCTTGCATGCTTGTTTGGTTCTGCTGGAGATGGGCAATAGAAAGGAAAGGAGGACCTAAAAAAATTCAGGGAATTTTTCCTGAAGTGCCATTCTAGCATATCGACAGAGATGCTGTACATTATTGTATTGATACAGCTGTAAGGAATGCTCCTCTTCTGGGGGTGGGGAAAAAAGCTGCAAAGGATGTTCATTACCATAACTGAGTCCTGTTCCAGAAAGCATTTTGTTGCTATGAATTTATGGTTAGATACGGATTCAGTTAATGCAAGTGGTGATACTATGATATATATATTATTCAGTATCATATATATGTTATGTCCAGTACTTCTTCCCTGCAGAATGCTTATGGGCTTAAGGTTCTTAACTGGATTTAGAGCAGATGGGCGGATCTCCTTAAGGGGGGAAAATCTCCTTCCAGATCTAAAAAGTGAACTATCTCTTACGGAAGGTAAAGATAGGAATACCGATGTAACCTAGGTGCAATGCTTTTGAAGCATTTATTTAGAGGAAACATACAATAAAAGAGCAGTAAACCGATGTTACGCTGCTTGCTTTATAATCTAAATGTTAGCTGTTTTTGTCTGTTGAGTGTGAAACAACATGAAACCTTCAGAAGCACCTCATTTCTAGCCTGCTAGCAACTGACAGTCCATCACCAGTAATTTCAGTGGTTGCGCAAATATAAAGAGTGATGATACTAGTTATTGCCAGTAACCACATATGGTAAGTTGTGTAACACGAGTGAGATGCTTTCAATGGACAAAATGAGCAGCCCCTAATATACAGATAATTAAAACTCTGGTAGGAGCTCTATGGCAGAAGCAAAATAGGTGCTGGCTGAAGTGCAACTTCATGTCCTAAGTGCCTGAATTTGAAAATATGCTGCCTTTTTCATACATTATTATTGTTTAAAGAAGCAGTTTGATACCAGCATTATATAGTTGTAGGCTGTTCCTTGATACAGATTCCAGAAGGATTCCAGAATCAAGGTGCTGCTCTGTGTCCTTTTGTGCATCCAGATGTTTATCTACGTGTAGTCTTAAGACCTGGCCAATCCAGTCTCACAGGTACACTTTCTTTACACAGGCAGATAGTGATAGGACAAAGGGGAAAGGTTTTAAACTAAAAGAGGGGAGATGTAGATCAGATATTAGGAGGAAATTCTTCACTCAGAGGGTGGTGAGGCACTGGCACAAGTTGCCCAGAGAAGCTGTGGATGCCCCATCCCTGGAAGTTTTCAAGGCCAGGTTAGATGGGGCTTTGAGCAACCTGGTACAGTGGGAGGTGTCCTTGCTTATGGCAGGGGGATTGGAACTAGATGGTCTAAGGTCCCTTCCAAGAGAAGCCATTCTGTGATTTTTTTGAGTTTCTACAGTTTAAAGTTACTCTGTCACTGGCTATCAGTGTATCTAAAATTAGAGCTAAAGCTGAAATAAGGCTTAACAGACTGGCTGCTGTAATATTAATGTTAATGGAATTCCATTTAAAATAATTTATCATTTATATAGTGCTATTTAAAAGATACTTAGGGTGAATATAAATCCAGGTTATTGAATATATGTAGCTTACCATTTATCAACTGAATCTTAGGTTAGACTTTAAAAAAATTATTTAGGTGCTAGTAAATTTGATTCAAAGGCCTTTAAGACACATCATAGGGAAATTAACAATATAATGAAGTCTCGAGATTATCTACTCTAGAACATTGGTTTGGGGTTTTTTGGATGGAGTTGGTGATAGAGAGGGATAAAGGGAGTAAAATTCTGAAATAAAAACAAAGTTGTAAAGATATGTTCAGTGGTTGCCCCTCTGTAACTTCTTTCTGAATAGGGACTTGTGTAAGTCCATTTGTGTAACTTGACCAAACTTTCAGAGAACACAAAATAAGCAAAACAGGAAGTACACACTCCATGTACTCCCTGGAAATCTGGGAGACTTTGGAATCCATGTCTCAAAATCTTTGAATTTCTAATGCATTTCCTTTTCTTCTGGCATAGAAAAAATGTTATCTGTAAAGTAAAATTGAGATACAGTAGAGAAACCTGTGTAAGCAGATGTATTTGTATACATGAAGAGATAACATGCCATGCATGTTGATGGACACGATGTGAATTGCTGAGGATGATCATACATGGCAAAGTTGCAGCACGTCAGTCTCTTGAGGGTTGCATAGAGAATATAGAAGACAAACTGTGCCCTCAGGAAAGGAATACATTGGCTCCCTTGATCTGTATTCTTAAGACTGCTCGAGAATCAGATTTTGTAAGAAGACTTACACTGGTTCTGAATGCAGCCTTTGCTGCCAGTGATGTCTGATAAAGCAAAACGCATAGGTCACCCCAAGAGGTTTTGGAGTATCCATCTTTGAAAATATTCAAAACCCAGCTGGACAAGGCCCCAAGCAATCTGCTCTGCTTTGAGCAGGGTGATTGGTGAGATGATGTCCAGAGGTCCCTGCCAAGCTTAGCTATTCTGTGATTCTGTAAAAACAGGGAGAGGGCTTTATGAGGCCTACATTTTTCCAAGTAAATAGCTAACTTTGTGTTACCAAATCTTTTCCTTTTTTTAAGATTGGAAGTTTTCTGAGAATTTACAGTATTCATACAAAACAAGCAAGTGCTGAAAATGAAGATGTTTCACATGTAGAATTCCATCTTCATGGTGGCACCTGTTATGGTCGAGGAATAGGAGTGTTACCAGAAAGTCACCCAGATGTTAAAGAACTAAAAACGTAAGTTCTACTTTTTTTTTTTCCTAGGTGATTCTGGAAAACAGCATTCCAACTATACCAGTTTAGAATTGTAAATGGATGTAAGAACCAGAAACTCTGGAACAGAATATGCCTTTAGCACTGCTAATGTGAAGAATAGGTATTTGGGAGGATAAGTAAATGAAAGGTATTTTTTTTAAATTGGAAAATTAAGATTTGTATTTTATAGTGCTGTAATGAATCGGCAACTCTAACATACTTACTCTGTTTTATAGTGACGTATTTTTAGAGATAAAAGCCATAGTTAAGCAACTGGCTTTAGGACACTTTAAGCATATGCATATGTGTTAGTTGCAAATAGTGAGTCTTAAAAGATGTTTAAAATGAAGCATGTAATATAAAACTTTTCTGAACCAAGTTTATACACAAGGAAAAGCTAAGTAACCAAAGTCCCTGTTCCTTTATCAGGAATATAGAATTTCTTTTGGCACTATGTTGTGTTTAAAGTTCCAGAAGTGCTTTGGAAAGGAGTGTCACCTGCATCATTAATATGCAGTCCTGCAACTTATGATTCAATTGAGTTTTATATCTCTGCTGGAGAATTTATGTCTGAACATTATACCTGTGTACTGATAAACAGTAAGTTTCATATATATAGTCTCTTATTCATATATCTATATCTGTATATATATATATATACACACATGAGAGACTACTAGATTATAATATATGTAGCCATTTATTTTTAGATTCTTAGAATCTGTGGAACTGGCAGACAGTCAGAGTATGGATAGCATGTCTTCGCTGGAATTAGATAGCACTTCTAACAATATTGCAGGTAAGAATAACTGAAAACTGATTTCCTCTTTCTTCTAATATATATATGTGATCAAGATAAGGTTACAGTTATTGCTTCTCTAAATGTGTGATATTACTTTCACATACAAAGTGTTAAAGAATTCTTTTGATTTATTAGACTGGAAATTGACCTTACGCTGTTCTATCTCATAGTAGAAGCCTTTCACATACATTGAAAAATATTTTCATAGAAGGTAGTGAATAAATTATTAAACACAGGCTGTGTTCTTAATCGTACTATATTAGGTCATAAAGTCGAGTGTCATAATAAATCCCTCTCTCTAACAGAAGGTTTGTTAAAGACAGACACTGGAAACGCCACTACACAGCTGCTTGCTGAGGAGACTTTCCAAATCCCTCGAGTGGAAAAGTTATGTTAGTGGAAGAGTTGCAAAGTATGGTGCCATGGAAAAGTAGTATCTTACGGACAGTTCTCCAGATCCTATATTAATTCTTTTAATGGTATTTTTATCTTAGAATAAAAATAACTAAAAGTTAATTAAACTCTGAAGCTGGTTGGACACAGTCTGCATCTTTGCTTCTGGCTTTTAAAATCCTACATTACTTAGCCATTAGTAAAATACTTAGAATTTTGAACGGATTTACTGCACTGTGTATGTGTAGTAGAGGCTGTTCAGAGGAGGGACCAGGCAGTCCATATTTTTTTTAGAATAATGTCTGGATTCTTGTCCAGAAAGATTGTAGAGGGATAAATACAGTTTATATCAGTAATTATCATTCATTGTATACACTATGAAAAATCAGAAAGAGTTAATTTTATGTGTTTGACTTTTTGTTGTGTATTTGTCTGTCTATCTGGTTTTGTATGTCCACATGGTAAAGAAGAAAAGGAAGGAAAATAATTAGGAAATTTTTCTTGATTTCAGATCTTGAATCACAGAGATGTCAGCAATTATCTGTTACAGGTAAGGAACATTTTGATGACAAAATAAAGTTTATTTCTACTAAAGAACAAAAGCTGTTTTTGAGACATCAGCTCAAATATTGAAGTAATGTCCATTGCTTATTACAGTAAGAACTATTATAAGATTCTGAGTTTATGAATTGTTTTTATTTATAAAGGAATAAAACAAGTAGGTATTTTATTTCCATATGTAGAGTTTCTACACCGTGGTCCCACAGCCTTATCTTAAAGGCTGCCGTAGCATGTTGTATTAATAAATCTGAGGCTGCAACTTCGAGGGGAAAGATAAGGAGAGAATTAAGAGAAAATGCATACCTGCAGTGGCCATTCCGCATATTCCGAATACTATGTTGTTTAATAGGTATGTGTGGCTTTTTTTTGTTGTTTTGCAGTATTGACAGATCATCAGGATTTGAGTAACACTGTACTGAAAACTATTCGGAACAGCAGAGCTCCTCAACAGTATCGCATTAGAGCAAAGCTGAGAACTTTTAAACCCCAGAAGCTCTATCAGTCTATTAAACTTCATTGTTCCAAATGCAATTCTTTGTAAGTGCTTTACACAGTAAAAGTAATTTAGAAATTGTTCTATGTGTTTTAGGATGTCTAGATTTTCAGTGTATTTTTATCTTCTTTTTGTGTAAAATGAGCTGAATTTAAATGTATTTCATTTTGAGCAAAGATTTGAAGCTCACTGGTAATAAGAAAATTTGAAATCATCAGATGGGTTACAGTTACAGGATCCTTTTTGCACTTTCAAAACAATTTTTCTTTACTTTCAAATTTGACAGTGAGCATTTCTTACACTGACATTGTATTTAAGTACTTGGTTCTGTCTTGCAGATTTAAAATAGGATGTGCAAAAGGGTGTGATAGTCATAGGATCATAGTCTCTAAATTATGGTCAGCATTAATATGTCTTTGGATAAAGTGAATCTTCCAGAGGAGCCATCTTTTCTTGATCCAAAAATACTAGGGAAATAACATTCATCTCACTATTTTTGTCTTTTTTCTGACTCAAGTCAATTTACTCACCAATTTTATGATTGTTATTTCCCTTGTAATGTGGTTTCTCATCGTATCAAATAATGTTTGATTAAATGATCTCACCTAAAAACAGACATTTCTACTGTAATCTCTCTAAAATGGGGGAAAGTTTGTTTGACACAGCCTATTTTCAATTAAAATATAAAGCGACATGCATTTTAGTGCTATTCATGATTATCTGAATCCTGTATCACCTTTTTTTTTTTTGCGTGGGTTAGCCTCGCATCAGTCCTGAGCAAACAGCTTTATGTTAAACTGATGTAAACTGTTTCCTTCTTTAAGTGATGGCATGTTAGCATTCTCCTATCCTTTTGGATTTTTTTATATAATCAAAATTTATTATAAATGAAAGTCACTGAGGCAAGAAAATGCCCATACTAGCTTTTCCTGGTGCTTTTGGGTGCAAAGTAATATGCTTGCTCCTTTAACAGTATTTCTCGTCAGATGTTGTTATAATATTATCTTGGTTGCTAATGTAAGAAGTAGTGCTTCATCATCTTCAAAACATAGAAGTACTTGATCTTTATTACCAAGTATAAAAAGGAAATAATTACCAACTCTCTCTGCCACTTTTTTAGATATATTTGCCAACTCTGTACAAGCCTGTAGAATTGGTAGCATTTTGTTTGTTCCTTTTGAGCTTTATCCTTATCCCACAATTTTACTTGACTTTATATAAATTCTTGACTTGTTAGATTCCCCATTCCTGTTTGAGTCTCCTGCTTTTTCACGTATTGCTGCCATCTTTTTGCCTCATAATTAGGGCAGGCTTTCAACCAGAAAGATTTGCAAGGCTTCAGTTAGAGTATTTCTTACTACTGCTACTGCTACCATCCTGCAGCAGTGATGGGACTGCTTGCAGTGATTTTTCCAGAAATTTAGCTTCTCTGTTCTCAACATTGTATGTCAGGTGAAAGGAATCAGTGAAATACAATACTGCAGCTTGAGTTGAGTGAATTAAAAGGCCAGAGAAGGAAATGTGATTCTTACATATTCTGCCGTGGCAAAGAAGTTGTTTCCTGTTTTAGCACGTACTGAAAAGCTTGACTGAACAAAGTTCAATGTGAATTTGAACCTTTAACTTTCTGCAGTAAGGTGCTTATAATTCTTCATACATAAAGTCCTAGTGAGAGGTGTATTTTTGTTTTATCAGACTTTGAAAGATTCCCTCTAAATAGCAAAATATTCTCAGAATGATTGAGATTGGAAGGATCTTCTGGAGGTCATCTGGTCCAGCCTCCCTGCTCAAGCACGACCACCTAGACTATGTCCACGTGGCTTGTGAATATTTCCAAGGAGGGAGACTCCGCAACCTTTCTAGGCAACCTGTTCCATTGCTCAGCCACCAGAGTGTTTCCTGATGTTCAGACAAAACCTGTTGTGTTTCAGTTTGTGCCCTTTACCTCGTCCTGCTGCTGGACACCACTGAAAAGAGTCTGGCTTTGTCCTCTCTGCCCCTCGGGTATTTATATGCATTGATGAGATCCCCCCTGAGCCTTCTCTTCTCCAGGATTAAAAATAAATAAATAAATCTCTCTCAGCCTTTGCTTATAAGAGAGATACTCCAGTCCCTTAATCATTTTTGTGGTCCTTTGTTGGACTATGTTATGTCCAAGTCTTTCTTGTTTACTGGGGAGCCCAGAACTGGACACAGTACTCCAGCTGTGGCCTCACCTCTGCGGGGTAGAAGGTAAGGATAACTTCCCTCAACCTGCTGGCAATACTTTGCATAATGCAGCCCAGGCTGCCATTAACCCTGTTTGTGCAGAGGGCGCACTGCTGACTCATTTTCAACTTAGTGTCTACTGGGACCCCCGGATCCTTTTCTGCAGAGCTGCTTTTGAGCTGGGTAGCCCCCAGCATATACTGGTGCGTGGGCTTGTTCCTCCCCCTATGCAAGACTTTATACTTCCCCAAGGTCCCTGTGAACCTCCCTGTCAGACCATTTCTTCAACCTGTTGAGGTTCTCTTGGATGACAGCATGACCCTCTGGTGTATCTGCCACCCTCTCCAGTCGTCAGCAAACTTGCTGGGGCTGCACTCATCATTCAGATAACTAGTGAAGGTGTTAAACAGGACTGGATCCCATATTGACCCCTGGGGTACTCAGCTAGTTACTGGCCTCCAGTTACACGTGGCACTCTTTGCACCACTGATCACCATCCTCTGGGCCCAGCTGTTTCCAAGTCACCTCACTGTCTGCCCATTCAGCCTACTCATCAACAGCTCGTCTATGAAGATACTATGGGATTTATTGTCAAAAGTCTTACTAAAGTTCAGGTGGACAACATCTGCGGCTCTTCCCTCATCTACCAGACTGGTCATTTCATCATAGAAACTTATAAATTTGGTCAAGCATGATTTCCCGTTGGTGAATCCATGCTGTCTAGCACTGATGATTTTCTTGCCCTTCATGTACCTGGAAATGGTTTCTGGGATTATCTGCTCCATCTTTTTCCCAGGGATAGAGATGAGGCTGTACAGCCCTTAGTTCCCCGTCTCCTCTTTGCCCTTTTTTGTAGATGGGAGTAATGTTCCCTTTTTCTGTTATTGATATAAATAGAAATAGTTTTATTTGTATACCCACACTAAAGAGATTACAACCTTCAGGTTTCATTTTCCCAAAACGAATTTGTTCCATTCCTGCCTGTGCAGGAAATCTACAGGCTATAGAGGCCAGAAGTTTAATTTTCCATTTAAAATAGTTATCCAGCAACACAAACAGAAAGAGTTCACATGAACAGCAGCAGTGTGCTCATGAAAAGAAAGTTCAGATTCAACAAGACTTTTGTGTATCAATTTTATAGTTACAGCAGAAGAATATCAAAGTTTGGGCTTTATAGGCAGGAATTGTTCTATTCACTGGTTAAAGCAAGCTGCTCTTGGGTTTGAAAGTTAAATCATCAAAGTAAGCTGCAGGAGTTGTTGGTATATTCTCTTTAACTCTGCTCTGAAGGTTTCTATCTACTTTCTTCCAATATTTTATCAAATAGCCCAAGCCCTGCCCAGGCAGGTCTGTCTTGCTTAAGAGAAAACATCCTAATGTGTTTTTTTTCTTTCCGTACCACCTCTTGGCTCCTTTCCTGTTGGCAATGCTGTTAAAATTTGAATTCCTTGCGTTATTTCCCTGTGGGTGACAACTGGAAATGTTTGAATGATGCTCTCTAATGCAACAGAAAAAAAAACAAAACCTCTGTGACACAGAGTTGCAGATTTTGCTTTTACAATGCATATGTGAAGCAATTCTTCTTTTGCACTTTTTTTTTTCTTTCTCCAAAATACACAAAGTAAAATAGGCAGGAACATAAAGCTGGAATTTGTATGAGCTTGTAAGGTCTTTTAATTCCTCTAAAGCGGTATGCAATTGTGTGGCTTTTTTAAGGCCCAACTGAAATCCCTTAAATCTCTTATTTGTTTTTCCATGGATTTACATGTGTGAACAAAGGCACTAGGCTGCCTTTGCTCATAGGTAAGCTTACATTACTCCATATATTTGTTGGAAATGGAAATGAATTTTCTTAATATAATTTGTTGTATAGCTCTTAATGCCTAAATTGATGTAAATATATATATATATTTTTTCCTGTATATACTTTAAGTCTCATGACTTTTAATATTTATTCAGAGTTCTGTCTTCCTTGTTGCTAGATTGCTGTTAGCATTTACATACTAATTTTGGAAATGGTTTTAGGCAAGAAGTTCCAGATGGAGATACCTTTGACTTAATTTTGCAAGGCTCTGCAGTTACTCCCCCAAACCCAGAATTACACAGTACGTCCTGGTATGAATCCGTAATGTGGACTACACAAGACCAGAAACAAAGGAAAATAACTATTCATTTTGTAAAGCACGATGAAATGCTTCTATATCCTGAAGATACCTTGCTTATGATAGAAGGTAAGATAAATAAAAATATATCACTTCTTATGGCACAGTGATTGCTCTGGGTGTATATATAAATAATTAAAGTTAAGATACGTTCAATTTACATTCAGTGTAAGTAGTAATAATCATAAAGGCATTTTCTAAAGAAAGGAAAACTCAGCTGGAACTTTGTTAATGTTGTAGACACAGAGGAAAATGTAATCTTTGAAGGCTCATAAGATTGGTCAGGTGCTTCTTCTACCTATTCTAAGCTATACCAGTAAGCTTGTTGGTGCTTCTCCTGAAATTAATATCTGGCTATGTTGTTTTCCAGCTGTGCTTACTGATTTTTTGGTTCACATTTGAAGTCTGGTTGAGCCTTCTAAAAATAATTTTTAGTCTTGATATTGTAAAGGTATGGAAGTCGTATGATACAAGCTTACATTTAACTTTGTCAGCCTCTGGATGTCAGTGTTGTTTCAGACAAATAGAGCTTCTTGTAGCATGTTGGTTTTTTTAAATCAGATTTGCTTCAGGGAAGAGAAATATCCACTAAAGTTTAAATAAAGCAATTTAGCAAGAATCCAAATAAGGAATATTTTTGATAGAATAAGAATAATAAATTCTCAGTACAAAACAAAGTCCTTAATTTTCCCGAAGTATTGATGTGAATAAGTAAATGTGAGTCAGGTGGTCCTTTGCATCAGAGTCAATAGCAGACCACTTCTGTTTCCTGTTGTTTTATGTTTGACTAATTCTGATAGCAGGCTTATGCCTCTGACATGTTCCAAACTGGATTTGTGTGTGTGTGTGTAATCCAACCATATCTTTGCAGGGAAAAAAAGAAATAATGAAATATTTCTACTGCGTTCTTTTAAAATAACTAAAACATGACTTGTTCTTTTTCAGATTTTAAAATGACAGCAACTAAGTATCTGTGCATGTGGAAATACCTGCTTCATGTTGGAACATAGGCAGTATTTTAGCTCCTTTTTTTCCCAGGATGTTGATCATGAACCCTTTCCAAGCCACATGCTAGTTTCACTTTCATCTTATACGTTTTTGGAGGTTAAGATTTTGAAGTCTCCCTAGAAATATTCCTAATACTTCTCCAGATACAGACCAAACTCCAAGGCCAAATGCATTATGACAATTAATAGACAGGCACGGTCAAGTTTCTGTTTGCTCGTTAAACACAAGCAAATTTCTCTTGTCTTAACATGAGACTCTATTCTTCCCTATGATCATTATACTGAAGCAAGAACTTCTTGTCTTGTGTTTGGCACCTATTGCACTGGGATTGAGGAAATAGTTGGATAATGGACAGAACTTCTAGGTGAGCCTTCATAGGGAGTGAGGGAAATCTATGACTATTGCTGCAGATCAGTTGAACTGAAGAGTGAAATGTTAGTTAACACGTAGATTATTGCTCCTTGCATATTCTCATTATTTTTAATGATATGAATCACAGTGATTTCATATAACCCCTGGTAATTCTGTATGTTTTATGCTAGTCTCGTAGGAGCCAGAATACATTCACTAGATGCAACTTCATATTAGAGCAAAGTTGAAAGTTGGGAGGCCTTTTAGCAATGCCATAGTTAAAACTACCCTGAATTCAGTATATTTATTCCTTTTTCAGTATATTTATTCCTTTGACGAGAGTTAGGCTGCATATGAGAGGCTTTAACTACATCACTGGACTTGGAGGACCTTTGGAGAAGCTATTTCAGATATATCTGTCTGTTTTCCTTAAACTTTTTTTATCAGTTGCTCATTGAGGATGTTTTGTGTTATTGTGCATTTTTGTATCACCAGCGCACCTTTATTGATATGCACCTTTATTGATTTCTTCTCTAGTTATATCTGAAATACAAGTTACAAATATATACACTAAATATTTTACATCCCGGTGCCATAATTGCTTGTCATAAAATCTTTGAAAGGCCTTAATTAGAGTTAGTGATAAACAACAGTTGTAGAAAATATTTGTTCGCTCACTTTTTTTTATTATGTGTTGTTTGGTAGTTGATTAAATAGTATATTTTTATTGAACTGCTATTTCCAAATAAATAAGGAGGAACTGCTGACTCCCTCAAGTGTAGAGAGGCCTTGCAGAGAGATCTTTACAGACTAGAGGGCTGGGCAGTCACCAACTGCATAAAGTTTAAAAAGAGCGAGTGTTAGAATCTGCATCTGGGGTGGAGGAGTCTTGGGTACACCCACAGACTGGGGCACAAGATGCTGGAGAGATCCCTTTACTAGATCAGATCCCACAGATAGGGATCTAGGGTTTTTGGTTGACAACAAGTTGAATATAAGCTAGCAGCATCGCCTGGCAGCCAGAAGGGCCAGCCGTACACTGGGGTGCCTCAGGCACAGCATTGCTAGCCAGTTGAGGGAAGGGTTTGTTCACTGTTCTGTGCTGGTCAGGCCTCCTGTCAAATGTGATGTGTTTAAATTGGTACTTTTTCATAAACTAATGATTGAAAATTAATAGGTTTTTGCCACGTAGAAGCTGGAAAACCAGTTACTAAGATGAAGTTGCACATTTTCTTTATTTTTTTTTTAAGACAATTGCTAGTAAAATCATAGCAGAAATGATATGGAAGTGATTTTAACTAAATAGAGCTTCATGGTTACCATGATAACTCTAAGGAAGATATTAAGACATCTGCTCTAATAAATGTCCATCTTTGATTTTTTTTATTGAGTTTGATGTTGAGGTAGTGAGAAGATAATGGACCTTTTTTCGTTTTTTTTCCCATAATGGGTTTCAGTTTTTAGTGGAAGTCCTGAAATGAACATCCAGGCAGCCAGGAAACACAACTTGTTCAATTTATTCTTGATTACAGTTTAAGAAAACATTTTTCTGTTTTTAATAGGTGGAACATCAAAAGAAATCTGGAAGCTTACAAGAAGATTTAAATGTGTTATTCCTGTGAGATCCACAAAGAATGATCTTGAATTATTAGATCTTTCAGCTCCTTTTCTTTTACAAGGAAAAGTAAAATATTATGGGTAGGTTTAAAGGTGTATTTATTAGTACATTAAGAGTTGCAGTATTAAATGGAGATCATTTCCTTCAGTAATTCACATGACAGTGCTCAAGGAATAATGTTTCCAAGGAATCTTTGATACAAAGTATGTATAAAAGCATCCTTTTGACTGAACTGTAGTTGGGTATCTTGCTCACTTGCAGTATAAAACATACACCTTTAATTACACAGCAACCCAGCTTCAGTCTTGCCTTCGGTCTGTGTTTACAGCGTTGACTACATAGACAGAAATGTGCATATAAGCCTCTTCAGGCTGCAGAATGCCTAAATCTTCCTTTTGAGTCCAAATCTCCTATTTTCTGGACAGTCAAATACCATTTTCTGGTCTTACTCAGTAGACTAAGATCAAAACGTATGTTGCTTTAAAATTGTAAGCTGTTTTTTTTTTTCCACGTAGATAACACAGACCCCAGAAAATGAATTCAGGCTGTCGATCCAAGTCTTGTTCTCTGTCTAATTCCTAGTGCTGGGAAAGCTTGATTTTTGGACAACCTTTTCTCACCATTTGCTGTATATTGAGATCCACAACACTGCAAAATACCTTGCCTATTTGTGGATGACAGTAGCTGTAGGAACAACTTCAACAGGTGTCTGAATTCCACAGTTCCCAGAGCTGTGGAATGTGGTATGCTCATCTAGGTCTGCTGTCTGTGCTGTGACTTGGAATACTTTATTCCTGTTCAATGAGTGCTAGCAGCAGTATGTTTTCCCAGTACTGCACAGCAGCATACAGGTCAGAAAACTCAGAAATACCAGTTTACCTCATGCAAGCTACTAAGTCCTCCTTCTTGGCAATCCTAATAACTTCAAGCAGAGCTCTGTGTTGCACTACTTCAGGCCTGTAGGCAGTAAAAAATAAATTTAAAAAAATCTATGCAGAAATATCGCATATTTTATGTGAACCCTAATGGGGCCTGATAAAATGAATACAGATGCCATTTACCATATATTGTTTTGACCTTTCCAAATGTGGCTGTTCACAACTTTTTGAAATAAATAAAATTAACATCATTGAACTTCATTGAGCTTGGCTTCATATCCCTTGGATGGAATTAGGCCTGTTGACTTTTGACATGTAGCTCAAATAGATAATGCATGTTTAATTTGATTTCTAACTGTAACATGCTAGCACAGAAGCTTAATTTGGAAAAAATAGCTATTCTGTTATTTTGCTTCCTGAGGAAAATGAGAAGAACTTTTGGAAATTTTTCAGTATTTTCATCTACTTGCAGCATTTACTTACTATGTCACATTTTGTAAAATTCATAATGATATGTAAATATGTCAGCAGTAAAAGCAAGAGATAGCTTTAATAGCTCAATTAATGTTTGAACATAGGTAAAGCCAAGTTTCTCTTCTAACTCTGTTGTGTTTTTAGAGGATGCTGTAAGTTCAGATTAATTCTTGCTATTACAAAAAGAGATGTTGTTTGAATTGCTGAATAACTCAGTGGTGATATTTCTTTTCAGGGATGATTCAAAAGCAGCATTAAGGATTTTGATGTAGTCTAAAGCTTGTGTGTCCAGTGAAATAGTTGTTGAAAGCAGCAATAGAAATACTTTTGTGCTCCCATTGAGTAAGGAAATCTGAATGATTTCTGATCTGTGCAGAAAGCCTCTAGTATTAACCTTTCTGTGCTTGGTTGGTCTTACCATCTCGTTTTAAATGCTAGGTGCAAGCAGTGTTCAACTCCAAAGCCTATTAAGAATCTAAGTTCCCTGGCAGCAGAACCACGACCATCATGGGAACCAACCGAAATAGCACAAGGTCAGCTGATGTGATACTGTCCTAAAAGTGTTTTGTGTCCTGATTCTTAAATGTGTATACAAAATAGCTTGGTTTGCAGGTTGCAGTTTTGTATAGAAGGAATGTAAATTATGGCTACCTTTGAGTACAAAGCTGTAAAATTTATTCACCTTTTACAAACTGAAATTAAATATTTCCTTTTTTTCTAGTATGAATTAAATATCCTATATGTTGAATAGTTTATTCTACCATAGTTGTCACTAGTAAAGCTTGTCATAGTGCAGATGTAATTAATCTTTGGTTGCATCAATACAGATGTCATTTTTTAAGCTGTGTACATGCTTGCAGTATTAGAAATTAGTAACGTGCAATTTTTGTGATCTGACTAAAGCAAATCTTATTTAATGATTAATAAAGTTAAACTTTTCATCTGCAAGCCATGTCATGCTAAGCATATTGCAGAGTCTGAAAGAAGTAATAGATAAGAGGAAATATACAATAATCTGTGTGTTCTTGCTTTGTGTTTTCCCTCTGTTACTTCATGTAGTCAACACATAAAAATGCTGAAGGGAAAATGGAGCTTAAAACTTCATAACACATTAAGGAAAAATAAAAGCATGTTTTCATGCTTATTAATTCATGTTCTTATATATTAAGTTGGAATGTCTAGCAGTATCTAAGCTTGATAAATACTTCATAAAAGAAGAAAGTATTCAAGCAATACAGTGTTTATCTTAAACTGTCATTCGGTTAAATAAATGTAAATACGTAGCAAACTGTGTTGCAGCAGCTATGACTGACATGCAATCCTCAAAATGAAAGCATTGTTAATTAAATGCTTTGCAGCATTTACATTATTTTATGTATATTATTCTTTCATCATCTGTATTTTCAGACTAAATGATAACCAACAAATATATCAGATAAAACCTAAAATGGCTAGCCAATTTAAGTAAATGTGCCCAGAAAAGATTGATGCTGAGTTGCAGTAACTTTATAAGTTTAAGGTGTTTGCAGGATAATGGTTGCTGTTACCAGCGAGATAATGAATATAGTCACTTATAATGGATTATTTTCAGAACTGCCAGTAAAATTCTTCTGAGTAAGGGTTTACCTGGTAACTTTTACTATGTCATATAAAAAAAAGCATTTTCTTCAGAAGATATGTTTTCAGGTGGAATGCTGTTTTACCACTGAATTAAGAGCAACTCTCTTAATCTTCCATGAATAAGAGTAGGAGGACCCTACCAAAAGATAGGATCCCTGATCTAAGCAAATATTATCTTTTCTTTTACTGGGGTAAGAGTATTCTAAAACGTCTCTGTATTTGTAGAGCCTCACTTGTTAAAGTTTCCAGGCAAATTGCAATGTGCTCTCAAAGTATGAACAGAGAGCCTTTATTTTTTGGCCTATTGACTTATGCTTTTAATTACAGTATTCAAAGTAAGTTACCATTAAAGGAGGGATAGTGTCAGTTCCAGTTGTTATGGTTTGTCTTGCATATTCACTACATAAAACAGCTCCATTTTTTTCTTCAGTTTTAGGTATTGAACCACTCCAGTATGTGTTTATTATGAAGTTTACACTGGTTGATGGAACAGGAGCACTAAATGCATACCTTTTTGATTATGTAAGTAAACCTTGGTAAAGGCAGACTATATGGATCACGTGCATTTGGAGTTTGTTACTAGAATAGCAAATGCGTATATA
The DNA here is from genome assembly GCF_964211835.1 of Anser anser. Lineage (NCBI taxonomy): Eukaryota > Metazoa > Chordata > Aves > Anseriformes > Anatidae > Anser > Anser anser. The sequence goes on from NC_139720.1 coordinate 23,489,551, forward strand.
TATAGCAAATGCGTATATATAGAAGTATTTGTTCTAAGTTACCTGCATTGTTTGATGGTGACCATTACAAGTGTTATAATGTTATTGGTACTGTGCATCAATGAAGATGCACAGAATGCAATTTTTAGTAATTTTTCAATAAAATATCAAAGTATAGAATATCAAAGTATAATGACAAAGCTGGAGCTAGGAGATAATTTTATCTTTCCATAGACCTTTATACATGGCATAATTTCACTTTTATTGGCGGTGTTAAATTATGGAGCCTGAATGCTGTGTGAATGAGTTTCAGCATTTGCACAGGTAGCTTCCAGTTAGTTCAAAATCTCGTGACTTCTTTAACTCCTAGTAGAATCTAATCTTAGTTATCCATTTAGTAATTCCTGGTTTGTTTTTTTTCCGTATGAAGTAGTAGAGGCCTTCCTTCCCCTGATCCTAGGCTGTAGCTATAGCCATACAGCTAAGTCTTTGATTCCTGAAGCAGTTTATTCCACTGCTTTGCTAACCTTAGGTAACCTTTGCTAACCTAATTAATCTTTCAGTCTTCTCTGAAGCAACTAAAGGCCACTGAGACAGTGAAGAACACATACTTTTCTTGTCACTACACACTGAATGAGTTTTCCTTCTGAATACTGAAAAAACACACATAATGGTGTTATGCACATATAAAACACAAACATAAGAGTTTTTATCCTTTTTTTTTTTTTTTTTTTTTTTTTGCTATATCAGAGTTCTTTGTAAACTCTGATCATTCTCAGTGTTGTTCTGGGTTCTTTTCAGCTGGCCCACATTTTCCCTGAAGCGCTAACCCAGTACCCTAGCATGAGTCATTGTCAGATAATGCTTCTGTCTGTAACTATAATGGCGATCATTGAATTTCTTGCTTCCTGATTCATGCTTGGTATACTCCCTTCATTTCTGAGCAGAACCTCAGCTTTAAGAAATTATTTTGCATTCTTTGTGCAGTTGATTCGACTTGCTTAAATCCAGTATTTTATATAAGTATGTAGCGAAAAGTGTTTTTGTTGTTGTTTTGTTTCTGTCTTAATGCCCTTCCAGTTTGTGAAAAAAAAAATAATTCTTCCCTCCTGTATACTTGCAGTTCCCTCAGCTTTGTTTTTCCTGTAAACATAGTAGACCTATCTGTTATTCCATAAAGCATGTCACATGAAAAATCGTCAAAAGCACCAGACTTAGGACAGTCCACTGCATAATCCACCTCAGATGATCTCCCGTTTTGACAGTAAACTACTAATAACTCTTCACAATTTTTTGTTGTTGCTCTCCTTTTACCCTAATTCATAAGCTTTATTATTAGATTACCAGTTTGATGCACAAAGATGGTTTGAGTAAGAATTTTCTGTAGAACTGAAGGTGAAGGATTTCTGACTGAAGAGATTGTCATTGCTTCTTATATCTCCAGTCTAGGGCAGAAGATGATATTAGTCTAGCAATCTGCCTTAGTGAATTTGCTCCTTTAAATATATTGTTCTGTGCAACAAAAATATATGTCAATCAATACTTTTTTTTTAAACATACACATGCACACATATTTTAGGTATTGGCATAGATTTTGAGATGGTAGATTGACCATTTTGAAAAGGGAAGGCAATCCAAAAAGTGAGAAGAATTTGGTAAAGAAGGGAGAAGAACTTGGCATTACATTCTAACTTTGTCTTTATATAAGTGCATCTGTGTGTTTTCTTATTCCAGTAATTCATAGCTGGGAATATTAGGATCTCAGAATACACAACTGGAGTAATACATCTGCCCAAGTGGAAATGAGTCAGCGTAGTGCCACTTAGGACTTACAATTTTCTTCAAAATGTGACAGAGAAACAGTGGGATTTTTTTCCCCTGCAGTTTAATACATAGTATTGTTAAATGCTATTAGATACCTATTGAACTAAGTTTATCTATTGTTTTACTAAACAATGTTGAATGTGACTTTGAAGAGAATTATTTTCCTTGTTTAATTTTAAGACTCTTAAGTAAAAATAATAATGGAAAAAAATGGGTTTTCTTAAATACCACAGTGTATTAGCAGCAAAGGATGTCAAAGACTGCAATCCTCATTTGAACTAGTCATCTTCTCCTCCTACTGTCCATTGTCTTTTCATATACAGAAACTAAACTGCAAAAGGGAGGTGGGGAAAAAGATTTTAAACCAACTCTTGATTCAGAATTCCAGAAATCTTTACTTCAGAGTAGCCTGGATTCTTATCAGATATTGCTCAGTACTATAGCTCAGCTGCAGGAAAAAGAAACAACAGTTTTTTCTGAAGTGCCAGCTGCCATTCCTGCTGGTGGTAACTTCAAAGGCAACCAATACGTTCCAAGCCTGATCTTTGGTCCTTTAGCATCACCTGAGATGGAACTGAGCTACTTTGAAGTACAACTTTACACCAGCTTCCGGTCACACTTTTATAGAAATGCTCTCAGTTCTTTTCTTCTTTATGTAATCATTGAAGGAAAACATTGAAAAGGTGAATAGTCAGAAGAACTTGGAGTGAGAGGAAAAAGTAGTTGTGTGTGTGTCAGTTTTGCTACAGGATTACCTGCTAACTACCAATCAGTTCTGTTAAATGTCTTATACAAAAATTACACAAAAGGTAGATTATTCTCTGTTTATTTTTTTTAAAGGAGAAATTGCCATCAAAAATTTGAACTCACTTTGAAAGCTATAAGGTGAATAGCCCTGAGAGATACAAGATTAGGTAACAAGCTTGGAAAGAATAAATGGGAGCTTTGTCAGTGATGTTACTGTATATAGTTTAAAAAAAAAATACAAAGAGGTTTATCTAACATTTCCTTGCTCCATTTGTATTTTATTCTTCCATGCAGAAACGCATCCTGCATCATGAGCCCTTCTCCATTGTTTTTAAACTTCCAAAAAGTGGAAGAGAATTCCACTTGAACTCCCTTTCAAGTGTGAAAGTATGAAGCCAAATTGCAGTGCCCCCTTGTTTTCAAAGGGTTGACTGTCCTCTCTCACCTTAACGTTGTCTGATAATGGAGATTTATGAGAGATACTTGCCAATTGCATGTACACACTTATGTATGCAGGTGTGTTAGTAATATATATAGTGTTTTCTGGGTGGCTGTAGTTCCTGAATACTAAGGAGTACTGAAACACAGGCTACTATTTTTTCTGACAGTTTGTTGTCTTCCTGTTAAAAATCATATTTTTCTTCTGTTAACTCTCTGGATAATTTAAGTTCTTTAAAAGGACAAGCAGTCAGGATTCTGGCTAATGGTTTCTTACCCTTCTTCCAACCCTTTATGATTTCTGTTCTCTTTCAGGAGAAGTTCTTCCAAATTCCTGCCTCTGAAATTTTAAGTAATAATTTTCTTCAGCAAAAGATGCAGATGACCATGAATACACTTTGTCCTCCAGGAAGAAAATTAGGTTAGGTTGATGTTATTTTAAAGGGGGGTGAGAAGGGAAAGGGTCTTTCTGTCTGCTATTACGTATGCGAAGTCTTAGAATTGAACTTACGCATGGGTAAAACTCAGAACCAAGAAATTCAGGGAGTCTTTAAGGGGAGTTCCATTTTATTTGCTTTTATGTATTTCTTCAATAGTAGGAAGACCCTTTTGAGTGAGAAAAGTAATGGTTCAGTAAATTTTCATGTGGCATGCAGTGCTGTGTGAATACAGTCATGTTTAGGTATGCACTAACATGTTGATTGTATTCATACAGAAGTTTGCTGGAACTGTACTGAATGTCACAGCGCATTAGGGTAAACTGAAAGGGAATTCAGTGTATTGTTCGTGCTGTGTGAGAGATTCTTCTGAATGCACATACTGATTTAGAGCATCCCTTGCTACAGGAAACATCCATGGAAATTAAGCAAAAAAGCTTCAATCCAGATTCAGTCAAAGAGATTTTCATACAGTATTTCTGCTGTGGCAGAAATTCTCTATGCCCAAACCACGCACATCCAAGGTAGCCACAGCTTCAACCTCAGGAGCATACTCCACGAAGTACATGGATATCAATGACAACCATACCAGAGTCTACTTAAAAGACTATCCTATTGTAAAGGGTGTAAAGGATTCCCTTTTGAGACCAATTTCATTAGTCTTAGTATCACTGAGATGAGTTTTTATTATTGGGAGGTCTTTATGCTACACTGTTGTACAAATACAACCAAGTGGTATGGGGGTGGGAGTGGTCTTGGAGGCTGATTGTCACTGAATACCATTTCAGATGGTGCAGTAAATTTTAACACAAATTGGAATACTAGTTATGAATTTTAATTTCAAATTAGTAATTGATTTTTATTCTCTTTAAATATTTTACATGTTTAGATCCTAGTTAAGTTCTACTTCTATAAAAGTTAGAAATGAATATTAAATCATAATTTGGTTTTGATTTGTAGATGACTTGCCATGGCTGGAATGCTTCATCAAGTCCTATAACATCACAGATGGGAAGAAACAGCAAATTTATTACCAAATTTTTGACACTACGGTTGCTGAAGATGTTGTATAGTAATGTGTTACTGGTAGAAAGTAATTCTGTAAGAATCTTTTTTTTTTTTTTTGGATTTAAGACTGTATAATAAAACCTATGTTCCTTTCTTAGGAATTGAGCCTGTGTGCATTAAGTTTTAGTTTCTGTATTGAGTTAAGGTGAATGGGAATTTTGTTTTGATGTATTTACTATATTCCTGGCACACAGCCTTGTGATCTGAGTGCAGTTGGAGGTGGTAAGCAATTGGAAGCAATCTAGTATCCTGCTGTCTTTCAAAAAGGCAGTGATGAGGTTACTTTAAACTGGTGAATTTTACTTAGAAAATGCAGTCAGAATGATGCTGCATAGTTCATTTCTATATTAAAATAAGCATTGTCAGTAGAGATACGGAAAAGGAGCTGTTCAGTAAACTTTCAAACTATTTTCTACAAGTGTTTTGGTGGCGTAACAAATATGGTCATGTAATGATTATCACTAAAGTTAAAGTCAAGTCATGAAAGTAAGCTGAAGGAAAATTGTAAACTGAATATTGGTATTCACTAGATTGTAATGATTTTTTAAGGTGGCCCTATTGGGGACCAAAGTTGTTATCATGTTTATTACCTGGCTGTGTTTTCAAAGGCTCTCACATATCAGGGTAAATTTTCTGTCACATTACACTGCCCGTATCTGACTTTTCTATCTTTCATAATGAGATTGTATGACTAAATTTAGAGAAACCAAACCAATATAGTGACGTTGTGGCTTGAAAATACTGCTCGAGTAGGAAAATTACTTGATGGTTTTACTTTGCATTCAGAAGTACATAGGACAAATTCGGGACATGTTTTTTCAGTGATAATTAATGTAGAAATCCCTGTCAAATCAAATGCTTCCCATCAGAGAAAAATCACTTAATATTTACAACAGCTGTTTTTTAAGGGAGTTCAGAAGCAAGATGCAATACTTGTAAGTAGATTATTATTTTGATAGTAGATGACACTTTCTTTTTTAATTTTTATGGGATGCTTACTAGATTATACAATTTGTCAATTTAAAATTTAGTCTACATATTTTCTGATACTCTAAAAATTTATAGTGAGTTTACGTGCCATAAATCTGGAGAATGTGTTCTTTATTGATCAGTGTATGGGGAGAACGAATATTAAAGGGGGTGGTTATTGCATATTTACTTTAAAAGCTAGGGAAAAACTCAACTTTGGAATGGGGCTAGCAGTTTACCAAAGAGCAGTACTGACTTATCAAACATTGCCCGAATCTGTGAACAGACACAAAAGAAGAAAAAATAATTATAAAGGATATTATAAAACTTTAGACACTGGCAGGATCCCAGTGATTTCAGAAGTTAGGATTTAAATTGAAGGCAATCTTTTTTGCTTTTCTTGTATATAGTGCATGAAAACTTTTGAAGATATTTTGATTTTTAGATTTTTGTTAACAACTGATAACAGATATTGATAATTTACATTTTATTGTAAATAAGTCTTTTCATCACATCCCGTGTCTGAGATGCCTGTAAGAAAACTGACGCTTTTCTGCTGTTGAATATTGTATTAAAACGTTTATTAAAGATTTTTCCAAATACTGTGTTTTTTGTATTTGAATTCTAGTTCCTAGTTCATAAGACAGTGAAAACTTAGTCATGAATAGCCTTCCTCCAACAAAATGCATTGTTTGTATAGTTTGTTGATTGAAACATGTACATTTAATTCTCTTTCCAAATATAATTCATAGAAATAATTTTAATTAGTAGTGAAACATTAATGTGTTTTACAATACTAGAGATCACTATAGAAAAAAGAATTCGTGCACAGAGTTGAAAATGTCTGCTTCATTGGTAGCCTTTAATATGGAGTGATGGAAGTCATTGAGATGGGACACTGACCTTTAGTTTACCTGTTCTCATCAACACTGAGACCTGTGAATGGTTGAAAATCTTGAGATTGCTGTGTCCTGGACTTTGAACATCAACAGAGAGAGGTTTCTGGAAGCTGTGCATTTCAGAGAGCAAGTTACTCTTAGCCATTAGCAACCTTCTGTAATAGAAGTAAAAGTCACATTTCCCATGGTCGATTTCTTAACTATGTGATTTAAGTTTCTAAAATATTACTAAAATACCATGTCTGTTTTTAATAGTTTCTGACCTGTTTCAGTATTTTTTTATATATATTCAAAAACACTCCAGAATTGAAACAACAGATCAGGTTAGTATCTGTGCACTCAGAACCAGTGAAACAGTCCAGGCGTATCTTTCTCATGTCTCATCTTCCTCCACCTATTGCACATCACAGCATACAGGGTAACTGCATCAAAACAGTTTTTTTTTGCTAGAAGTGTGGAGTAAATGACAAATATGCACGGAAAACAAAGTATGTATCACACAGCAACATCACCACTGGCAAGTGCAAAGAATGTCTTTAGAGGAAGTATGAAAGAAAATAAGAAAAATACAAAAAAGCACTAAGGAAACATGAACTCATCACCCCTCACCAACACCAATTAATTGCACAGGTGAGTATATAGAAATGATAAAGTTGTAAGTAAGGAGAGACTTCAGGGGGGAAAAAAAAAGGCAAGAAAGCAAAATAAATGTGGAACAGTATTTTGAGGGATTCCCATATGCTTGACTCCTGAAGTCCTTGTTTTAAGGTGTTTTAAACACTTATGGTTGGAAGTCTTTCCAGTCAGTTCAATTTAATTAATTAAATTTTGAAACTCCAACTAAAAAGAATGTACAATAACAACATACATTACAGAAAGAAGAATGCATTTCTGGTAAGTGATCCTGCTGCTCAGTGGTGACTGAACTTTCTCATCAGCTTCTGCTGTTATGGGATACAGAGATTCACAGACAAGACTTTGAAATGTCGTGCTTAATGCTAATCCTTTGGCTACAGAGCAGCAGGAAGTGGGATTGGAGAAAAAAAAAAAAAAGCAGTGGAGCCCAAGCTAAGAGCCTTAGGTTTGCAACAGAAGGAAGAGAGTTTGTTTTAGTAGAGATGAGTGCTTAGCTCTTCATTGAACCACAGTGTTTTACATCACAGTAGATTTATCGTGTTAAAATATGTGAGGCCAGCATGAACTGTAATACTGCAACAAGGAGCATGGAGTAGTTAAATAAACATATTTTAAATGGTATGTTTAAATTCAGGTCAGGGTAGAATGGGAGGAGCATTGAAGTTAATGCTTGCTTGAAATTTTCTTCAAATAAGCATTGTTGCAAGTGTACTGAATAATGAATTGGAAATATAAGGATTGGAAACATTCAGCAGCAATGGGGAAGAAAAGGAAAGTTTTAGAGGACAGCAGCAAAGGCAAGAAGTGATGGTAAGGAGGCTTTAAGAGACTGATTGCTACAGACCCTGTTCACATCATTTCTTACATATGAAATTTCCAGAAAGAAATGCAGTTTGTGGAAACATCCACCTGATGAAGGATTACCAGGTCTTAAGTGCTTTATAAAAGTAGGGCAGAATTATGTTATAATTAATGAGCCTATCTACAGCAAAGACATGATTGGAATACAGAACTTCCTGCACCCCAGAAAGACATTATAATGTATTTTTCCTTTTTTTTTCTGATAAAACTTCAATATATGGTAACTCCATAACACTGCTGCCCTATCTGCAATTTGTCATCTTCATAAACCCAGCAAAGTGAAAGTCTAGGAATAAATCTCCATTTAGTAGATACTTGCTTTAATTTGAATTTTGTTAGTAAACTAGGGGGAAATATGGTTAGTATGGAAATAGACACTCTAGGTGTGTGTGTGTGAATATTTTATCTCATAACTGTTATATTACATATGCAAAGTTTTGAGCAGAAATTTGTTCCATACCTTCTGTGTGTGTACAGCACGTGAACTACCACTGATTAAAATACAGTTTTGTCAGGTGCCGGCTACATCTTCACAATGCAGTCCACATTTCTGAAGACTGGCTCAAAGACTATCAGGTAGACTTGAATTATGGAGTTATGAATCTGAATTATGGTGTTACTTTATTGAAATGAATTCTGTGAATGATGGCAGGTTAGAAATGTTGCTTGAATTTTGTGACTAGAAGAGCAGCAGAAATGAACAATTAAATCTGCTGATAAAACAGACTTAAGTACAGTCTTTATTTCTTCCTTTTCTCTGCAAATGGCTCCTTAAGCAACTCAGAGCTGCTCTGAATCAATGTTTCAAGTGACAAATATGACTAGTCACAGGCAGGGTGTGTATTAGTTGGGCGGGGGGTTATTGCTTGTAATGGGGAGGGATAAAGGGTGTGCACCAGAGAGCAGCATCTAATGCTATTACCCTGGTATAAATGTACTTTAATACGATACCCCAGCTAGAAGGAAACTTCTGTCACCATTTACTGTGCTAAAGGTGCAAAGCCCCATAAGAAGTTGGAGGAGTTGCAGTGATTGAGTTTGACGTAAGCGCACAACTTAAAGAGATGTCAAAGATCATCTTGACATGCCGCCTGTGGTCTCACTGTGCTCGGGTGCCCTAGCACATATGTGTAGTGATGTGCGTAAGGTCATGCTGCTCATAAAGCTACGGTTGTCTTAAAGGTAAGGCGTTTGGCTTCAATTACTCTTCCGCTGTGGGCTGTGTTTTGTCAAGGTGGGCAACAGAAGGTAAAGCAACTAGTGATACACAGGTAAAGGAGAAGGGTGCAGCATGATTTTCCACCAAGGTCATCCATTTATTAGCATTGTGCTGCTGCTTGGGTCCTTGCTTGGAAAAAAAAAAAAAAAAAAAAAAGGAATCTTGAAAAGTTTTGTTTGAGGGCGTGGGAAAAGTCAGAAGTTGTTCATGAAACCTTGAAGGACAGTTAAGATCAAGGAGTGTCCATTAATTATCTAACAATGCACTTTTTAAAAAAAAATCAGATAATGCAACTTGAAAAATCTTGATGCAGAGAGCTGTTGCCTGCCATGAGCTGTATGATTTTGGTAATGATTAACTTTTGGAATATTATTCCAATCTGCATGCAAGTGATTAACTAGACTACTATTTCACTGTCTTATTTGCAAACTTGTTCAATGCCTCTGGATCCAGTTCCTGGAAATTGTTTCTATTTGACCTGGGGGAGATCAGTTTGTTTTTCTTTTAAAAACCGAATGGGAGAAAAAATCTTGCAAAAATACCAATCCCTTATTAACTAGATACACTTCTCCAAGCACAGGGGCCTGCTCACATCAGATCATTTTTTTCTGGCAATTATACAATGATACGAAGTGTACCTTGTCACAGCAAGCTTACCAAAGCATTGTAAAAATAGCAATAGTTTTCAAAGCTCATTTATCTGTTCTTTAAGACCTGGAAAAACGGGAATGTCTTTGGCCTACTTTTCAATCTGGGTAAAGAGGTGGCTGATCTGATGTGATAGGGCAGGGAATTCTTAACTCATTTCTTAGTGGTTACAGCAAAACTACTCATAACCTCATTTTAAATAGAGGTCATTGGCTAATATGTGTCAGGAAAGCATAGAGCTGTACCAAATACTCCTGTCAAGAGCAAATGCAGCAGAGCAAATCAGAATTGGAAATCAATTCCAATTGAAACTGACACAAGGAAAACTAAAGCAGAGGGAAATGTGACAGTGATATATTCTGCTTTTGGTAATTCAGCTTTGGTAGAGAATTCTGGTCTGAAACTTAAACCAAATAACAAATAAAAATTCACTATGACAAAAAGCATAATGAAACTACTTAGATTAGAGAGCCCACAAGAGACACTGCACTGAAAATTGCTGTTTTCTTATTGAAAATTGACTTGTCTTCCCTAAATGTTTCATTCTTTAGGCATTTCTTCTGGCAGTCAGTTTATTTAGGTTCCCAATCCAGTCCAACCAACATTTGGATTTTCCAGCTTAGTCTATCCAGCAAGGCTGTCAGCTAGTTATTTTATAGGAACTGAAGTCTAGCTATCTGCGTCAGCAAAGAACTGGAGACTGTAATCGCTTTGGGATCCTGACCACATCAGGTAATAAGAAAAGCCACCAATGTTCATTAACAACTACTCCATGCAGTTTTTCCTATCTGTAGTGATGCAGCTGGAAGACTGTTGTACAAGGAGTTAATGATATGCATGCTTGCTGCCTTCCCATGTACGTAGGTGCACCCCGAATAGCCTGTGAGTGCTTATCAGCAGAGTGATCCATGATTACTCTGGTGTATGCCTCTGTTCCATGGATGCCGTGCAACTTGCTCTATACAACAGTATTATTAATCAGGGTATGCTTAATCAATGCATAAGTAACCAAGTTGTATGTATTCAATATGTATTCAATAAATGTATGTATACTGCATTGTCTTGTGTACTTCAAATACTATATGCACCTGTCTGGGAACTATACCTTTGCTGAGGTGAGAGCACTGGAATGTACTGTCCAAGGGACTCTTCAAAATGAGGTCTGGATTCCAAATGCAGCAGCCCTCAGTGCTTTTTGCATCATTACAGAATCACCTAGGTTGGAAGAGACCTCCAAGATAACCTAGTCCAACCTCTGACCTAACACTAACAAGTCCTCCGCTAAACCATATCGCTAAGCTCTACATCTAAACGTCTTTTCAAGACCTCAAGAAAACCACTTCCCTGGGCAGCCCATTCCTAACAACCCTTTTGGAAAAGAAGTTTTTCCTAATATCCAACCTAAACCTCCCCTGGCGCAACTTTAGCCCATTCCATTCTCGACCCCCCCCCCCAAAAAAAAAAAAAAAAAAGCACTCACACAACCCCTGAGAATTGGCAAGAGCTGTTTATTGCCAGGACATCTTGCAGGTAAGCCTGCAGGATGTCTGTGGTGTTTGGTGGCTCCAAGCTAATGCTTGTGATGGAGCCTGAACAACGAGTAGGGGGCTCGCCGGGCACCCCTGCGATGCTGTTGGTGCTCTCGGATGGCAGAGCACAAAGACATGCCACAGTAGTCCCAGCTCTCTTCTGACCAAGGTGGATCCACTTCCATCTGTTCCTCCACATCTGGTGGATCCAGCTCCATGGGCTCCACAGTGCTGGGCAGAAGGCTAAGCCAGTCTTTGCCCAGAACTGCCCAAATGGGATGCCTTCCATCAAGAATGTTTTCAGGCCAGTGTGCTGAACCAGGGGGTCGTCCAGTTCCACGCCTTGCTCCCATGCCACTGTCAGCTTGATTTTCATGCATGGGTCCGACGCTGCCATCTGGTTTACGGCCATTACTGGGTCCCGCACTGTGCCCCAGACTATGGGCACGCCTCTGCTCCCTGCGGCTGTCTGCCTGATGTTCCTGCCTTCGCCCCACCTCACTGTTGCTCCTATGGTAAGGCCTAAGCCCCCTATTGCTGGGTGTTTGAGGGGCCGGCCTGTTCCCCGCATCGTTGCGGTGCCAATGATACCACCTGTATGTGTCTGTGGGCTGGGCGCCAGAGGTCTGTTGGGCACTGGTGTCTCTTGTGCCACCGGCACTATCCCTCCACCCACAACACATCTCCTTCTGCTCGGGTTCATTCCTTCTCGGTGCTTCACCGGACTGCATCGCCGTCCTCGCACACCAAGGAGGCCTGCCGCTCGCCTTGCTGCTTCTAGTCTCCTTCCTGCTGCACAAGCTGGCAGTCAGAGGGCCTAGATGCTCAGCGAATGCTGGGCCAGCTGCAGGGGTCCTGTTTTATAGGGCCCGCAGCAAAGGTGGGGCAGTGGTGGCCAGTGTGACCTCAGCAAGCCTCTGTGATGGGGTGGCCCATACGTGGTCAAAGGCGGCTGTGTTGGGAGCGGCCTGGAAGGTGCCCTCATGTGGACAAGGAGGAGGGTTGGGGGGGGCTGAGGGCCCCTTCTCTGGGGCTGGCTACCACGGGCCATTTGGCTTGCCAGAGAGAAAGGCTGCCCCTCGGCCAAAGGGACTGCCCTGCACCTCCCATCCTGTGCCCTGGGTTTATTTTTAACTCTGGTTTTTAGGTAATTTCATTCTATTCTTTACAGAAAAGAAGAGAAGCAAGCTGCATCTTGTGAGCAAGACTGAAGAACAGCTGATGAACCTCACCAAAGACACGATCTCTGCAGCATGCCATGGTCCACCAGGAGGGGCTTGTCTGATTCTGTAGTTCTGGGCTTGCCAGTTTCAGGAGGGACTTCAGATTGCTGTAATCATTTCTGCAATTTCCATTCTTAGCTCAATAAACCATGTAACCAGCTTTGAGTGTTGGTGCCTTTCATACTGAGATCCTGAAAGAAGTAGCACCTCCTTGGTGCAAAACACCATTGCTCTTAGAACATACCAGTACTCCACTGTTTTTCCTTAAATCCATTCAGCAAGGTGGAATATTAAAAAAAAAAAAAATGCAACTGTTGGTCATGATCTAATGAAGAGCACTTGAAAAGTTCAAAATAAAGGCAGTATATTGAATCTTGGTTTACAATAGCAGTCTCTGCTCCAAAATATGCATTGACAAATATGCATAATGCCAGGTGGCAATGTGGCAATATAGCCCCTTAAGTTCTTCCTTTACAATTTGTGCTTAGTTCCAGGTTTTATTTGGTTGTAAAAGAAATTTATTCTGAGTTAAATAAAAACAAAAAAAAACCTCTTGATTTAAAAATTATATTTCTGATCTTTGCATAGGGAGTAGAGGAAAACAATTGCCACCTGGCACTGTTTCAGTGTAGATAAGCTATTTTTTTTTAGACGACAGCAGAGAAAGAGGTGCTGTAATGGGTGGGATCAAAGGTAGTAGAATTATTTTCAAGAAGCATACCCAGTATCCCATTGTATTTCATTGCAGACTAGAGTGGCGGACAGGGTATATCCTTACATAGGAGCCTGGCAGCCCTGCTGCCAGCACCTGGGCATGCACACACAGCACAACATGCTGTCTAAACTCTGTAGCCATAGGAGCAAGCTCACAGGCAGTCTGTGAAGCCTATTTACTCATCCTTAGGGATGCAGGTGACCAAGGGTATTAAAGGCTGATGGATGTAATTTTCTTTTTCATCCATATGTTCCCTTCTGTACCTCTGGCAGTGTAGAAGGGGTTTGATACAGGCAGAGCCCAGGCTCCCAAGCTGATAAGATACTGACATCTTGCTATTGCTGGCTCAGATGTTCTGATTTTAGTTAAAGAGAACTGCATGAAAATTGACAGTGTAATAAATAATGTTAGAAAGCTGTTAATTCAAAAATTCTAGTCTGTTCACTGATAGAGCAGAGCCAGACTCTTAATGAGAAATGAGGTTTCAGTAAACAGAAATATATTTGGTCATGATCCATAAAGGGCTTGATTTCTCAAATTAAGTGCAGAAATAATGTGGGACAGAAATGTGCAATTTTCTACCCTACTCTTTTTTATCAGCTGAAAAACACATTATTAAATACTTAAAAGTTTATCCTTCCCTGTAATAGACACACACAACTTAAATGGTAGTTGGCAATGAAGGACTGGGACATTTTAATCAAGAGAAGAACTTAACACTTAAGGCCTAATTGTGCAAATAACCCATCTGTCTTGTACAGTGCAGAACCAGAGTGATATTTTTAAGGCTAAATCAAGCCCTTAGAAATTAGACAATCTGTTGCCACTTCTACCCAGCTGTACTTTGTGCAGTGGCACTATTATCTGCTAACTCATCTACTACTAGGCAATGTGCTAGTGGAAAGAAAGGGTTTCAAATAATTGAGCAAATGATTATCACATTTCTTCTTTTAGTGGTACTGAAACTATCACAGACCCAAAGTTATATATACTCACTGAAATGAAATATTTCATTTAGAAATGTGCTAAAGAATTCATTAGAAAATTCTCCACAGCTTTCTCTTAACCTGGATTTTATCATTATTTGCAGATAGATACAGTCCCAGTAAGACTTCATGGAATTCTTCTGCGTAATCATTCAACAAAACTACAACATATATTTTAAGTTTTGCCATGGGCTCATTCATTTGGCTAGCCATCTGTCCACCTAGGTAAAATCCAAAGTCAAAGCCTATATTTCTTGAGGCAGTGTCTAACATCTGGACAGTCCAGTCCTTTTTATTCAATTATTATCTTTTGCAGCCACTTGAGGTAGAGCTTTGTGAACCAGTGAGCTTCTTAGCTTCAAGATGTATCAGTAAATTCAGATATTTGTTTAGAACAGATGAATGAAATGAGTGGTCAGGTTTCAGTTACTGTTTCTCAGTATCTGAAGAAATTGCGAATATCTGAAATAGACATTCACAGCTCTGTTTGTTTTGTTTTGTCTTGTTTTTACTAGCATCATCGCAGTGATAGAAGAGCACTTTAATTCGCTATATTCATACTTCAGACTTAGCTGAGAAGATCACACACAGAATAAGAATGAAAAAATAAATTCTGACACAACGAGCTGTAAGGGAACAAGGCTTAGTCATAAAAATTCCCTTTAGACAATCAGTACATATTTCATTGTAATTTACTTAAAAGAGTAAGACCTCAGCCTAAACAATCATGTTATCTTGTTAGAAGTGCATCTGAAATATTTGCTATTTGATCTCCATGGACAGAAAACATCTAATACACATTATTTTTTTAAGGTAGTCAAGCCAGGGACCACAGCCAGAGTTGTGAATCCTTTGTGTTATGCCCCTCACAGACAGCCATATGGACACAATCCTTGTCATAGATTGTGCATGTTTATGATCGGATACAACACATAAATGAAACAGATGAAAGGGAGGGATGTGAAAGAAAGGATGTCAAGATAACAGTATAATTAACAAACTTGCGTTGCTACAGGCCAGCTCACTGTGCTCGTCTTCCCTGAAGGGGCAGCATTGCATCTCAAGTCCACTGATTGCAAGAGATCTGTTTTCTGTTCTTAGTTTTGCTAAAGGTAGATAGTCAAGATTTCAAATATTGCTCATCTGCCACTTAAGAAAGTAACTGCATTCTTGAAGCACTCTTTGGAGAGCTGTTCAGCATGTCTTCTGGAAAGCTGGCTGGGGTGTTGCACCATTAATTTGTTAGAAGCTTTCATTCAGCGCTCCAAAGCATTACTGAGTTATTCCTTTTCCTAAGGAAACAGGCTCAAAGCAATTAACATCATACACACAGTATGAAATAGACCTTTCCTTTGTGTTAAAACTATACCAGGAAAGTTCATGTGTGTGGAGAAAAACAAGTCTAATTTATGTTCATCACTTAACACTTCTGAGAGAAATAGAAAAAACTCATGGCTATGACATATGTTAAATATCATTTTAAAAACACTATATGTACATCCTTTTTAATTTCAAAAACATTTCCAAATTGTGTTAAGCTACTACATATTGCTTTAAGTTTGCAGTAGGTAGCTTTTTGCATGAGAATTACCCAGTAATACTTATGCAAAAATGCAATGTAAAAAATGCAGTGTTAAAATACATAATAAAAAAGAGATGTTGATTTAAAACTCCATATATAAGTACACCAAAAGGTGGTTTCCTAGATTTAACAAAGTCAGACATTGGGCCTAGTTCAAGAAAGATGTTAAGCATATTCTGTCTTTTCTGAGTCAGACTGATTTTGCTTACCTTGAAGAATCAAGCTTTTATTGCTTATGTCCGAGGGCCACACAAATTTGAGTTTTATGGGATCAGATACAACAGCAATTCATACTAAGTCTTGCATCCTATTATGGGCTAAGTCTATTAAGATGGCAGGTGGTATACGAATGTTAACAATCTGTTTAACCTCAGCACTTCAGCTTCTGAAGATAAATAACTACAGGTCTTTCTGCTGGCTTGTTTTTTTTTCTGTTCGTTTGTTTAAATGTGTATGAATATGTACTTGAGTCTTCAGTGTTACTGCAATTCATGGATTCAATTAACTGTACATTTGCACTTAATGCCTATAAGGAAAGACCAGGATCCAGATTTCTGAATAAAATACATTGTGCCACTGTCAGAATTTGTTCAAATTCAGGCAGAAGATTACTGTTCAACAATTTCAGCATAGTGACTCGAACTGTCATGAATAGTGTATTGGTGGTAGCTGCTATTTGTGATCACCTTTTACATTGACATGATCATACGAATATATTAGTCTGAGACTTTAGCCTATTATCTAATATAAAATGTGACATAAACTCACTACCTGCAAAGTCTTCTGACTTCCTTAGAAGTTGAAGGTGATCCTCGAGCTCTTACATTCTGGGGTTATATACAAAAGTCTTGATATTGTGCATAATGCTCTGTGGGTCTGAGAAGCAACTAAGAACTGAATTTTTACAACTTTTTGATCATGCTTTGTGTACATCCAAGTCAAGCAGGAATCAATTTTTGGAAGTTTGCCCAAGGTTTCCAGTGCTGTTCTTCATTTTCAAGCAAATTAAAGACGTTTTTATGCCAGCACTCATAGCATTTGAGTTGAGATTGACATAGCCCTTTGAATCCTGATGAATGATCACTGTCTTGAACATTTTATCTCTGGAAATACGGAAATCAGTCTTCTTTTTGCTTCTTAAAACTCAATGGGCCTTATTCATCCCCTGTATAATTATGATGATTACAAAGCAATTACACTACAGATAGGTCAGATAACTTGTGAATCAGTTCACCATGTATGGTTCTTTCTAGATAATAGAATGAAGACTTAAAACTACTGCACTTAATAGTGAAGATTTAGTGTTGGCTTCAGAATGTTCCAGCTGATTGCTGATTAGACATTTGGCCGTAGCAACAAAATTTCATGTGAACACAGAGAAAAACTTGAATGATTACGATGTTAATCTTTTTAGAGAGTCACAGTCACCGAAACCATCATAGGAAAGCAAGTAAGGATATTATATGAGTATGGACAAAATTCCTTTCAAACTTATTTAATTGCCAAGGGGCTAGAGCTCAGTTCTTTCCAGTATGGAAAAGCAATTATTATATATCAAACTCTCTAATTTATTGTGCATTGGTTTGGTACACAGAAAAGAATTTCTCTAAATCCTCTTCCATACTTTACCCTTAGCCAATAAGCTATCCATTACATTCTACCTATTTGGGAAAAAGGTGTTTGTGTGTATATATTTAATAGGTTTAGTGCTCCTCCAGAAATTCATTTGAAATTCCTTCATCTGTAACAAAGAACCTAGATGGAATTGGTGCACCTGAATGCAAGAGGAGCTGACAACTCTGGTTTGATATTAAACTCAGTGGAGCTGCCTCTGCTTATCTCACTGCATTCTGAAATGCTTCCCTACCCTGAGAACTGATTTTGTGGAAGTGTAGCAGACTTCCTGGTCTGGGAAGTAGACTCAAGGATCCCATACATACAGTGCTTAGTTGATGCTTAGTGTTAGATGGTAGTTCCTCCAAATTTCCTCAGGCTTCTGTGAATCCAGTTTGCTTCTGTGCTCTCACACATCACTGCTGATACCCTGAGTTGTCACTACTGGACCCTAAAAACAACTGATGCTCTCTCTAATCTCTCCCTGGAAGGCCTAGGCATTAGGCTTTGCACAGATACAATTATTTTTAAAGATGCAATTCCATAAATCATTGAAGCCCAAGGAAGTCCATGCTGCCACCAAAATCAGTCCTGGTCATAAGTTCCCAAGCCCTCTGTCATGTTGGTAGCAGTAGGGTTGTATGATCTGGCTGATCAGCTCCCTGATGTAGCTCAGAAATAAGCTTTGTAGATTATTTCTTGCTTCCAGAAGCCAAGTGCCTTACAGTTCTTACTTCCTGTCCTGTTCTGCGAATTTTTCTGATTTTTTTAGAATTTGCCCATTAAAAGAAAAACTGATAAATAGAGAGCTTAAGTGCAATATTTCAATTTTTAAATTTCAGTGGATTGCTGGGGGGGGGGGGGGGTGAACAACCCTCTCTCCACACAAACAGATATTTCTGTGGCAGAAAATTCACTTCCATAGTTACATTTGTACCCCGCTGTGTTCCCCTACATTCCCTCTCAAAAAAAATTGTCTCTTCTGGATTTGATCATGGCCATTCTCCAAAAAAATTTTTAAATGGCTTGGCTTAAAACAAAATTTCCTTAAAAAGAAATAAAATGTGATCACTTTAGTCTGTGTTCCCACAAGTGCAGCTGTGGGAACAGTCACACAAAACATTGTTTTACCAGGACTAAGAAGGAGTAACAGTAATAACTAACTGGTGGAAATGGGGGATGTCACCTCTTAAACTGGATTCACTGATGAACATATGGTGACAGGTAGCCATGGCTAGAAAGACCAAATGGGCAGGGCAAGCCTTGGGTAAGGTACCACAAATATTTGTACTTACTTTCTGTTTCGACTTGTGATTAGTTCTTCGGATCTGTTGTATTAGAGGAAGTTTGGAGATCTGCTCAAGTTTCAAAATTGTCTTTGTTAATTTCAGAGTGGTTTTCAGAAATAAGATTCTTAGATAATATCAGCCCTTCTCTTCAGATTGAAAAAACACAGTGTTTTACAGAACTTCACAGGCTATATACCACCTATTCTCTGAGTGGGCCAAAAGCTACAGGACAATGTTAGCACAGTGAATCACCATACCAAGCCCCGAACTGTACTGACCACACTGACATGGATGTTCAGCACTGACTGCGAGCAGGACAAGCTTACCCGTTCCTATGAAACAACACAAGTGAAAGACTGATTCCTCTGATGAGTAGTTGCAGCACTTAGTGCAGAGAGCTTCATCCTTTTAAAGATGTGGGTAGCCCTTTGCCCTTTGAAAAGACCCTTGTTGTACTTAGTGTACTCTGAAGAAGGCAGAGTGAAATTTCACCCAGATGAGTCCCAGATGAGGGAGGAAAGAAAAGCGACTTTCTTAAGAAGCATTAAGAAGTGCACTAGAATAATCCAATAGGATTGTATTGACTAATCCGCAGTGAACCTAACTGAAAGTTGTACGCAATAGAGAAAGGAGAGGAGATGGAAGAAAAGAGAACAACATTACAAGTGGATAAAACTTGTTTGTGTTTCAGCTTCCAAAAAAGCTTAGTTGTCAGTGAGTTGAGATTGGCTATGTTCTTTCATATGTATCTGAATTAATATATCTGTATTTTCCTCCAGAGCAACCTAAAATATTTTCTACATCACAGATTTTAGCCCTGTCTGAACTGTAAAATCCTCACAATTACAAGTTTATTTTTAGTTGATGGATAGGAAAATAAATGTGCCTACTTCCCAACAGAGATGGATGACTTCTGAACGTGGAAGAGCACAGGTGAGGTGAGTTCCAGTCTAAACTGTTTACAGATGGTTCCAAAAACAAATGCAGTGGCCTTGAAAACCCATATGGCAAAACCCTTACTCAAAGGGTACCTTTGGCTATTTCTGAAACACACAGACACATCTAACAATTAGAGGCTAGAGCAGCACATTACAGGTAGCCCCACACTCCCACAGAGACAGAGAAATGGGCAGAAGAAGTGCTGCTGTGGGCTGTTGACCCAGCACAAAAAATAGGCTCCGATGTGGCAAGAGCAGGCTAAAAATTCCTTAGTAAAATGGAAATGACAATTATATCTAAACACAAATATTTTGCAGAAACTCATCCCATTGAAGGCTGCCTGCTGGAGCACAGACAGTGTTCAGCTGGAGGCTTGCCAGCTGGCTGAAGTACCAGATGCTGAAGTGCCTGAGCTTTCAGGGTTTAAAGCTCTAGGGCTGCATCACCATGTGGGTGGCTCTGGGCCTCCAGGGCTCCCAGATTATCTGCTTCCCATCATGGAGTCTGGAAATAAAGAGATCACTGATGATGAATATCTCAGGGCTCGGCTTCCCACCCCTTATCAAGAAGCCCTCCACCCATGACATCTGCATTAGGGATGAAATGTTTCTTTTTTTTTTTTTTTAAGTAACCATTTTGAAATTTTCAGCACCTCTGAAAAATTTAATTTGCTTACAATAAATAGATGGCTACTGTGAATCCAATGGCAAGTCAGATTTTAAAAGGCCTTCTAGTCCTTCTACCCCAGGCAGGACCAGCCTAGACCATACCTAGAGTATGTCTAGACCATTCCTACAAATGTTTGTTTAGACCGCCTATAAATGACCTTAGTGCCCATGGCAAGGTTAAGAAAAGGATTTGGACACTGAATACTGTGAGGTTAAGTTATGCAGAATGGCAGTAATTATCATGCACACATTGTTGTGGGAGGCACAACATTCATAAAGTTTCTTTCATTCATAAAGTCTGTACGACTTCATAGCCAGGATCACCTACAGCTAATCAATACAATTTCATTATTTCTGCCAGGAAACACTGTGAGAGCCACTTCACAATGCATTTATGTCCATGAAATCTGCAACTCTGATTTAAGTTCATAATTGAGATAATCCATGCTGAATTTTGTGTAAACAATAAGTACTAATTAGCTAATTGAAGAAGTCAGGAGGATGAGAGGAACAAGACAGAGGGAAGCACATTATAAAAAAAAATGATGTGATGAATAGTATTTTAATAATCAGTGCATATTCCATGCATTGCATGTCTTTTTAATTTTTTTTCCTTTTTTTTTCTTTCTTAAGTAATCAGGAGGAATTTATATATATAAGTAGATTTCACTCACATGTTATAAAACTTGGCCTATTAAAAGAAGTTGTTTAGAAAAAAAAAAAAAGGAAGAAAAAAAAAGCAGCCTTAATATCTCTTCCAATCCGTCACTAATGAAAAAACCTAAATCGCTAAGCAAATATCTTGCTTGGGGAACTTTTCTCTCTGTCTAACCAACATCATTGCTGATTGCCTCACATTTTAATTATTTGACACTTTCTTTGTGAGACTAAAACTATACATTTGGAAGTTAAAATAAGAAAAATATGTTTGCTAACTATTTTCAAAAACCCCGATTTCAGATGAGAAAGTACAAATTTGTAATGTAAAAACCCACAGATTGAAGTGGATAGTTTGGGGAAATAGTGAAAATCAGAAACATGAACAGCTAAACTCTTACCAAGCATTTATATTTAATTGTGTCAAACCTTTAGTCAAGTTAGTAATAAGCATGCAGATCATTAAACAGCTTAATTGAATATGAGTGACATCTGCTTTTGAACAATTAGATGGCATAGCATATTTTCATAATGAAAGAATTGACTTAATTTCCCTCTTCTCTCACTGAAAGTTTATTAAGTGGTTCAGCCATTAAAGTGCTTATTTATTAGTGAAGCCCAGATGGCCAACCACCATAAGTGTAAAGAATAGCTGAGCGATGTCAGACCTTAATTAAGTGATTGCAAATTAGAGGAACATCACTCAGAGCACAGAGGCTGAAATTATACCCTTTTCTGCCATTATAAATCCATAATGCTTTTTGGAAAGAAAAAAAAAATCTAAATGAGACTCATTCAGAAAGTAAATTCTACCACAACAATGTAAGGAAAATGTGATGCACCCTTACCCAAATTCTGTCACTGCTTCTGTTGAACACACAACCCCTGAATATTTTCTTAGATGCATTTGTGAGGAGAATGTTTTGTGTGCCTTCAGTGGGAACTTGAGGTACTCAGAAGCGAAGGATTAGGTGAGAAGTCTGCCACACATAGTTATGTCTATTTTTCCTCACTCTGAAAGGAAGTAAGCATATAATAACCAAGCACATTTTTTCCTAAACGTAAGTAGTAGCCAAACAACTCTCAGGATAGCAAGGGAGTGCTGGACAGGGTAAAACAGACACTTTTCTTCTCTGATTTGACCGATGTTTTAATATGTGGGTCTGTTTCCTTGCATGAACATAAAGCATAGATCCATAGCCCTCCCAGGCTCCATCTGAGCAAATTTTCTGTCCCAAAATACCTTCTGTACAAAGGATGGAGAATGGTGTGATTTAGACTGTAGTGGATTTGCATTTCCTGATGGGCCTCAGTTCAGGCCAGTTTCCAGGCTGTTTTGTGCAAAGCTAGTGGAAAAGGTAACCAAAGACCAGGTTTATTACCAGAAGATGGTGGTAAGTTTAAGCTCTTTATGAACAAGGATTTATGTTCCCATTAGAAGTGTTTATCAGCAATGGGTTTCTCCATGGCTCAGATTCTGTTTTCCTCACTTGTTTCTAAACTGGGTATGCAGGCAAAACTACCACAGATTAAATAACAAAAGTGAATTTTCTTGGATGTTTGCAATTCCCCAGTAACTGCATCTCTCAGAAGTGCAAGAAGAGTTTCCATCACAAAACATAATTCTAAACAAAGATGGGAACTGTTACAACCCAGGCATTCAATATTGTTATTTAAGTAACTGCAGATAATAATTAGGCCCACTATCCAGGCTAGTGCTCAAACACCAAAAATCAATTTAAGTTTAATGTTGCGCATAACTCTTTCTCGAGTAAAGACTGCAAATCCATAACATATTTCCCTTTAAACATTTAGAGATTTTCTGGATGTTGTCAACAACAAAACAACTAAAATATGACTTTTAGTTGAATGTGGTCATGATACAAGCCCACCAGTCCTTCTGTTCCCAGCACAGAGTCCTCAGTTGTCAGTGTCCACTGAGAAGGATTTATCAAGCAGTGCACCACAAGTGTATTGTTCACCCTGTTGCTTTTGGTTTTGCCTTTTTTCATTTCCAAAGACCACAAGGAATGAAGATTGCTTTGCAGCCAAGACTGGTGTCTTCCCACTGCAATCACTTCACCTCACTGCCATAGACACTAGATGGATCAAACCACGGTTGTAGGCCATCAGATGAAACTCTTAACATTTTGCTCTTCTGAATTGAAACAGCCTCTTTTCATATCTCTTTCCAGCATGAAACGGGAAGCAGGTTTCATAGTGGATACATTCAGGATGAAAAAAAGCAACAGATCAGGGAAAAAATGGTTGATGAACCGGTGAATGATACAGTCAACACATTCCTGGACCTGCTGAAATCAAGAGGTATGTTTTCCTATTAATTTCAAGAAGTGTTGGATTTCACTAAAAGTTTGCCTGTGCTTGACTCCTGGTGGGATTTATGCCTTCAGTAAATTGCTTAGCAGTTTCTACTTCCAGGCTATTCTTGACAAATTGTAAATATGAACTCTCTGGCACAGGACCACTAAGGCACATCAAATGAGATTTTTCATCATTGCTGTTTCTTATACACCTCAACTTCCATCAGATGGAAGAGACAAGGCTATATCTTATCGGATTTTACAGTTAATTGACTTGAAATTCTCTTGCATTTATATCTGGAGGAAAACTTAAAAAAAAAAATAGTGTTTAAAATTCCCTTTGTAAATTTGTGATGACTGAACAAACTATTCTTTTAGCTCACATTGCTTACAATGTCTCTGCATATCCCATTATAGTTTACTATGGGGTCTTATAATGCAAAAGAAGATAATATTCTTAATGAGACATTATTGTCTAATTGTTTTACAAGACTGTAGTATATTTATTCATCTGTTAATTACCCAAATTGTCATCCATATTTTCAATCTTCCTAATAAATCCTGCCTTTGTATTGTAAAATGGGTTTGGCGTCTTGTATCAATAACTATTCTCATTATTTTGTTTTTGCTAAAGGGGTATATCTGAAAAATCAGATGTGCAGCACTGGAAGATATACATATATATTGTGCCCTCAGCCAGTTCATCATTTGAAAGAAACTGAGACAGCATAATCAGTCTAAGTAAGGCTACACCCCTTATTGTGGCTGACAATTTAAACTCCATAAATATGATGTGCAACCCACCAGTTGTACAAGGACACCAAAAAGTAATTGTGTATTTTAAAATATTTGCTGGATAAAAACGGAAAAGGGAAGAAAGAAAAGTGCATCAACAATTCCATGTTACTAATTCTGCCATTAGAATTTGCAGAGGAAGGGATACGTCTCTTATGGCAGTGACAATTTGGTAATGATTGCAGACGGATCTTAATTTCTGGTGCATCTTTGTCAT
This sequence comes from Anser anser, assembly GCF_964211835.1. NCBI lineage: Eukaryota > Metazoa > Chordata > Aves > Anseriformes > Anatidae > Anser > Anser anser. The sequence goes on from NC_139720.1 coordinate 23,513,811, forward strand.
CTGGAAAAAGTTCTTTGGGAAGAAAGAGAAGTATCAGCAAATATTATGTACCAGCAGTGACAGATGGAGACCTAAACTGCTTTATATCTTGTGCCCTGCCTACTGTCCAGTTCTAAGGAAAATGATAATAGAGATGAAACCTGTTCATCATCAACTTTTTATAGGTTTTTCTTTTTTTTTTTTTTTAAATCATTTTTTTCCTGCCAACGTCTTCATAAATTCATATGCTTTACTAATTGCAAGAGTGAAGATTTCCTGTTTACTAGTCTTGGGCCATAAATCATGGTTGAAACCCAGAAGCTTAGCAGTATGCTTTTTCTATAAACACGCCTTGGTATCCTGCAAATCAGATGCTGGAAAATGATTGACATTCACTTTTGTCAGACAGATTTAATAGCTTCTTATTAAAACAGCATATGTCTGGATTTACTTTTTTGGTACTAGTGGATTGCTCATTTATATTAAGCATATGTTGAGAATGATGTGTATAAACATTATGAAGATTCACTTAGGAAAATCAAGCAAAAGGGCCTGAAATTGGCATTTATTAACTGTTTCCAATAAAGCAGACTCAATTCCCATTTGTGTAACTCCAGGGAGGATGTTTTGAGAACCAGTGTTTAAATTTCTAAGGGTAAGAAAACGCTCCTTTGCAATCACACTGTCAATATCAAAAGAAACATAATGGGAATAAAAATAATGGGTCCTTCAGTAGGTACTATACAGCAAGGTTAATAGTCTGTTCTACAAATGTGGGTTGGCAAAATGCATAGGATCAGGCAAACTAACATAATATTAATTTTAACTAAGGTTAACATATAAACTTTTCTGTTCAGTTTTAAAATCTGAGTGTCTCACTCCTTCTACCCACCCTGCAGCAGAAGGGAAGCATTTTGATTCTCATGTGAACAGATTTGCATGCCACACAGATGGATCTGCCCTTTTACAGCAGAGCTCTGGTTGTTTGGGATCTAATCCTGGCATTATTTGAAGTTAATGGCAAAACTTCCCTAGATATCAGTGGAGTATGTTCAAAATTATAGACTTCTGGTTTAATTCCTGATTCTGTGAAGGTCTCTGATATGAGGGACTAAGCTTGGATGCAGAAAACAACTGGAACAGAATGGTTTTAGGTAAGTGGTTTGGTAGCACCTCACAAGATTGTTCTTGGCCACTTCAGACAGCACACTGAGGACCTGAACTTAGCCGTGGGCTACTTGTGTAATCAGCACTTGTGGGAGGAGAAATGGGCTCTGAATGCTATGCCTGTTAACATCTGCAGCAGTCCAAGATCAGATGTACCTTAAAAGAACAGATGTTGAAATATGTTGTGACCTATGGGACAGAGAGAAAAAACTGCCAGGTCCTGTAGATCATAACTTTGATAAGAACCTCCTCTCAGCTGTTGGTCTTAGCCTGCCTTGGCACCATTAGCTGAACGTTAAAATACCTTTATAAGTCTGCCAGATAATTATAGAGTTTATTATTGTAGATATTATTTTAATTTATTTGAAATACATTCCAGTGTTTCTCATAGTTTCATACTTACAATCTTAACACTAGGGGGGAAGGGAGACTTTGGTCAATGCTCACATTATATTTATTATTTGTATTGCAGGGGTCTCAATATCTTTGAATATTTCCAAACACCAGTTGAGCAAATGTAAACAGAAAATAATCTCTAAAATACTTTTTCTCATCTTTGGTGAAAAAACTAATTATTTTACTTCTTAGGAAAGACCACAGGACATACCTCTTACAGAGGATGCATAATCTGTTAAACTACTTCATATGTATTCTTGCAAACACATGAAGTGTTAGAATTCATCAAAATTAATTCTAAAATATCAAGCCCTGATTTTACAGGGAAGTGGGCCTTTTAGGAAAAGATCTCTCTCTGAATATGCTTGTCTTACACTGTTCTTGAAGCGTTGAACATCAAATACTTTTTGAGACAAAATAGGTGTGTGATAGGTGGACTGGTCCAGCATCTGTAGTTCTTGTAGATTTTGTATTCTTACATCATTGTTCTCTCTACATGCTATGAAAGAGATATTTATTTTATCTCCTTTTTATTGGAAAAACATATCAGCCCTCTGACCAGAGAAGTCTAAGAGGCGCAATGTTTGTTTATTCTTAGTGAAGAATTTCCTTAATGAGCTCTTTTTATCGTACATCTTCAACACTCCTATTGTATTTGTAAATGAAGTTACAACCTAGATGTCTGACTATAATTACATGCCATTAACATAGCAAATACAGTGCAAATGGATCAGTAAGTGCAGTTTGTTGCTGTAGACCAATTAAACAGGTCCCTGGTGGTTTTGTTGTTGTTGTTGTTGTTGTTGTCGTTTTTCATTTAACACTTAAGGAATAGGTAGTAGATTGATTCTGTCTGGCTTGCAGTAATGCCTTCTATTTTGCAGGGGAGGGAGCTATTCCCTACATATTTTAAGATGTGGATGTGTGAAAGCATTTAGTGTGCTAAAGAGAGCCACACAGCAAGTGCAGCTATGCGGGGTAGGCTAAGGATACTTATGAAATATATATTGTGTCTTTTTCTGCCTTCAAGAATAAAACAGAAAAATAGAGATGATAAGAACAGAGGAAATGCTCTTTCCTGCAGATTTTCAGCCTAACAGCATATTCCAACCACTCTCTTTGCCTCTACATCCCTACTTCATCTACTGAGACAGGAGTATTTAGCTGAGCCTTCCAGACTGTTTATAGATAACTTTGTCTGCATACATATGATAGTAGTAATGCCACAAACATCTTCTGCCAATACAAATGCAATGCAATGTAATTAATGAAATAAATGTAATTCTTCTACCAAATTGTCACTATTTGTTGGCATCTGGTAAAAGGTTTCTATCCCAGATTTTTGTCCTGTTAGGGGTTGATTCCCCACAGGAGACTGTACTAGGGACCCTTAAACTATGAGTTGGAAAGTCACAAAGTGGTGAAGAAGTTGTCTGTATTATTGGTAGTGTCTTCATCTGTAGGACCAGTAGCACATGACTCTTTGGTCAGGGCAGACAGCACATGCCTTCTGTGCAGGTCAGAAAGTGGGCAATGCACTGACTGTCTCCATCAGTCATCAAAGTGGGTTGAGCACTGACTGTCTCCATCAGTCTGTCCGCTTGTACTGTACCCAGAGAAGCAACATCTGAGTCAAAAAATGGCTTCCTCTTTTAATCATATGTAGACCCAAACTACCACTTAAAATGTGAGAAGTATGCATAAAAATAAATAAAAATGTAAATATTGATATTGACAGCTGAAATCATCTCTTCCCCCTTTCATTTAGTTTCCAATTCAAATTTCTGTGCAGCTTCTGTTTATGCTGCATAACAGTCAGCACTGCAAGCTGATGGGATTTCAATGCAGCCTAAAGCACACAGATGAAACATGTGGAAACATATTCACTACATTAACTAGCAACATGAGTCAATCATTTGCACTGTAAATTGAAAACCACAATAGGATAGATTGTATTGGCTGAACATTGTAAAAAGCACTGAACACCCGCTGGATGGGAGTCAAGGGAATGGAAAAATAAATTCTTAAATTTAGAGCACCCTTCACACCCTTGCTTTCCCTTCCCAAGATTGTGTTCATTAGTCTAACACTTTCATAGGGACTGATGATTCCCTCTCACCTGACTCTTCATACAAAAGGTCAAGCAAAAAATCAAGCATGACTGAGGTTTATAGAACCTCTGCAATTTCAAATCAGGAAAACATTGCTGAAATTGGCAGGACTAAAAGGTAACTTCCCCTGTTCTCTTTTTTTTTTTTTTTTTTTTTTTTTACTCTCTGTAATATTCATGTAATTTAAAAAATCTTGTCTTTTTTTTTTCTTTCTTTTTTTTTTTTTCCCTTACTTTCTGAAGGGAAGTGCCAGAAGTCCACCAATTTATCTCAACAAACCAATATGGACACAAAATAGATCAAAATAATTGTAATAAAGAAGACAAATCACTTTCATACCAACTGATGGTTGTTATAGAAAACAGAGAAGGAACAATTTTTACAGTGATTGTCATCATTTTGAATGGCATCTTCCTCTTCTTTATGTTTTTTTCTCTCTTGGGCAATTGTACTTATGGATGTTAATAGACCTTATTTCCGTTCAAATTCTTCTGCAAAAACCAGCTACAGTATAAATTGTCTGCAAAATCCTCTTTAAAGCTCAGTTTGTGTCTATAGCAAACACATTGATGTTGGAGAAAAACATGAGAATTGTGCTCATTGTTACACAGAGAGGATCTTCAGGCTAGAAAAATAGCTGTCCTTTGCTCTTGTCTAGGAACTTAATGTTATTAACCATTCTAAAACTATTTATTACTTATATACAAACATTTTTGATATAGCCTTGCATTTTAAGGGCTTTCCTGAGTTAAAAATAAGTAAATAATAATAATAATAATAAAGAGATTCATGTTCAATATTTGCATTTTAAAAGTGATATTTATGTGCCATTCTTGGCACAGTACACTTTCTTCGATATTGCAATAATTTACTTATTTTTATGACAAATACATTATAATAAACTTTTTTGCATTTTACTTTTTTGTTGTGATTTTTACTGACCGAGAAAAAAGGAGCTTCAGGAGCTTCAAAGCTATCCAATACGTATGTTTAGGCCCTTTTTTTTTGATCTTGATATGAAGTTCTGTTTATTCCTCCTGTCAGTCAAAGCAATATGATACATAATCATATGCATACATCAGTCTGGGGGTTCCAGAAGATGGACAAGTAATTAAATATGATGGCAAAAAAGCACCCTGTTGGCTAAACTTGAACAGATTGATTCTGATTTCACTCACAGTTATTTCCCTGAGTGAAAATAGGGAAAATAGCCTGGAGGCAATGAAAAATAGTATCAACAAGTGTCAGATCAAGTGTCTGATCAGTCAGATGCTTTTCTCATTTCTGATGTTTGTTGTTGTTTTGTTTGCTTGTTGTTGTTGTTTTCTGGCTTTTTGAAATGCCCATTTATAATGAAAAGGTACTGGACTGAGTTCAAGCCAAAACCAAATACCTTAATCTTTGAATGGAGCCCTTGAGACAGAATTGCAGCTCCACATTCTGGGGTGCAGCTTCTAAAGCATCTCATATGCTCTGTCACAAATAATTTTCCTTTTCCACCCACATAAAGATTCCTATTACAAATTATGCTCAAAAGGCACTTCATCTTCCTAAAGGATGGGTGGGCAGCAAGCTGCTCAACTTCTGCTCGGTTCCCAGCAGGCTTCTACAGCACAGGCTGCCCAGGATTATTTCTTAGTGATTGGGCAATGCAGAGAAGGCGTCTGTCCCTGTTTGCTTCCCAGGTGAGTCCTTGCCCTAGGATGAGGCATAGGCAGGAGTTAGGTGTCCGAGAGACTCTGGAGGGAACTGAATGAGGGTTGTTATTTCCTGGTGGAAGGTACGTGGCCCTAACCTGTTATGGAAAAGGTGAGTATCTAAGCTCTTAGTTCTGGAGCTGCTCTTTTCTCCCTTTGTTTTGTGCCTGTAGCTTCTACATTCCTGACTACAAGAAGGAAGAAAAAATCTGCACTGGGCTGAGGACAGTCATCTTCCTGGGCAAGCACCTTAGCTGTTAGAAGATAACAGGAAAATTGGCTGCTATGGATACAGTATCATCAAGTTCAATGGTTTTGGATCGGACATTTAATGCTTTACTACCTGTCAACTTCAGAGCTACTACAATCTCTTGTCCCTTCAGTAATTATCTATCTTTGCTTCTTCAGTTCTTCTGCCATCTATTATGCCCTCTCCAGCATTCACACTGCATGCTTCTCACTAATCTCTCATACTTCTTGTTGCATTCTCTGTTAGTTACAGCTGTGAATTGCTAAACTGCAGCATATTTGAATAGTTCACTAGATATCTTATTGTTAAATACTGAGTTGCAGCTCATCAGTTTAATTTTTATGCTGCTACAGCAGGATTGCTGAGTGTTCAATGTAATAACAGTAACATCCTTAGAGGATATTCAGAGATGGTTATTCCTAATGGTACTCCAACTTCATCAATCTCACAATGAGGTTAGTATATTTTTTTTAGAACTGCCAAAGTATCTCATGAAACATCATTTCTCTTTTTAAAGTACATCTCAGCAGAAATGGCTAAAAACTTTCACTCTTATTCTGACTAAGCTGTTGGGGGATTTATAAAACCCTTGTGAATTAATTGCAATGATCCCAGGGAAAGAGAAGAATGCGTTGCCCCCCTTTCCCATTTTAATAATAATTTTACATCAGGCTTTAGTTTTACTATTTTTTTTTTCAGCCCTGCCTAATCATATCAGGTAAAAAATTTAGCAGAATGATCAGCAAGTGGGAGCATCTTCCAATAGCATTTGAACATCCTTGGTTGCTTGTTAAGAAAGTGATCATACCTCCTTCCAACTTATTGTAGCCTCAGAAAAAAATGCATGTAAGGTAGAAAGAATTTTCTGCAGGCACATTATCTTGCCTCAGGACTGCTCTCCTTACTTTGTCTTTATCTCCAAGCCACCCAGCACAGGTTCCTTTGACTTATTAATATAAAACAAGAATCCTGTGTTTTTTGAGGTTGCTCCCACACAGGCTGGGGATCTTTGCTGAAGCATTTTAGAAATGAGCTACACAAGTGTCTAGTGGACACAACAAATATTTATCTCACCTCATTGCTGGAGAATGAATTAGAGGTTTTCTGAAGGTCTTTCTCCAGCCCTCTGCTCTAGAGAAGATGCTACACTGGTATCCCAACGTGGCAGCTTAGGACAAGACTTTTTTGTCTGCTCTTTCCTTACATCATCTATATGTTAAGATATCAGAAATAGCAATACTTTATTAAAAAGGGCACTCCTACACTTCTTGTGATTATATACAGCAGGGAAAAACAGCAAGAAAAACTAGGAACTTGGTGTCTCAGTTATACAGAGCTATGTACCAGAACCCATGAGTGACACAAAATGTTCCAGTTGCAGAAATATGATTGACATATTTCTACAGGGGCAATGCAGCATTCATATTTGTGTGTGTGTATGTGTGTATTTGTGTGTGGTCATCATTGTCCTTAAAAATAAAACACTAGAGCACATGTTAATGAAATGACATTACCATTCCTCAAAGTCCTGCCACACTGAGCTGGGTCATCCAACTTGACAATGACTCTGTAGGATAAAAAATTACTGCAGACCACAAAGAGTTGGTACCAAGATGCACCACCAAATATATTTTTAGAAATTTGTTGTCAAGCAGAAGTATTTTGAAGAGTGTGAATTCAAATTTAATCAGTAATATCGTCAGCTGAAACACTTTGTGAAGTGAAGGTACAGTGTATTTGCCCCCTGGCTCTTTTGTGAATATACAATTAGCATAATAGTGAGCATTCTCACATTAATAGGCACCAATAATTTTCTCAGTTGTTGTCTGCTTGCTCGGATAATCTACCAAGCTATTAGTCTATGTCAGTCTGATATAAAAGGCATTCTAGAACATGTGGATGGAAATATATCAAAAAGAGGTGCTCAGACACAATAATGAATTAGATTGATAAGGTGGTCACTCATTTAACAGGCTAGTGTCTGAAATAACAGCAGGTCCCCTGGTATTTTATCCAACAAATCACCCCATGGAGGGGCTGCAGTAGATGTTAGCACTCGGATTTTTAACCAGCTCTCACTGCTGCCAAGGTCCTGCTGTTTCTCCTTCGTGCTGACATACCCCTCTCTTTCTCCCTGTGAATACCAATCAGAGAGACAGAAGAAAAAGATCTTTAGCAATGTATATTGACAAGATGGGAGGGCATTTTGCTTAGAAGGGGCAAGATCTCACATTTCAATGGCTCACAAGCCATTTTGGTGTGTATTTGCTGTATGCAGCAGGCATGGGGGCAGAGAGCTGCTAGTCCTTTGGGGGAAGCCGCTAATCGAGCCTTCACAGCCCTGCCCTAAATTAGATGATGGATATTTTTTGCTCTTTCTACCAGCAGACATACAGTGTAATTTCCCAACAGGGTACATCAGGGACAGGTTGCCCAAGACAGCATGTCTGTGTCTGGGTGCATGTCTGTGTGCACAAGGGGAGGACTCCAAACGCAGCCCTGCCGGGAGGAGCCCGCAGTGCCTCAAGGTCCTGCCCTAACACCAGCAAGAGAGAAGAGCCCAGGCTGCCTTTGCAGTACACGCATGGCTCTAATGACAGTGGTCCCTCAGCACTGCTGTAGTCCTTCAGGTTTAACTGGTACTCTGAGACAGCTCTTCCTGGGTCCAGGGGGGTTGCTGCTCGTGGCCCAAAAGGTCTCAGGGCAAGAGCTCTTCCTGCTCCTCTCGCCCCTGCTGTGCAGTAGGAACCTGGGCCAGGCTTTTGCCAATGATACACTGATAGTTCCAACTCGGGGGGTCAGAACTAGGTGATCTTTAAGGTCCCTTCCAACCTAAACCGTCCTATGACGCTATGATAAGTAATGCAAAATAAAAGGACATTCACCTCTGGAATACTTCTGTGTTTGTGCAGGGCTGAAAATGATATTTCTGGCTGAAATATTTCTAAATGCAGCATATTTTGTGTGAACCTTTCTAACATAAATGCTTGAGCCTTTTTTGTGTAATTCATAGAGCTGACTAGAGAAAGAGGATACAGCGTCACCACATAGGTACAAGGATGGGTTAAGGCTTAGGAGCTCCTCTTTGTCCCTTGTAGCTTGGTATAAGTTTTGCATAGGACTGCAGCAGATCTTTTTTTTTTTTCTTTTTTTTTTTTTTCTATTTTTACTTCTCCTCTATGCCTGGTGTCCCATCTCCCTTTTAACATGTGGCTGGGGACTGAGAAGTGAAAACCAGGCCCCACTTCTTTGCCATCATCGGATGATTTCCTTGTCTGTGAGAGGCAAGTGATGAATTACACCACCATACCTTCCTCCTGAACATATTGCCATTCAGCATAGGTGTGTGCACCTCTCCACTTCACTTTGCATTTGAGCTGCACCATACTGTGCATGTTGTAATGATTTTTCTTCTTAACTGCGACAGGTGGCTTTTGTTCAAGCCTGTCACCTGCACTGCTCAGAACTCTCTCTCAAGCTCCCTTGGGGCTTCTGTTCTGCATGCTCTGTCTCACAGGGAGTCTGGAAAGCTGAAGAAAAATCAGTTGAACAGGTTTTGATTTAAGCAAGTCTGAAAACTTATGATCCCAGCAATTCCTGATCAGAAATCTCACAAATAGAAATATTTTGTGAGTGCTATAAATTGGCCCCATATCCGAAGTGGTACCTCTTTTAGAAAGGTCAGGATTCCTCTTCAGAGCTCCAGAAATGGCATACCATAAGAAATGGACTGTTGGAACATATGGCTGGGTAAACCCATGGATGGTTAGTCATCATTTAGGTAGGTAGTTATTTTTGGAAGTGCACATTTGGGTGTGGACCCAATTCGGAAAGAATCTTTTCAAATCTATAAGTTTGAGTGTTTAAGAAATGCAGAAGGTTGATGCCAAAATAAACCAGGTTAGTTTTACTCCCTGCTCTGTAAATACATTAAGCAGCTCAATGATTCACAGGCTGTAGGTGGTTAAGAGTGAGAAAGTAGCCTTCATTCAGATACTTTCTGAGCGTGTGACCTATACATTCTCTGAATACTATCCACAATATTTCTGAGACCAAAATACTCAGAGTGGGGAAGGTGAATTCCACTGACAGACCCTTGACTGGAGATAATAATGCTCCTGGCACAGTTCTCTGGCTTTGAAGCAGTAGTAGAAAGCCATTATCCTCCATAACGCTTTCCAGTTAAAAGGGGGTTTGAGGGCAACATTATGAACGGCAAAGGGCTGCTGAGATTCAGGATTTCTGAGCTCTGCTCCAGATCCTAGGAGCCTCTGCCCAGCCTCTTCCCAGTCTTCCTCCATCCCATCCATGTTTTCTACATACCCTCTTTTCTCTGTCAGATCCCAGTCTTCCGCCCCATGTCCCCCTTCTCCAGACTCATGAGTTGTCATTTTCTCAGCCTTATCCTCATTCCTGTCCCCTTCCACTCAGTTCCCCCACTTCTAGGTGCTTTTCCTGCAAAAGTCCTGCACTCCAAACTTTTCTGATGCTGTTCTCTCAGGTTCAATGCACAAACACTGGTGTTGGCACATGTATGGCTTGGTCAGAGTGCTGGAGCATCTGCAGTGAAAATAAGATGTGCACCAGGCATCTTACAGAGATAAAACACAGCTTGAGTGGAATAGCATTTTGGGGAAACAAGAGAAAGGGACCTCCTCTTTCTCTGCCTTTCTTCGATGTGTTTCAAGCTTTTGCTTGAAAGCTTCCAAAGGAAACAGGTGTCAGCACTTCATAATGATTAAAACAATAGATTGTTTACTTACTCTACCTAGAAATTTTCTAAGAAAACAGCCTAAAAAATCAGCCTGAATCTGAATCCCAGTTGGCCAATTTCTAGGAACATGAAAACCTCAAATGAAAGTTAAGGGCAGCATTAATTACAGATGACATTACCTGCGTTGTCCCTAGAAAAGTTTAATATTGCTTTGATTTGGCTGGAATTTTAAAAATAAATAATATTTCTAACTAATAATATTTCATTTTAGTAACCAGAGGAAATTGCTGGTGTTTCCAAAGCTGTTCTCCAGTGGCCTAACTCACTGTTTGTTATGTGCAGTTTAGTAATGCACAAAGGCCCAAATAGCATTGGAACATCAAGTGTTTGACACTTTATAGGTGTTCTGCTGAAGCCTACTAACAACCCAAAGAGCCTAGAAATATCAAGCCAATTAGAAGACCATTAACAGTGATTTATCAGTAAGGGGTACTGAAGACTGGCCAGTAGAAGAGTTTGCTTAAGGGCACACTAAAATGTTTTCTCAGAACAAGTTACTGAGCTTGTATCTCCCAAGGCCTTACCCACAAGATCATCCTTTTCTAGCTGTCTAAAAAACGGGGGCGGATAACTGGCTTTTCTGGGTAATTATGTGTCAGGGTAAAAGAATCTGAAATGTGGCACCTTTCAAGGCTCTCTCTCTTTGCTACTTCTCATGCTTAAAATACAAAATCTCTTAGTGAGATCATTACTGTACAGAGGATGGAAAATCATCATTATGCTGATGAAGCAGGATGTATTCTTCTGGCCTTGTAGATGCAGGGCTTGCTCTATGGGAAATTTTGAAAGATACTGCTAACTGAATGAATCAGCAGTTATTCATCCCCAAAACGTGAGCAGACCCATGCTCTTGGCAGAAGTCATCTACCTTGAAAGGATACTCAAAAATCCTAGCCTATCACCATGCTGCATATGCTAACAGAGCCTGTTTTATTATTTTTATTCAGTTGAATTATTCTAAGACCCCATCACAGGACTCTTCATAGGGCAGTTGACGTCATTGCAGCTGTACATTATCTCAATGTGATGGGCTGTTGTGACACATTATGTCCAGACAGCATTTTTATTTATTTATTTATTTATTGCATCAGCTGCTGCTTATTATTTCTAAATCTTCCACCAGGCTTTACTTTGGCTATATTTAAGAACTACTTGCTGTGCTCTAAACTGGTGTGCCTCTGTGCTCATACACCACCCACTGTTCAAAGTTTCTACCATTGAATATGAAGTCAGCTGGAGAGCTTAATACTGTTATGACAGTCTTCCAGAATAAAATTCCTTCTCCATCACATCTGTTCCCATTTATCCATTTCTGGAGTTATGAATTTAGAGGGAAAATATGACTCTACTTTCTTGATTTTAATGGTAATATACAACACAAAATAAAGTGTGATAAATATACTTTAGCAGATGTATGGCTTAGCATGTGTTTGTGTAGAACAGTATATGTGCATACATGTATTTACAACATACATTATTACACAAATAAAATGAATATTAATTTGGACTATGCAATCTGTAAAAGAGAAAATCCATAACTAGATTTCAGGATGTTAGTGTTATGCATTTTTATATTCCCATAATATTTTTATAACCACACTATGAAATACTCCGTAACATTTCTATTTGCTCTTCTATGTGCACAATTACATTCCAAATGCTGTTTAATATCATACTTTCTTCTACTATACAGCTGTCCCAGAATATGTAAATATTTTATTATAAAATGCACATACTGTCACTTGTGCCCCGGAGGGTATCCCCTAATTTATAAGTGCTTAATGAAGATGTTTAGATTTTACTTTATATTATTTATTTTTGATAGCTTAGCAGGAAAGCTAGTGTGCAGGAAATAATCCTGATGGATTTGCTGTGACAGATCTGGTGTTTTATAAAATTTTCTACCCCAAAGATATCCATTCTCCTGCAGCGAAGGCTCGTGGGAAACTCAGATCACTGCCGTTAACAACCATACATTGGTAATGTTACTGTACGCAGATGTTGGAGACCCATTTTAGCTCAAAATTTGTACAGCAAACATAAAGAAAGCATAGGGTTTTTGGATGGACTCAGAGTAGCTGCTGTGCATTACATCCCCACACAGACATCTGCAATATTTATATTCTTCCTTCCATTTTGCCAGCCTCCCTTCACAGCTGCTCTGTTACTGCCTTGCATTTTTCAGGGAATATTGCCACCAAGAGTACTCCAGGGCCCTCCAAAGAGAACCCCTCTCCCCCACACATGGCCTAAGAGTCTCACATCTGTCTGTCTGAAGTCATTAATCCAAAGCCTTCAATGAAGGCAGGCTCCTCCTGCTAACAAGCTGGCAGTTTGGGTTGTGCTCTGCTTCCTGGCTCCAGCTAAAGCCTTCCCTGCCAGTGGTTAAGAAAGAGCAACTCCTTCTTTTAAGCAATGCTCAAGTGGGTGGCTTGAGCTAACCTATGAGGCTGTATCGGAAAAAAAAAAAAAAAGAAAAAAAAGCGTCAGAATCCTCACAAACACAAATGCACAGCCCTTGCCAGTCTAAAATATTCATTAAATATATTTTTTAAGTTCTTCACATAAACCACTCCTGATGTCCATTACTTTTTTAATGTCAGAGGGGACAAGACAGAAATCTTCACTCACAGTAAAGTACAAGTCAGCCAGGCTGAAGATATATGATGCAAGTATGCACATGCATATGTGTTTGACTCTGCAGCAAGCTAGTTCTCCTTTGCCTTTTTTTTTGCCAGCACCCAGATGAAATACAGTTTGACAGTGGCTGCTAAGAGCAAAAAATGAGCATATCAACAGATAATGTTTGTTTCATAAATTAAACTAAAATAATTCTTAACTTACACCCTGCAAGGAAAACTAGAGAAAAATATAAATGCTATTAGCTTTCTTTTGAATCATAGTTTTATATATATATAATATATATATATAAATATATATATATAAGGGATTTTAGATTATTTGATGGATTTTGGCTTATCATTTTAAGGCAATTTTAAACACTTCTTCCAGCCGCTTCTTCTTCCAGCCAGAGGAATAGGTTCTTCATGCTCCAATGGAATTAAGTTCTTTGGGATGTCAGTAATGCATTTCTAATGCTCTTTATAGCCACCAAACCAGATCTTTGTCCTTGTTTTCCTGGTCCCTTTATACCATGAAGTATATATTAAAAAGCAGATAAAACAAGAGAAGTGAGATTTTCTTGATTTAAGAAAATTGTTGATTGCCAAACACTATTTGGGATGGCTCTGTGACACCCCCCAGGAGGAAAGAGGGCTGCAGATACTGGTACACAGCACACTTGTGTGAGCATCCCTGAATCAAAAAGCAGTGTTTAGAAGCTCTAGAATCAAAGTAGTTAAAAGGCAGATTGCTTTTACTCCATCCCTGTGTCTTTGGCTTAATTAGCATAGAACAGCTACAGTCAAAAATTTGGCCCATTTTACTGGTCGTTCACTCAAGTGAAGATATTTCTGGTATGGAGGATGACAGCACTCTCAATGTGAAGATATCCTGTCTTGTAAAAAAGCATCCTGCAATCTATTAATGGGCACAGGTAACAGGTGCCTTCTGATTATACTTCATTTGACAGAGATGGTGTGTGCTTAAAGTAGGGTATTCACTGACAATTTTAAGGGAAGAATATATTAGCCCATGCAGCGGGCTGAGGTTTCCACCTAAGCAGAAATAGTGCTGATGCTATTTAGGTAGAAAAAAGCACAGCTTAATATAACATGAGCACAAGTAGCATTTACCAATGCTCTCAGAAGCCTTGTGTGGTCCAGGACATCTGTGATTCATAAGACCAGTGGCAGAAGAGCTGGCGTCCCTGACAGCCTCTTCTCCTCAATGACCTTCTGACATTACAGGTGGCTTTATACTATGTCCTCATTAACAGATGCTGGCAAATTGGAACAATGCTATAGAAGGCAAGAATTTCAGCCTGTAAAACAAATACAGAAAATTATGCAAATATAGAAAATCAAGCTACATCTAAAAGAGGTAATAGTCCCTCATAAGGGAAAAACATGAAAATTCACTAAAAATAACATTCCAGCTGCTGAGATGCACTTAGTAGATCTGTAGTAGTAATTGTAAACCTTCAGACGATATCAATTTACAATGGGATATAAAAGCAGGAGAGTAAGGAAGAAAAAAAAAAAAAGAGAAAAATGAAAAGAATAGAAAAGAGGACCCCAAACTAAAAAAAATATGAGATTTGACAACTAAGGGCCTGATCCAAATTCATTGCAGTGATTAAGAATAATCTCTCTGACTTTAACAGACTTTGGATCTGTGCATAACTTTGAAAAAAGATGACACAAAAGGGAGAATGCGTATGAAATCTATCATAGAGTTTTAAATAACTCTTCTCCCCAAGGCAAAGTATTTACTTATAAAGAAGAAAGTAAGCAAAATATACAGAGTATGCTGGTATTCAGGAAAAGAAGAACTGGAGAAGAGAATTCGTATGAGCAAGAGCAAAGCATAAAATCTTGTGTTGAACCCGGATCTATAAATATTCCCAAAGAGTCATTCCCAAAGAATCATTCATTGGGAATACTTTTTGTCATTCAAAGTCAAATGTTTTTGGTGATGGAAAGTAAATACATTCTTACACATTTTGTTAGAGCATCGCCAAAGTGCTCAGTGGCTTTCAGGACAAAGCCAGGAAGTTAATGATACCCAAGAGAATTGTTAAAACGTATAAAATAAATGCAAACATAGTCTGAAAGTAGGGCTAATTTGATAGGAGTGAGGCAAGGAAAAATCGTGATTCCCAGATACATGTACTTATTATTTGTCCTTACTGAAAGCAGAAGTTTTGATAGAAAATCAGTAATAAAAAATATGCTGTAAGTAGCACAGAAGTAAGGAAAACAGTAACATCTTGCCAAATAGCCTAGGTTAAAGGCACCCCTGAGTACACACTGAAAATACTAAGCCCTTGAAAATTATTTCTAAAAAGTTACATAGCATAGCAAGTATAGCCTCAAACATCAATAAAGGAAAGAAGAGTGGTTTATTAAACAAGAGTCTAATTTCAAGTATATTCTGTTATGCGAAAGAACAGAACAAGTGCTTAGGGGAAAAAGAAAAATAAAGAAAACAAAACAAAACAAAACTTCACTAAACATTCAAAGGATAATAGAACAATAAGCAATAAGCAGCATGGGTTCATAAGGAACATGTTGTGCCAAGGAAACGTGATTGCTTTTTTGATAGAACTGCAGAAATCCTGGATGAAAGATACACAGCATGATTTTAATAAAGGATTTAATACAGTGTCTCACTAAATCTCCCAAAATGAATTAAAATTGCTTTGGACATAAGCACTGTCATGTAAATTGAAAACAGGTTGAAGGATCACAAACACAGGCTGATGAGAAAGGGCGGTGGATTGCACTAAATTGTGGGGAGATAGGCAGTGGGTCTCCTGCAAGGTATAAAGTTGTTTCTTGTTCTAATGACTTCATTAAAAAGCTGGAAGGAAAGGTAAATAACGTGTAAATGATCTGTGCAGATGAAACTACAGTTGGAGCAACTCTAAACTGGCAAAAAAAAAAAAATTCTAAAAACCACAGGCAGAAAATAACAAACTGAGGTCTAAAAAAAAAAAAAAAAAAAAAAAAAAGAGAGAGAGAGAGAGAAAGAAAAAACCCTAAAAAGACAGCATCAAGCTACTGCATTAGTGACAAGGACAGCCCACAACAGAAAGCCAAATATCTTGCATAGGCAAAACAGTCACCTAAACTCACCTTTAGGAAAGAAAGACAGCATACATATGAGGGTTTGGAGTGCACTTTGTTAGACACAAAACCTAATGTATGCTTGGGCTGCATATTAAGTAGCCTTATGTGCAACAGGAAGGAAGAAAACCCTCAATGCATGGAGCAAACATAATGTTTAAAGTGTTTACAGTCAAATACATTTTAGCATTTCAAACTTGAGAAAAAGCTCAAGGGCCACAAAGGAGGGAGAGAAGAAGACCACAGCACTGGAAGATAACAACAGATTGTCTCCTCCATGCTCTCCAGGGGTGAGGTTGCTTCTACACCATCTCTGTAAGTCCTCCTGCTCCATTTTATTCCTTAAACTGTCTTTCTTTTCCTCTTATTCTCTCCAGAGAATTCCTTCTTCCTCACTGATGATGATTTTTTATTTTTTTTATTTTTTTTTTCCGGAGCCTCCTTGACTCCTGTACCTCTTCCCCTCACTTTCTTCATTTCTCTTTATAGCTGCACTGGCTGTTCAAAGCCAGCACATTGATGTAATTCAACTGCCTCTGCCACCCTGAGACATATATACTCCTTGACCCCACCACCAACTGCCCCACTCACACTGCCTATCATGCCTCCTTTTCTCTTATTCCAACCTGCATTCACACTGTACAGTTCTTTACCCATTCTCTCTCTCTCTTCTCACTCTCTTGCTAATTAGCTAATGTAATCACTGCTACATCAGAACCATCAGAAGAATGGTCTCTATGTGAAATGCACTGAAGACAATAAAAAAAAATGAGAACTAAATGAAGAAAATGATTTCACATGCTTGATAACAACGTGTCATCTCTTCTTTACTACACATAGCTAATGAAAGAGATAACCACGGCTACCACCATCTGGGCTGGAACGCACATGGTGGTGGAAGAAGCACTGGGCCACCTGGGCCATCCCAAGGACAGCAGTGCTTCCAAAACCTTTTGGGCCTATGAACTACTCCTTCCTTGGACTTTCCAGTTTGACTGGAAATGGTGGAGCTTTCATTCTTCCATTGGGTTTCCCAGACCAGCTCTGAAACATTTATTATGACTTCACATCTCTTTTTTTTAATTTATGGAGCACAGCTTAGAAGTTCACACAGTTCATGACTTTTAATTTCCTTTGAACTTCACGTTTATATTAAATAATAAACCAATGCAAATAGTGACTAACCTAACTGATGATTATCTGTATCACAAGGGCAGAGTGACTTGAAGACATGAATGCCAGGTTGTGGTTTTGAGGGCTTATGATTCAAATCCAAATGAGTTGAAATATTCAGACTTGGAGACCAAGAATGTGAGGAGAACCGTGGCCATTTTTCTGCATGAGGAAAGTAAAAAGACTGGAAAGAATAGGAAAATTCATTTTATATAAAGCAACTAGCAAAACAAGCAAAAACTTCTATGAATTCTCTAGAATACGATAAAAGAATTTCAGTATGGTGGATATTGTAGAAAATCTGCTATATTGAAAGCTGACACCAGCTGCTATTAAAAAATAATAATAAATCCATAAGGGTTCAACCTGTACTCATAAGACTTTTATCACCTCTCTACATCATTTGTCAATTGCAGAACAAAAATCTTGAATAAACTCTAAAAAAGGAAAGTTTTTGTTCCGAAAAGAATTTGAATTTCATAGCTAGGCAAAGAAAAAAAAAGTCTTCACATCTCACCTCTAGTACTGTAGATTACTGATCTTTTATCTGTTTGAATACTTCCTGCACAGAAACTTGTGAAGATGATCACAGGTGAAAGGCATGATGCTAAACATGAGAGCCTGAAACAGAATGATTAGATGCGGATGGACACGACTCATGGTTTCACCCTCATGGTCTATCAAGGATATTCACCACTATTAGATACTCTTTTCCCCTGACTTCAGATTATATAAATATAACCTGTTCTCCAAGTAATTCACCTTTAAAATATTATTGACTTCACCTGTCTCCAACAATGAATGTTGTTAGATATTCTGTATATCGTTCTGTCATTTGAATAAAATAGGACTGAAAATCAGTAATTCAAGTACCAATCACACTTTAGTTTTCCATGTAATATAGATCACTTTTCTTTTTATTGCTAACAATTGCTAACAATAACAGAAAAGTTGCTGGTAATCATGTCTTAAAACAAGAATAACCTTAAAAATAAATCTATTTGTACTATGTGATATGAGCATCTGATGCTTAACTTTTAAAACAAAATTCAAACTTCAGAGGAAGAGAAAGGCTAAAAGGAAGAGTATTATAATTTAAAATGAGGAACTAGAAAGAAATAGCAATCTATACCCAAGAGTCATCAAAAGTTTTCCTAAAGGACCTCAGTAAATACAGAATCACACCAGTAATTACAAGAAATACCCAATATTATCTTTAAACTTTAAATTCCTTTTTGAATTTCAACTTTAAAGTTTTCAACATTTATTCACTATCACTGAGTCTGGTTCGGCCATATAAGCAACTGAGTTCAACGACAAAAGCCTTTCATTGATTAGGGGATTTTGGTCTGTCTGAAAAAAAGTCCCAATGATACTGGATCACAGAAATAAATTATCTCTGAATACTGATGTTTCTGACAAAGTGATACACATCAAAACCCAGTGAGATGTAAGAGGACAGTGTCAACAGATCAATTTATCAAAAGCAAGGAGGAAGGAGAGTGTAGTGTAAGGCGTCTGAGCATATTGCAGTTTAAAATGAAAGAACTATTTTTGGTAATTTGCTCTTTGCCTTCTTCATTGATAAACTGTTGAACATGAACCCTGAGGAGGGCTAGAAAGGGCAACACTAATCCCTTCTTACTGCAGCTCAGTAACATATTCAGGCAAGGAGTATCACTCATTTTGTTAATGAGTATTGGAAGTGTCAAAAAAAAAAAAAACCAGCACCCCACACTGCAAGCATTGAAAGCATATTGATTTCTTTATCATAGTTGAAATGTTGTAGAACACCAACAGAGAAGAATGAATGCTTGGAAACCTTTCCAATTCCTTTTTTTTTTTTTTTTTTTTTAATGTAGGAACACGTTTATCAGATTTCTTATTATAGCTTTTGGCTGCAAAAACATCTCCAAATTTTAGTTTTAGTTCCCTCATCTAGCAGTGAAAAAATATTGTTGTTGTTTTTTAATATAAATATAATTGTCTGCTTGTGGTTCATGAGACTATTTCTAGGCTGATGCATGAATTGGTAGAAAGATTGTCAAAACATGTATAACTCCTTCAGAAGAAGAGCACACTACGAGTCGTGAAAGCCTGACTGAACTGGAGGCAGCACCACAATATGACAGAGCACGAGCTTTATCCTAAAGGAATATCTTATCATAAGAAATAACTAACTGATTTGAAAGACACAGGACATATGCAAAACAAACAAACAAACAAAAATACAAGCAAACAAACTGGAAATTATAGAGATTGCAGCAATTTTTTAGTTAAATATTTGAGATCAAAGAAACTGGGAAAGCCAAACCTTCATACGCTAACTTTCAGCATCTTACAGGGCAGCAATAATAAGCAGGGGATTATCATAACAGCAAAGTAATTCTTCTTAAAGCCATCAAAAGAGGGCCTTTCTAGACTGGCAGAATTAAGTAATTATGGTAAGGTGCAGAGACAGTGTGTCAATCTTAACTCTACACAAAACTATGCCTCGATGAGATAAGAAACCTCTAGGGAATATCATTCCTCTGACTCCCTTTTATGTAAATGTTTTAACAAGACAAAAGCCCAGAAGAACACTTCCATCACTCCTATACAAATACGACAAGATCCTCCATTTCAGGCAGGGTTATATGGCTACAGGCTACAAAACCCAAATCTTTTTTTGCATGTGCTGTTCTTTGTAACAACCCAAATATTAATGAAGTAAGAGAAATGTGACAAAATAGTAAGCAGAGAACAATAATTTATGAGGCCTTTTTTGTGTTCAGAAATCAATTTCTCTTATAAGGCAGATAGAATGCTGACACTGGAAAACCTATGCAGGACTCAGTTCTTATCTCACCATTAAAGGATCAGTGACGTAAACCAAACACTGCTTAACCTTCTTCTTCAGGATCCATATTTCTTCCAGGAGTATGCAGAAGGGCAATATGTCTGCTAACTGCTGTCTGCTCCTTCCATATAAAAGCCAGAAGCAATATTCCTCAGTATCCTTTAAGAACAAGCAGTGAATTTATCATATCTGTTTGTAATGCCCTTTGGGACTCTTCAGGAAGAAAGGCGCAGTAAATGTAAGCTCATTATCATCATTAACTCCTTTTATAGACCAGCTGAGCTCCAAAGAATCAAATGGGAGGAAAAAATACGGAAAAAATAATAATAAAAAAAAAAACATTTACCATTCTCTTATTTTCCTGCTTTTTTTTTTTATAGAAATTTTTGTTAGATGAAAAATATTATTTATTAGGAAGCCTGAAAATTAGCTTGACTATTTAACTGCATGAGACGACACTTACATTGCTAAGGAAGAACAAGAATAAAATTGCTTAACTTACATTAAGGAACGTTCAGCACAGCAGTGCCAAATTTATTACACTTGTTCTCGTACGCTTAGAAACACCCTAAGCTTCCCACAATTACACCCAGCTCCATGTGCGAGAGAACAGTTTCAGGAATAGGAAGACCTTTGTGTCCCGAGTGTTTTGTGCAACTGTCATACCCCCGTGGAATGGCATGACACCTGGGTTTGAGTGGACAGGACTCACTAATTTTAGACACAGAAAGGTCCATTTTTCAAACAAAAATAATTTTCTAAGTCCCTTCTAGGTTGGACAGTGCACGAGTGGCATCTCCAGACATCAGTTTATACCACACATGTTTGACGTTACTGAGGGATAAAGGATCTCAGGATGGCACTTTTCTCTCTCTGCTGATGGCAAGGTCAGCCTAGTGAGTACTCTACCCAAAGCCTACCCTTCTGCCAGTTGGGTGACTTTGTGCAGCTGTGTCTGTACAAACAAGAACAAACAATTCATACGAAAGGATCCTTTCGACACTACAGTTTGACTCTACCCCACTGAGAAAAAGTGGCAGCAGTCTTGTCTCTTTTATTGCATCTGGCAGGTTGGCTTCAGTGTGTACATGAAGTGTATTTTCTACTACTGCAGATTCACGTGGTTTTCTTTGTTGATCATCACCACAAAAAGTCAGAGCACTAACCTGCAAGCACATCCCACATGCTTGGGATCTAAAGACTTTAAAGACTGGCCCACAAGAGAAGAGTTTAGAGGACTATTATATGCACAGTCCTGATTTCAGGCCCTGAAACGCAGAGCTCTGGCAGCTTTGTGTAAGTTTGTGATCTCTAAATCAAATGGCTTAAGCTGGGAAAAAAATAATAATAAAAAGATATAGATGAATGCTTCTCAAACTGCTTTATGGGGAAAGTTTTAAACTTTTACAGCTGTTGGGAATAAGCTACACAAAGCCTCTTAAAATAGAAACTAGAGTGACAGAGGATTCTTAAGGCTACTTATAACAAAATGTTTTGTGCATCCAAATCTGTTAAGCTATGAAGTCACCCGAATTAAACAAAAATCAGAGCAGCAAGAAGAAAGTGCTGCAAAGTTTACCAGACAGTACAAAAACAAGAAAAGAAACCATTTAAAAACACGTGGAACGGGAAAGAAACACGGAGCATCCTCTCCAGGCACTGAAAATAACCGGGGCCGCTTCTGATGCCGCTCAGCCGCGGGGGTGATGTTTCCAGCACCGTCTCCATCAGTGGCAACCCCTGCGCTTGGTTCCCCGGGGGGAAAGCCGCCCTCTGCCCCCCAGGAAGATGCTCTCGGGGAGTCAGGAGCCTGCTGCCTTCCCGAGGGTTCCCCTCCTTGGGTCCCGTTGTCCCCCCGCGGCCGGACCGCATCCGCAGCACCGCCGGGCGGCGCTTGAGCACTGCGGGATAGCCGCGCCCGCATAGCCGGCAGCCGAGCCGGGCTGAACCGAGCCGAACCGAGCCGGGCAGAGCCGAACCGAGCCGGGCAGAGCTTGGCCAGACGGGAGCTGCTGCCGGGTGGGAGCATCCCAAGGAGTCTCTCCCCGGGCTGTGCCCCCCCGGAGCCCGGCACCACCGACAGCAACTTCGCCGCCGTGCGAGCGTTTGCGTGATTTATCTCGGCCGGAGTTTTATCAAAGCCGCTGAACAGCCCGAGCCCCGTGCAGCAACCTGTTTTTCCCCCGAGGCTGCCGGAGGAGGAGGAATTAGCGCTGGCGATCACCCGGGGAGAGGGGAGGTGTCTCCCACCGGAGACCTCTCCTCGCCAATGGAGCCGGCGGCTGCCCGCAGCGGCGGCGGGCTGTAAAGAGGCGGCACGGGGCGAGGAGGCAGCGGTCCCGGGAAAGGGCGGAGCGCCGGGGGGGGTCCTCCCGGCTCTGCAGCCGCTACATTATTAACTCGGCGCGGCGGAGACGGCGCCACAACTTTCCGGCTCTGCCCCGGGAGGCGGCGAGCAGAGAGCATCCCGCAGCCGGGCAGCCATGCGGGCTGCCCCCAGCCCCGCTCAGAGGGGGGGCCGCCTCCTCTGAAAGGCGAACAGGCGACCCCCCCCACCACCCCCCCCCCCGCCTTCCCCGGCCATGCGGCCCCTCGGCGCTCCCCTCGCCCTGCTGCTGTGCCAGGTGCTGGGCTCATGGGCCGCCTGCGCCCTGCTCCCCGCTGCGGGCTCCGGGCTGCAAGAAAACCCTCATCGCCCCCCATCTCCGCCGGCCACGGCGCCCCCCGGCCCTGGAAGCCGGGCTGCCGCTGCTCTCCGCGGGCGCGGAGCCCCCCCGGCGGGGCCCGGGGGCACCTGCGGGGCTGCGGGGCCCGGGCGGAGGCGGGCGCGGAGCAGCGGGGCCGGCCTGGGGGCGGCGGGGGGCCCGCGGTGGCTGCCCCTGAACGGCTCGGGCCGAGGAGGAGACGGGGGCGCGGGGGGTCGTGGTAACGGCACCGGGCGCCGCGCCCGGCTCCGCAACCCCTTCTACCCGCTGACCGAGGAGTCGTACGGAGCCTACGCCGTGATGTGCCTCTCCGTGGTGATCTTCGGCATCGGCATCATGGGCAACATGGCAGTGATGTGCATCGTCTGCCACAACTACTACATGCGGAGCATCTCCAACTCCCTGCTGGCCAACCTGGCCTTCTGGGACTTCCTCATCGTCTTCTTCTGCCTGCCGCTGGTCATCTTCCAGGAGCTCACCAAGAAGTGGCTCCTAGAAGACTTCTCTTGCAAAATCGTCCCGTACATCGAGGTAATGGTGGTGGGTGGTTGTGCGTGGGCCTGGCTGCCTCTGCGAAGCCCCCCGGGTACCCCTTCTGTGCTTCCCTCATTGCTCCCTGCCCGGTTCAGGTTTCCTGGGCACTGCTGGTGGAGAGCCCCGCAGGGACTCCGCGACTCGGGTCCAGCAGCACTGGTATTCCCACAGCCTCAAACTGAGAGTATCTAGCTCTTCCATTGGTGAGAGTTCTGCCGAAGTTTCACTCCTCCCAGTCATCCCGAAAGGCAAAGAATCCTCTCAAAATTTGATTTCAAGTGTGGTGTTTTTTCTCTTTTTTTTTTTTTTCTTTCCTTTTCTCTAAAGTGAAGTGATTCAGGAAAGCAGAAGGGGGGACTTGGCATAGGTTGTAAGCAGGTGATTGCAAAAATAAGCATCAATGTGATATATGTGCTTTTAATTTATAATTCAGCATTCAAATCTCACAGTTATTTATTTGGTTTATCTTAAAAAAAAATAAAAAATGACCCCAGTTCCATTTAAATCACAGCTTCTTGGCAATTGTTCAGAGACTCTGTCAAAGAAGCTGTCAGCCAGCTGGCTGGAGTCCTGCCGGCAGCGTTCAGGTTGCCTGCTTTATTTATTTACTGGAACTGAACGGAGAGGCTTGGTGGTGGGGTGGTAGCCCGTAATGCTGGCTGGCTCTCCTATGTTCCCAAAGCCTCCTGCTCAGCTTTATTCTGTAACTGAAAGCTGAGGAAATAACTGTTGATTCTCTTGTCCTAAGAATTAGATACTGGGGATGGGGTATTATCTTGTTAATACACAGAATACCAGTTTCCATAGCACATCGGTACAACTGCCAACCAATATTTTCAATAAGGTCTTTAGAAAGATGTGTGAGGTGTGTAGCCACTACCTTGCCATTACTTCTTTCATGTGTGATACACTTTATTACTGGTCGTATTGGACAAAGGGTGGAGCTGTGCTACATTTACAAGAATTCAAGACCAATAGTATAACACTTTTTGTGATTTGTAAAACTCAGAGTATACTTAATTTGCGTTTGGAAAGAAATAAAGAAGAAATATGTATTCGTTGAGAATACTCACTGATAATAGCCTTGGCTAGGTGCTTTTAAATTTTCTGAATCCAGGTCTGGCGATACTGTATTATCCAACAAAATAACTAGTTAGTGTTTCAGTTAAAGGGTAACCATTTCAATGGACACATCTAGTGTAGTTTAAGTATTTCAGGATTTTCCTCTAGTGACATTTCACACTTTCTAGCCTTTTTTGGTGCATCCAGATACAGGATAGGAGTAATTCTTCATAATAATGATTCTAATTAAAGGTCAATAACTGAAATAATTTGCATGGCCATACCATTTTTTCAAAACTAGTTCCTTATGCCGCTCAGCTTTAGGCAATAAAGAGTTTGCCACTTCATGACTGGAAGAAAAAGGCACAAAGCTTCATATTATACTGAAGTTATCACTAACTTAAATGTGTAAGAAACAGATATAATCTTCTAGAATCACATAAACATGTTTTATTTTCATGTTGTTAGTCTGGAAATATTTTAGCCTTGTCAAAAAGGGGCATGTTGTCAGGACTGCCCAATATACACATGCTCTGGATTTTACACTTTCATCACTGAATTAAACTGAAAGAAGCTGAGCGGATATGTAGTAGCCAAAATTCAAAACTGTAATCTTGAAAACATTCAGCTGGTGCCAATCCCCCTTTATACTTTAAAGACACCTTATTTTTTCACTTTAAAGTTTGTCAGATACCTACAGTTGAACCTTTTTTTAAGAACTGGCACCAATCTAATCACAATGGACCAACAGAATGGTGCCTGTCTTATCTTGAATTATCACTGGGGTCTAAAAGTAAAGAATTATCTTCTTTCCTGGGGAAATGTAATTGATTTGTGTCTGAGGTACACATCTGAAGAGAGATAGCCTTGGGGGATACCATGTTGCTCCCAGAATTGTATACTTTTCACTCAATAGGTATTAAACATAATACTCATGAATGTACAGTATATTAATCACCCATTAACTACCCTACTCATGAATGTAAAATATATTCATCACCCGGGGAGCAGTAAATTAAAGGCTGGATTTCCCCCTCCTTGTAAGAGCTGTAGGCATGAGTGACACATATTGAGCACCAATACTGAATTGTGCCTCCCGACTTGCCTTGAGTTTCGTGAGAAGGGCTCTGTCCTGGAAATCAGAATTGGACCCTGCTGAGACAGAGTAGGGAGTTAGAGCAAAAGTTTGCCACTTTCTGACTGCAGTCCTAACCTCACGGGCATTATCCAGTGACACTGACACCACCAGGAACATTGAGGATGTGGAGCATGTCACGAAATCTGCTCTATGAGCAGCCAACGCTCTGTGGTCTTGCAAGGGTTATTCACAGCAGTGAGTAGTGTGCTCATCTAACAGCTGAATGACACTGCCTTCTCCCTTGTAATTCACCTGAGCAGCTCATCCCCTTCTCACACAAGAGAGAAGAATGAAATCTTAGCTCCTTGCAAAGTTGTAGATAGCTACCTTCAGGAGAGGTTTCCAGACCTTTATGGAATAGAAACAGAAGCGTCCTGAAGAATTTTACCTGTTACAAATTTTAACCTGTTGTCACTGTTTTCTATAAGTTTACCCCATGTTTTGTTCTTTAGTTATCTCTGTTTCATGCTCTGCACCGCATTCTTGCATGCCAACTCTCCTCATATGCTGTTTATGGACCTGCTTGTCTCCCCCAGAGCTGTAGATCCAGATATATCATCTCACTTTCAAGCATCAAGGAGCCTTATTGGCCTGAGCTCTCTTGTCATACTAACCTGTACTCTGAGAACTGCACAGGACTAGGGAGTGGGCAACATCTGAGTATCCAGAGGAACTGATGTAGTGGTCACATCATTTGAGTGTAACTCAAGCATGCTTTGTGTTACGCTCAAAGGTTTCAGGTAATCCAAATAAGGAACCTTGAGCTTTCTTTGTTTAGCCTCCTGTGGCCAATTGTTTTTTATTTGTGCTGTTTAATGGGTATTGTGCAGAATTTCAACAAAGCATCTGTTGCCAGTGATAACACATATGCACACACTCTGGGGAAAACGTTTTATGATACCTTCAGGTACGTTTGAATAGGTAAATGTTGAGCTTCCAGTAGTGGAAAATCTTTACAGTATTTATTTAAAGGGTATTTTTCCCATACCTAATAAAGATATTCGGTGACCAAGTATATTAAGCAGACATTTCAGTCACATATTGTATCACAGTTCGGTAACTTGTACCTACCTTGTAAAACTGTCATGGTTCCACTTGCATATGGAATGCTGTATGCATGACCAAGGAAGAAACTGAGTGAATTCATTCTCCTATGGATTAAATTATCTCCACCAAGAACTTTGCTAGACTATGGTGATGGCACTGTCCTGGCAGAGTAGATCTGAGTCCACTCACTGGAAAGGGAATTAGAACAAACTGGGGCAACTACTTACCCATAAGGATGTGTGGAGATGTGCTTCTCCTTTGCAATTTTAGTCCTCTGCTCAGTTCTTCAGATTTTGCCACTTTTCTAAAGATTCTTTAGAAGTTAAGCTTTGGGCAACCATGTCTGAAGTGTTTATCTGCGTGCCGTGTCTGTGTGTATGTTGCCTTCCATATACTTTTGTCAACATTGCTCAGGATCAGGAGATACAGGGTAAACAACAATACAAAAAACAACGGCTTTGGCTACTTCTCTTTCCACAGGCCTGCCAAACCGTTGCAGCTCCTTCTTTAAGCATACCCAGTCTTTTCAGAAAAAGAACTGGGAAAAAAGAAAAAGAAAAAAAAAAAGAAAAAAGAAAACAAATAATAGGACAATATAGTTTCTGTTCACCTACTTATATATTTATGGTTTGCATTTTTCTCAACTCTAAATTAAGCCTGAATAGAAAGAAGTGTGGATATAGACAAACAGCTTTACTATGCTTCTAAATATTTCACAGCTATTAAACATAGCAGTCCTGTGAAGTAGCTTTTTATTTATTTATTTATTTTAATGCTGGAAGCCAATAGTGAAGAGGTTAAGTAAGTTGCCTAAAGCTTGGAGCAGCTTGCTAAGATGACAAATGGATTGTGTTACCTGGGACTACAAGCTGTCTTTCAGGCTTTAAAAAGAAGCTTGTTTGAATTGTGTGCATTCTGCTCTTAGAGGAACTCGATGAGCTGGGGGCAGTAGTTGGAAGTAGACATCACTTCTGTGTTGGCAGACTGAGACAAGCTACCTGTGAGGGAATAAGGATTTAGGTCTGGGGAAGGGTTTGGAAAAAGAATTTGCAGAGGCTAATTTATGGTCTCATGCAGTCCAGCACAGAGCAGAAAATTTCCAAGTCCAGTCATGGTACTCAACTGTGCACTCAGAGTGAGGTCTTCTGCCTTTCTCACATCCCCCCAACCAAAAAAAAAAAAAAAAGAGAGAGAGATAGAGAAGGAGAAAGTTTGAGATGCCTTCATCTAGACCATATTGTGCTTAAGAGAGTGGCCTGACTCTGGAGCAAGCTAACTGTGGAAGTCTCTGAAATCCAGTGCCTAGTCCCTGCTTATGCTTTTAGTAGTCAATCTGTGGCATCACCCTGGTCTGGTAGGTAACTTCCATCTCAGGAAAGCTATCACAATTAGTACATTAGTATTCTTAGTGGAAAGTGTAAGGATTTATTTGTTTTGGTCTGGAATATGAATTACTTTTTTTTTTTTTTTTTTTTTTTTTCTTGGAGCTGACCCTTCCAGGGCAATCCTGAGGTAAGGCTGTTTCCCCTTTCTTTTGCTTGGTAGGGGCAAGTCAGCAGCACAATGGAAGTGGCTATTCTCTGCCTGTTCCAAAGCTGTCAGAAGACATCCTTATTTTAAGTTTCACTTTAGCAAATGAAATATATATTTTATGGGACTTTTTAAAAGCTATGTATTATCTGTCTTGTCTGAGTCATTTGTTGTTCTGTATCTTCTTTATGTTTCTTCTTTAACGCTAGTCAGAGTTAGCCTCCTGAACCTCCAGAAAGCCCTCTGGATCATAGACAAAGATCCTCAGAGAAGTTTGCAATTTCAAAGCTTCATACGGGAAGTTTTCTAGGGCAATGGCTGCATGTGTCTTTTACTGAGCAAAATACCTTCAGTACTTATCACACAGTAGATATATATATATTTTTTAAACAGAAGTGCTAATATGTCTCTGCCCTTTAGGTATTAACAGCATGGTGATAGTAGCTGCCATGTTTGCTGTTCTGTCAATCTTTCTTTCCTCTGCAAACCCTTAAGGGGCTATAAATTGTCCATAAAAAAATTGCTTTTGGCTTAAACTTTGGCGTTTCAGCACGGAAATGAATTTGTGTCAGACTAGGTTTAAAATTAGGTCAGTAATATTTAAGTTACATATGTGTAGAGAGAATAAAGCAACATCTGCCATCCCAGCACCGTTGACTCTAGTATGAGCACAGGGCTGTCATTTCTCCATATGACCAGATTTTTCCAACAAAGAAGGAAGAGGCAGATTTTTAGCAATAGTTCCATGTTAATATGAAGAGTTATTGCAGGAGTCACATGTGTAGAGTGATGAGACTGTGATCCTTAGTGGAGAACAGTGCTCATTTTTTTCTTAAAGAAAAAAAATGTAAATTTAATTTACTTGTAAGGTGGCATGGTAGATTTCAAATAGGAAAATGGACAAAAATTAAAGCCCTTTGTGTTCTGTGATATTCCAGTTTTCTGAATAAACATGTCTTGTACTATAATGAGTAGTTCCAGTGCCCTGATAATCTGGTTGGCTTTTGCTTCAAACAGAATTCAAGAACTGCTCTTAGAAGTTAATTCTGAACATTCTTACTCTTACAATATATAGAAGGATAGGAAACATGCAGAGCATACATGCTTTATATCTCCCTGATGTGAATGTCAAAAGTACTACAAAGGAAACAGCTGTATTGTACCCATTGTTGTGTGTGTGTGGAACATCTCCATGATAGTAGTTTCCTGAATTACCATTTAGCTTTTCAGATAGTTATGTCACCTTAACTATCTTTAGGTGTCTTTTCCTCCAGGATGCTTAAGCTAAATACTAATGTCAGAGAGGTATCCCAGCCCCAGTACTCCTTAGCTCCTGGATTACTTCTGCCACACCACATCAGTATTTTAACTAGTTGAGTGACCCTTCCCTATTTTTAAAACAAATATGAATACTATGAAACTATGAATATTTCATAGAACTTCATGTAAGAAATATAAAGAGATTATATTTATGTATTTTTGTTCTTTTGTAGTAACGATTGTCATTCTTGGTGTTATGTGTCTGTTTTTTTTTTTCTTTTTTTTTTTTTTTTCCCTAAATGAAGAAACAAAACCCAGAAATCTAGATTATATTAAACAATTAAATATTTGTTTGCAATAGGATGGCCTTTTATTTTTACTAGCCCAATCTTATTACTGGACTTTCTACTGTAAGTGTAGAGTAGCACAAGACAAATATTTCAGTCTGTACTAGCTTTGTTTATCTTATGTAAAACTGAAAAGTTTGAAAGAGTCACTGTGGTTTGTTGCATAACATGTCCTAAAGCTATGAAATTTGGTGTGGGTATAGAACAGCAATAATAAGACCATAGACTGTAATGATTCAGGGAAAAAAAAAAAAAGATATATATATATATATATATATGGTATGACAGAAATGGGTAGAAAGAGTTTAGGGTGGCTGTCACTGAGAGCTCAGAGACATTTGGGCTGGTGGTAGTCATCAAACTTTTCTGTAGTTTAGCTTTCCTGTTTCCTACAGGGAAATGTTTAGACACTTTTCCTGTCTTGTAACAAAGAAAATCCAGTTCAGCTGGTAGAAGTAGCCACTTCTTTACATCTCTCTTTATTTTAACATTTTCCCCTCACTTTTCCATCAGAAGGTGTGCTCCACAACATCATGCTTTGGATGATTAATGGTACGTCTCATTTCCTCAAGTTGCTCATGGCCGATTGGTATATTCTGCTATATTCATTGTCCTTCAGCTTAAACAACATTTACAGCTCAACATAGACTTATTTGTAGACAGCAGCAATATCATTTCTTGGTCTTCATCTTGCTGGACTGAGTGACCCAACCTCACTTTGTCATTAGCTCGCAGAATTGGTTTTTCATTGACTTTTTCACCTGTGACCTTTTGCTGATCTTCTTTCTGTGTTTTTGTTTTGTTTTGTTTTTCTTTTTGTTTTCATTCCCTTGATCTTGCCAAACAGGTATTAGTGTTTGAGAATTCAGTCTTATCTGCACTGCTGTTGCTTACCCTCCTAAACCTGCACTGCTTCCCTGGCCAGCTGGAGGCTCTGCTCCTAGGGGCTGGGGCCAAGCACTGTGGGACCACAGCCAGGAAGAGAAGTAGGACAGGCCAGGGAAGGCCTGGGAACCTTTTGGTAATTGTTAAAGCTCATGAAAGGGGAACGGGTATGTTGGAGGGATGGAGAGGAGAACTGATGCAATTAAGCTGAGCATTTCATGAGTTACTGTTGCCTTCAGTGGCCTTAGTTCCCCAAATAACTTTTGACACAGTTGACTAACAGCTGATGAGCTAATGCTGAAGGTTAACACAGTGTCTTGAAGGAACACCACTGTGCCTGGTAACATCCCTGTCAATTCTTTTAAAGGAGCAACAGTATTAAGAGACTCTCTTGTAACAACAATGCCTTCTTTTGTATGTGTATGCAGGTAATCCCTTACATAGCTGTTCTCTGTCCAGCTCAGTTGAGGTTACTTCCCACCTACCTGCTCCAGGTAGATTAAGGGTCTTTCAGTTAGATATCTGTGTCTTTCTAATATAATCTAGTAGGAGAAAAATAAACTGGTGTCACCCCAATGTTTAGAGGCTGAAGGAGGCTCTTCATAGGGAACATATGGAAATACATCAGACAACTAAGTGATCATCAAAAACTACTGAGCCTTATTCACCCTTGCCTTGCCTCATTTCCTGCTAGGTTGTTGGAATTGAGTGCAAATGTGTATTGGAAACTCGGCTGTTACAACAAGAAGAGCACCATTAAACTACATGCAGCTTTACACTACTTCAAAAAGGGATAATTTGTCCTTTATCTACTCGCAGTCATTCTGTGGTTATTTATACCAGAGCAATGAAGCAGATTATAAAAGGGAAACTTCTCTGGCTTCTTTCACATTTTCATCTTCACTCTAATTCTTAGTATGACTGGTAGGAAGAAACACCCACAAACTGGAATTGTATGTACATGCAGAATGCATGTCCCAGTTCTTGCCCACATAGTTTACGAGCAGCACCCATTGATTTTGTGGTCTATTACTCATACTCTACAATGTGGGAGAAATAAAGGAGGGCAAATAGTCAGACCCTTGAATTGCTACCCTTCCTTTAAACAAGTCAGCAGGAATGAATCCCTGTTCATCTGCTTGGAATTGTTTTTCTGTTTGGTTGTTTTTTGTAGGCTTTTCCATGGCATCACTAACTTCATTAATCTACAGAAAATAGGAAACCATTGCCTGTTCCAGGGAAGCACTTGCTTTTTTAATCTTGCTTGATCAGTGAATCCATGGGAGAATTTTCAAAGCTGACTTCCACTGTTTTAGTTGTTTCCTCTTGCTCTATTTCACTGTCTCAAGCCTCCAAGTTGCTGGTCAATTAATGTGACAGGAGCCCCGTAGGTTACGTTTGTTCATGGTAGACATGTCTTCTTTCATTAGACCAACCTTAACAGCTGCAGAGTTTTAATGTCTTAGCTACTGTATAACAGCCTGTTTGTAATGGAGTGCTAAAACAATAAAAGCGTGTGTGTGCTGGAGAGCAGGGGGGAGATGCTCACATTGCCTCATTAGAACAAGAGCTGAGAAGGAAAACATTAATGCACAAAAACTCAGATTTTCATCTGTTCTGCTGACTTTTATTTCAATCCCTATTCAATTCTGAGTCTCAATGATTTCTCTGTCTCCTGTAATTGTAGAGAACTCAGACCCAACCCTTTTGTTATTCAAGTTGGATGTTCTGGCTAAAGGTTTTGCTGTCACTCTAAGGAATTTGAAGACTGCACACACACACTGAAATGTTTTGCAAACAAAGTCACTGGTCTTAGATTTGGAAATTTGACTCTCAGCAGTGATACATGGAAATTATCTTTCATTTGCTAATGCTATCACTGTTCATTAAGATTTCCCTATAACTGTAATCTGTCTTTAGCTGTTTTTATGTTTTACTGGTATTTACCAAGCTTTCTTTGAATGTTGTCCGACATTTTAACTCCCTGAATCAATAGGTTTGCCTATTAAAAATGTTTACAGTACTGCTTTGTCACCATTAACTATTCCTGCCATTGCAGGTTAATTAATAAAAGATTGCATTCTATCTTTTAGGAAGCTGTTTCAAAAAATTACCCAACTAAGGCAATGTCCAACAGTTGTAATACCAAATGCCTAATACTGTTCAGTGACATTCAATTTTAGCAATCTGATATGACCATTAAATATAAAAGGCCAAAATTAACAATAAGTTTATATATTTGTGCATAATTGCACTGTCTATCTTTGTAGAACTTTATACAACAGATGCATAAACAGGAATAATTCAAAATTATGTTAGAAATTAGAGTGTATTTTGAAATAAACCAATATGAAATTTAAGTAAGCATCAAATTTAAGTAAGCAAAAATTATAGCAAACTGCCTAATGTTACCCTAGATCTCCCAGTTAATTGCACAGATGTGTGGCTTACGCATGATAAAAGTAAGCATTCTTTAAATTTATTAGGAATATTATTTAACAGTTTCTTGTCTTTTGCTTCAACACATTTCCAGCATAACAGAAGCATACAAACCCAAGAAAATAAATGAATTAGAATGCAACAGAGCGCCTAATCTTTCTCTGATTGAAGTTAATGGGAGTTCTGCTTTGAATTTGAACTGAAGTTGAATTTAATGGAAATAGGATTAGTCCAAAATGTATATAGTCTTCTTGCAAATTTGTTTTTAGGAAATTTAATTATAAACAGGATAAAATGATAGGAAATTATATTTCATGACAGTACAAGATTTCTATTCATGCATAGAATTATGTTTATTAAAGCTAGAAGACACACGCATTGTTCTGTACTTGCTCCTTACAGTATATAATTGAGAGCTCTGTCCAATCCATCTTTAAATCATATAAACATCAGAAATTCTGCCATTTTTCCTAGCCTGCAATATATTCTTGCACAGGATGTCTACTAAGAAATTTGGCCTAGATTTTCCTGAAAATTTTTCTAGGTGAAATGTTGAAGATAAATTATTAAAGCCTAACTACTGTAGACAAGATTAGTTTTGTACCGGTTTTGGAAGTCTGAAGATTTCAAATATCATCTTTTAGAACTGAGATCCCAGGATGGCTTTATGTACCTATACCCGATCAAAATTTCACTTAAGAACCCAAGTCCACAACAGCAGTTGTGGGGCGCTCTTCCATTCAGTGAATGCTTAATCCACAGTGTTCCTAAACTTTGGAAATATTTAAGGTTTTGACATTATGATCCCCTGCATGCTTGACTAACGTTATGGGGGCATAACTTTGAAATTCTGCTGAAGGAAGACACCATCTTTCCCCTTTTAACTTTCATTTCAATCTCTATGGTGGGTTCTTTCTGAAAATCACCCCTCAGAAAAATGGAGGGAGGTTTAGTTTTGCATAACAGTCAGTTCTCCAATTTTTCTGTCACTCAGAGTTGCACAGGTGTTGTCATGAGCTTCCATGAGAGCATGACATCAAGATGAAGTGATATTTGTAGGGAGAACAACAGAAGGATGTATTCTTCTGGGACGCATGTGGTGTGGTAGCTCAGCAAACACTGGAAACTAAGTCCTACCTGTGATGCTTGTTTTGAGAGCTAAACTTAATTGGTACTTGGCATTATAAATTGAGCTCTCTTTATGGAAGAGTACAACCTTCTTTCAGGGAATATCTCAGTGGTAAGAGACTTCATCCAATGTACAGGGAATGAATTCCCTCTTTTGCCTGAGCAAGTTCAGGCCTTCATCTTCCACCTCCAAAAAGACTGCCGTTGGTAGACCAGGGTGGGGTTTGAAGGAGCCGAAGTTTTTTCACTCTCTAAGAAATAATGGGCTGTAGCTTTGTAGCTGTCCTTTATTTTTCTTTCTCGTTGTTGTTGCAGGTTTTTTTGTTTTTTTTTTTTTCCAGGCAGCACCTGCATTAAATTGCATTCCCTTTTCTCCTTTGCAGGTAGCCTCTCTCGGAGTCACCACCTTCACACTGTGTGCCCTCTGCATTGATCGGTTTCGTGCTGCCACCAACGTGCAGATGTACTACGAGATGATTGAGAACTGCACCTCGACGACTGCCAAGCTGGCCGTCATATGGGTCGGGGCACTGCTGCTGGCACTGCCGGAGGTTGTGCTGCGCCAGCTGACAAAGGAGGACCCTGAATACAGCGGCAGCCCACCCGGGGAGCGGTGCGTGGTGAAGATATCCACCGCCCTACCCGACACCATTTACGTGTTAGCTCTTACATACGATGGGGCAAGACTCTGGTGGTACTTTGGCTGCTATTTTTGTTTGCCAACCCTTTTCACTATTACCTGCTCCCTGGTAACAGCAAGGAAAATCAGGAGGGCGGAAAAGGCTTGCACAAGAGGGAACAAGCGACAAATTCAGCTAGAAAGTCAGATGAACTGCACAGTGGTGGCTTTGACCATTTTATATGGGTTTTGCATCATTCCTGAAAACATCTGCAACATTGTGACTGCCTACATGTCCACAGGGGTATCTCGGCAGACTATGGATCTCCTCCATCTCATTAGCCAGTTCCTTTTGTTCTTTAAGTCCTGTGTTACCCCAGTCCTCCTTTTCTGTCTCTGTAAACCTTTCAGCCGGGCCTTTATGGAGTGTTGCTGTTGCTGCTGTGATGAATGCATCCAGAAATCTTCAACAGTGACAAGTGATGACAATGACAATGAGTACACTACAGAACTGGAGCTCTCCCCTTTCAGCACCATCCGTCGTGAAATGTCTACCTTTGCCTCTGTGGGGACTCACTGTTAATTAACCTTAGGACTTTATTTCTTGTATCTTTTTCTTTTTTCTTTCTTTTTTTTTTCTTTTTTCTTTTTTTTTTTTTTTTTTTAACTCCGTATTTTCCTTCTGGAAGCAAAGTGTAAGAAAAATAATTGATTATTGCAAACTACTCAGAATCCAATCTGCATATTAACAGTCATGCTTTGGAAAATAATTTCTGTTTGGTTACTAAAATGAAAGAAAAGGAGAGAAAGAGAGCCAGTACTCAGTTTTAAATCATGATATTTTGTATGGTGCTAGGATATTATTGCTTAAGGAGGAGAATTCATATCAGTCCACTTTTATTTAATTCCATGATTTTTTTATAATCACTGTAACATGATTATATAGACATTGTGGGTTTTGCAGGATGTTTAATGTCAAAGATGTGTTGGAAAGTATTTGAAGGTAGTTTTAATCCAATTACTGTACGCTATTGTGAGAACTCTTGGACTTTGAAAAATTTATAAAGTAGCATAAAAATAAATGAGGTTTTATTCTTTAACTTCCTTGTCAATCTGCATTTAACAAGGATTGCTTCTAAGTAGTATTAAATTCCTTTAATAAGTAAAAAAATCTTTACTTTGCATAAAATAATTTAAATAGCCATATTCGTGTACTTACCCTTGGAGACTATAATAGGGTGTTTAAGGAAGATGGTAATAATGACATTAGATTTACATGAGTGGATTTTAAATGTATATTATGAAGATCCAATGTGCCTCATTGAAACTTTCCTTCTTGACCTACAGGTATACAAAACCTGAGTTATTTTGTACTTCTTAAGAAGAAAGATTTGCTTTCTCACTAAAATTTGTCTTGTGTGGTTTCAAAATCAAGTTTCTTTCCAATTTGTTAATGGTTTTACATTGGGGTTATGTCCTCAGTCTCTGTGTATATAACTTCTGCTGGCTTTGGTGGGAGTCCCGTTGCAGCAGAGGAAGGCTTTCTTTTGCCAGAAGTTTGCCAACAATAAACATGAGGGACTGCAAAATGTGGAGAGTGAATTTCTTTTTTTTTTTCTAAAGCTATAAACACACTTTGACACTTGGGGCTTGACCCAGAGCTCATTGCAGCCATTGGAAAGATTTCCATCAATTTCAGAGGGCTTTGGATCAGACTCGCATCTATTTATTCTGGGATATGTAGCATGAATATTAATCACAGGGTCTCTGTATGTTGACTATAAATCATGTTGCTCCCACAGAGACTGCTATTCACTAGCAGCTCACAGTTCTGAAGCTGTTCTTGAGATCCACAGAGTGTTTTGCTGATGGTATCTTGCTGTCCACAGACTCATTAAAATGAGGGTATGTCAACACTGCAAGCAACAGTGTGGTGTAGTAAAATCTAAGGTTGTTATAAGCAAGCAGAGACTGGAAAGCGCTTATCCGTACCAGCATAGTTTATTTGCCCCACTTCTTGGCTGAAATAAACAGACTGTTCTTGGCAAGCAAGTTGGCTCATATTTACGCTGGGCAGCAAGCTGAAGAGTAGACACGCTAAGGAACAGAACTCATTATAATAATCTTATATTTTAATACTAACTAAATAAATAATAAAACTACATTAGTACTTGCAATAGTAAAATCACAGGCATTTGTCCTCTGAAATTAACAGTAACTGATAGCCTTACTTCCCAGTACCTGCCTCTAAATATGTTAAAAAACTTGCTGTAATTTCTGGAAAGTAGTCTATTTTATTTTTCTTTGTAGATTTTGAAAATATCTTTAATCTTTGTATCTGCTTGGGTAAGCAGTATTTCCTCTTTTTCATTGCTGTATTAACCTATATCAAATTCAACTGAAAAGCAGCATACTCTGAATCTGAATATAAATGCACTTGAGTTTCTGATTTTTGAATTAAGCTCTACCAAAAGCAGTCTGCCTAAATTTACATAAGCGATTCTGCTTAGGTCTTGCTAAAATACTTGCTAAAAATTTTAAAAATCATTTTGTAAGATTTTCAACCACTTTTGAAGTCATGGGAACTGTCCCTTTCTTATAAACTTTTCATTGACTTCACCATGTTTGGTAACATTCAATAAACTGTGAAATGTATTAAAAAGAAAAGATAAAGCCCAAATCTCCACACTGTGGTGCCCATCTCTCCTCAAACGCATATTCTCAACTCTGCATTTTGATTTGTACTATTCTTTTTTAGGTGCCAAAATTCATAACGACTGGGGCCAAAAAACAAACAAACAAAAAAAACCTCTTTGTTTCTCTATCATGTTTCTTGCTCAGTTGTTACTCTTGTCTGTCTTTTCAGTCCTGGCATGAACAGTGGTTCAAGGACTTGATAAAGGAACTGCAGAATGGGGGGATGCACATTTTTTACGTAAGGAAAGATAGAAATTACTCTGGAATATTGAACGGTGACATTTTGCTAGGCTGCACTGGAACAGGAAAGATGCCCAGTTGCCTCAGGCATTAGGTACCTCCATCTCTGCAGTTTTCAGTGGGTATGTGTAAGCTCTACTTACACATTACCTGGAGTGTGCTCCCACATAAAACACTCTGTATCCCTCAGTGGTGCAGTGCTTCTCCATTGAAACATTTCCACACTATGTGTATGCCAATCCTATTGGGTAAAAATAATAATATTAATAATAAGGAATCATCAGGAGAAAAAAAAGGAAAAAAAAAAGAGAGATTTTAAATGTCACTCGAGAAGGTAGAACCTGGAGCTAATAATTCTGTGGTTGCAAAAACACCTTCCTGCTTGTGCAGTAGAGCATTCTCCAGCCTTGTATTCAGTGAGGCTTCTTTATATCCAATGTAATTTTGCCTTTTCTGCTGCTGAAAGAGCATTTTTGACAGCTGTTTCTCACTCCTGCCTTAGACTTCTCATGGTCTCTTAGACATCTATTCTAATTTGTTTCCTAAAGCTGTTAAACTAATATCACATTAGCAGGTTTGCATTGTTGCAGCCTGAGACAGTGGTTCTAATACAGGCATGGCTTGTTAATGCATTTAAATGTCATGATAAATGATTCCTTTTGTTAAAGAAGGAGTATTGCATTGTTTTTCTTCCTACTTTGGGGACTGATGCTCCAAACTCTTACATATTCCTGGTGTTTGCTTTTCTTAACTTTTTTTTTTTTTTTTTTTTTTTTTTTAATATTCTTAGGAGCCATTTCTCTCTGTTTTGAATGTAGTTCTGTAAGGCATTTGTCTATTAACATGAAGACACTTAATGGACTGATGAATGAAGAGTTAGAAATGTTTATGGCAAGAATTTAGTTATGTTAATCAGGGAATAGTGGGGGATGGTGATCAGCATAAAAGAAGCATGATGGAATGGAAAATCAGATTGTAAGATAAAAACGTTGTACTTCCCAGATACTGATGGGTTAACACCTATCACTTCAGCCCTGTTCCCATAAAGAAATAAAATAACATACAGCTCTATTATGAGTTCCAGTATCTCCAACAAGATTAGGTTTCATGACCTACATCAAAAATATGATCTTTGTGAATGCCAACATACAGATGGTAAATTATTGAAAAATATTGCTCAGTTGGAAGAAATCTCTTATTTTACTCCTTCCAAGATAAATTCTTGCACCCATCCTTAAACAGCTCTTACCTTTAAGTGACCTATTTCTTTTCCAGCTCCTGTTCTGTCACTGGGATCCACATATAAGCTTCCACAGCTGCTGTTCCAGCAGCTCTGAGAATTACTCCCAAGGACAATGTGGCAGTTTCCAAGCATGTTGTCCTACATCTTTTCATAAGAAATTGCATGAAGTTAGACTACATGATACAACTGTCATCCTGTGCTTGTAGCTCTGAGAGGCAAACTGGATTCTATGAATTTATGAATTGCTATTGAAACTGAGTAGCTTTCCCAAACTCAGTAAAGTACAAGAGTACTCGAAACTCTCTTTGGTTCTGTGAACTATTGTGTTAGGTGCAGTAAAATCACATGCAACCTGTCCCTGGGGTGCCCAGCTACTGCTGCTGGTCTCAAATATATCACTGAGCTGCCTTCTGGGCTTTTTGTTTTGTTTTGTTTTGTTTTTCTGGGAAACATTAAAAAACACCTAAAGCTCTTACATCCACCCCTTGTTACAGTGTTGGAATTAAGACTGAAGGCAAAAACTGCTCAAAACCAGTCTGTCTCCTTAGCTGGGCCCAGTCTTGTGTATGCATGTAGAGCACATCTAAAATTTCTGCAGAATGCCAATAGATACAGGCTTAGCCCAGTAGTATCAGCATATATATGCTTGTGCATGTACTGGTGTGTCAAAAATTGCTCCGTTGTTTCTAGGGTGGAAGAGCTGGATTCAAATTCCTGCTCTGCTTAATTTACATATTTGATGGTTCCATATCCCTTCAGAAAGGCCTAACCATTGTGGTAACAGGGATGCTGGTGAAATCCTCTTCTGTTGGGGTTGTTCCAACAATAATCAGCAATTAGGTATTGAAGTAGAGCCTTGAGCCTCAGTATCACAAGCCACTGACCAAAGCCATTATGCTGTGTAAACTCTTCTGTTCACTCTCTGGTCCAGGAGATGTTTCTAGGAAAGGGGAACAGCTACTGCCAGAGAAGTGGAGAAACCACGACTCAAGAGTAGCCATCAGTTAGGCTGGTAAGGTGCTCAGGTCAGAAATGAGCAGCTTTCAAATGCCCGCACTAACCAGACATTTGGACAAAAGCCTGGTTTGGAATTATGTGCTAATTTATTTTTCTGTGATGGAAGGTTGCAGATTTCTTTTGTGTCCCCTGGATGGGAACCTCCCCACCTTCGTAAGCAAACTGTACATTTCGGGTGACTAGTACCTAAGCAAAAGGAATTAGCAAAAGGAATTCTCATGACTTTTTCATTTGCATTTCTCTCTTACCCAGCTCTTTCCTCTCCACCTGGTGACCAACTGTCTTTAAAAAGTATAAATTCCCCAGATTACAAAGGGAAACTGGGACCTTAATGTAGATCTTCCATGTCCCAGCTTCTTAAATCTTCAAGTAAGGTCTATTTTCCTAATAGCTTTGAGAAATGTGATTAGAAAGAAAGTTATACCAGGCGTTTTTTTTTCTTTTTTCTTTTCTTCTTTCCAACCATTTTCTTTCCATGAAAAGCTCAGCCAAGGTCAATGAACAAATGATGTGAATTATTAAAACTCAGCTGTCTCTTACACGCACTTTCTTACACTTCAGGAACTGTATTTTTCAACTACTGTTTCGTATTTGATGGAATCATTTAACACCTATGTTTAGCAGGTGTTAAATGTCAAATTGTAAAAAGCTCAGTATATTTTGTAGTGAATGGGAAACAATGAAAAAGACATAGACTGAGATGCTCCAAGACATCAGGCATCTCTGCTATGGAAATAGTGATCTATGTTGAGGGCTACATACCAACATCAACATACCAGGAGGAGAACTATGCCCATGTTCTGTATATAATCCCTGCAATCCAGGCAATTTACTTACACTGTGAAAGATTTTGGTAGTATCAGCTCTTGGTTGTCAGGCAGTAAAAGTGGAGACAAAAACTCTCTGGCATTTCAACATGTCCATGACAGCTCTGAGAGCCAGTTCTGTGACTCTTGCTGGTGACACATTCCCTGCATCATGTCACACAGTGCCAATATCCACAGGACTTTAAGATGTAGCTATCCAAGCCTCTTTCAAGGTTGAGGCCAAATATTTCTGTCCTTGTACACTTTAGCTTCACATCTTCTTATTAGTTTTGCTTCACATCTTCTTATTATTGAAAAGTAGACACTATTACAGAAGTCTGGCCTGTCAGAGTTACAGAATTCTCAATTTAGAGCATTTAATAAAAGTGCTAGTGGCAGCATTATTAATCAAGGTAGTAGATCTGTTATAGCTAAAGGGAAAGCTTTTATTTTGTGCTTATTCTTTTGTCTAGTTACAGAAATTCCCTCCATGGCTTACATCAAGCATCTTCATTTATATCCACAGTGAATTTAGCCTATTGTTCTCTAAGAAAGGAAGCAAAAATACCTACATGAGAAAGATGGTCATGACTAACTTGATCTTGAGAAGATAAAATTTGAATAAACTTTGGAGACTGGCATGTAAAGCAAGAACTATATTTTAAAAATAATTATGGCCTTGCAAGTCTAATCTTTTTAAAGAGATGGAAGATACATATAATTCAACAATAGCTTATGGTTAAATTTCAAAACAACTGCAAGGGACTCTAGAATATGTATAGACTGAAATAAAATGATCTAATAGCAGCTGGATATGCATGTGATAATCCGTACTGAAGACAATACAACTATTTATGTGAAGAAATAGATTTTAGCCTGTTAGCTATTATATGTGAGGAATTAATTCTCCCCTAAGATGTAATTCCAGTTTGATTTAATACATATGTGTGCTAGAGGAAAGATGTATTTGGTGTTTTAAGTGTTGTACAGGGAACATAAAAGCTTAAGAAAGAAGCTGGCCATCTGTAACTGTAGCCAGCTCTTATACTTCACATTTTTTCTCCTAGATTCTTTCCTTTCTCTATTTTGAAACTATTTCTTCTGGCTATTCTTATCAATCCTTTCAATGTCTTACTCCTTTTGCCAACTCTCCCCTGAGCAAAGGAAAATCCTCTTTGGTTTTCCTGATCAGTTCTTTAAAACTGAGCTTGTAAGCAAGTCTCATTCATTTTGCAAAAACCTATCCACTGAGAAACTTGAAGGTGAATGGTCCTTCTCCCTGTGGACAGTATTTACAAATAAGGAAGCTGCATTCTTTCCTTCTATAAGCAAGAAGAGCTAGAAGAAATCTTGGCAATTGTGTGAGACCAGTGTGCAGAGTATGAGCATTATAGCATGAATTTCTGACTTAAAGATTGTTCACCTACCAAGGTGAAAAATCAAGGGGCTCAGCGAGCAGAAAACCGCAGTGTCCCCTTGCCAAAACACGGGCATTTCCTACACAAGGTAATGTTATCTTTATTCCATATCATGATTCTTTGCTGTTTTTCTACTTTAATAGAAATAGAAATCTCTATTTTAATAGAAACAGAAATAGAAAGGATCCTCTTGCAGATCATTAGATGCCTTCGTGACCTCTGAGTAAACCATTTCTCATTCAGGGCTTCATTTAACAGATAGCAGTCATGAGCTGAGATTAAGACTTGTATGATTAAACTGAAGGTTAACATTAGTTGCTGACCTGTATATGATATAAGATATGCCTACATATGTATGGCATTGTTTGAAACTGTATCTGCAATTTAAAAGGATAAGGATCTCTCATAGTCAATGCCACCAAATGATGATGTTGGCAGTGTATCTGCATCCAGCCTCCTGATAGTTGGTGACAACTTATCTGTCAAACTCTGTCAAATCCTGGGGTAAGTTATGGCAGATCTGCATAGCACTGGTTTTAAAAAGGTTTAAGAGGTACCCAATCTTTTTAACTATTAATTCCTCCTTAAAATATCCTTGTTTCATATGGAGGAAGACTTGCCATCAGCTCTTGACAATAAAAAAATTAAAAAAGAAAAAGAAATTAAAAGAAAAAAGAAGAAAAGAAAGCAAGAGGTAGGAGAAAGAGAGGCTCAGATGGCTATTAGCTTGATTAGCCTTTGGGGATGGAGTTCTTTGATTGTAACTGTTTCTTACCTTCCTAGAGTTAAAGCAAATTGGACACTGAATCCTTGACTCTAATATAGACCTTTAATATTGTTGCCAGGAATGGCACCACTGACCCTGGTAATGGAGCCCCAAAACCCCAGAGGGAACACTGGACTTTTCCCCAGACACAAAGTCCTGCTCAAGTGGTAAATCCATCCTGACAAAGCATGGAGAGCATGCAGGTTAGCTCATTTTTCCTGATGTCTCACTTGGTGATGAAATGGTTAACAATGTAAGCATTTACTTTAGCAGAGCTGGGTTGCAGATGAATAGGGGCAGTTTGTGCCTTCCCAGTGCCTGTTTCAGGCTGTCCTCATCCATGCACAAGGCAGCACTGTATACTGAGATCCTGAAGGTTCCACTGCCTGCAGGGCTAGACTTCTATTTTTTCTATTTTTTTAACCTTTTTTTTTTGGTAAATAAAAAGGGGAAAAAAAAGTTGTCTTTAACTCCTTGAGGTTTGAGGACTTCAGTTTGGATACTTTCTTTCTCTTGGGATACTGCAGCTGTATAAATCAAAATTTGCAAATATGTCCATGTTTGCAGCTACACTTGGAAGCAACTACACAGATTTGAATGTTATAAAGGAATGCAAAATTGTGGGTTTACACTGAATGTGCCAGAAAGCAGTCAGCTAAATGAAGACACCTCACATTTACTTCTTTCCACTTTCAATGCACCACTCCCTAATTATAGAATAATGCTTGTTTACCAGTCAGTCATAATATTACTGTTTAAGAATTCATAATTTTTT
Source organism: Anser anser (assembly GCF_964211835.1). Taxonomy (NCBI): domain Eukaryota; kingdom Metazoa; phylum Chordata; class Aves; order Anseriformes; family Anatidae; genus Anser; species Anser anser. The sequence continues at coordinate 23,557,603 of NC_139720.1, forward strand.
TTTTATTTCTATGTTTTATTTTCCTTTCCCTTCTTCTTCCATTCTATTCTCCATCTCTGTTCCTCTTGTCACCTGCAGAATTTTAATTGTCCATGCTATCCCCTGTACACCTCATAATGACCCCATTTTTATCATGGCATGAGTTCAGCGAGTAAAAGATGAGTTGAAGAGGCCAATAAACACTTCCAGCTCACTGGATTTCTGTGTGCATATGTGGTTTGGGCCTTAATTGAAAATAACTCAATATAAAAGCCAAAAAAAAAAGCAACCTGCCAGTCAACCAAAAACTGATCAGAATCTGGAGACTGGTAAAATGAGCATTACTGTGGGCTTCTCTGCTCCCTCCAGCAGCCAAGAGCAGAAGTCAGCCTTGGGACGGACCTGTCAAAAACACAGGCGGGAATCCGTTGGAACTAATCTTCAACACAATGAAAATTTAAATCTAAGGTATTTTTAAGGAAATACTCTGTGTTCAGCAAAGTAGCATTTGGAACACCAAGGTCTGATTCATCAGAACATAACTGACCTGCTCTACCCCTGAGCTAGTGGCAGGCTGTCAAGCCTTTGGCCCTGCTGGAGAAGAGAAACTATTTTGTTGACTCTGGCATCTAAGCCAAATATTAGTGTCAACCTAAAAGTATTAAAAGCTGAGATTTTTTATGGGTAAAACTAATTCTCTCTGAATTAGTTCTGTTAGTTAAAACTAATTCTCTCTGAAGCATTCCTAATAATCACTAGCTCAGGAAAGATGTTAGATGAGGCAGGATTTATATTTGTCTCTAAAGAAACCCTCTTTATTCAAATTAAGAAGAAAGACAAATTCAAGGCAAAGCTTGAACTCTCCTATATATGCTATAATAAATATGTTAACAAATTTAATATATAGCAAACAGGAATGTCTCATCCTTTATATTAGAGCCAAATATTCAGAGACATAAAAATGTTAAGGACAGAAGGGCACCAAACTAGGTTAATTCATACATAATGAGCCCACACCATTTCCCCCAGTTACTCCAGTGCTGAAGCTCATATTCCGTTTTGAATACCAGTAGCAGATCTAGTTGCTCAGTGAAGATGGAGACTCCTGCACTTCCATTTTCCTCTAGGGCTAATTATCCTCATTAAGAAAATGGCAGCCCTACTATTCCAACAAACTTTTTATAATTTTGATAGTACTTATTTGAATAAATCTGATTATTTGAATGAATTGATTCAGGTTATGCTGGAGTAACAGAGCACAAAATTGGATCTCTTTAACAGTCAGTTTCTGAGGATGAACAATTTTTTAACCTGAGGATCCATAAGCTCATTATAGGATATTTACATGTGGGTTTTGATGACAATGCAAGATAATTACCAGTAGTTGCCTCCCTAGATGAAACTCTTCTAGTGTTTCCTCCTCCTCCCACAAAGCAAACACATTTTGAAAAGTCTTGTACATGTTGCTTTATTTAACATGTGCCTCGATCTCTGGATAGCACATCATTGTTGTTTAGGCAAAGTGTTCCTTCTGACTTCAAAGTTATCAACTAAAGATAGCCCGGATTTGTTTTCACCCATTTTCTGCGTGGAATTCTATTTCCAATGTTTCCAATATTTTTAATATGGGAGTCAACTGTAACTTTTCAGTCTGCTATTGGAGATTGTTTGCTTTAGCTTTTTAAAGGCTAAAAAAGATTGTTTGCCTTTTAAGGCAAAAAGTGGTAAACAGCAATAAAGATCTAGCTGTCAATAAACAAGCTAATATATATTCTTCAGAGGCATTTACTCTTCTTAGAGCATTACATAATCTATAGTCTGTTAAAGATCCTCTCTTAAAGGTAACATTTATCACATTTCAGCTGTCATTTACACTGGTAATGTGTTTCAGTACAAGGGGCTTAGAATCACAGTCTGATCTCTGTTGTATAGGTGTATGCTGTAAGGGAATTACTTCAGGATTGTTGTGATACAAAATAACCTTCGGGTTTTGAAGGGTCAGCACCAAACCCCCTTTGCAGAGTGTCTACGTGGTTGCAACCGCACCCCCTACCTCAAGACCAGTTCTCCAGGCAGCATCTGACAAAGCACCATTCAGCAAACCCCCGCTGCAACCCCTGGCAGTGCTGGGCACTGGGCTGCACAGCTGCAACACAGGCGTGCAGCTCCTGCTGAGGGCAATGCTGCATGCAGATGCACTGAAGCACTTCTCTCAAAAACAGAGCTATTGTGCTACTATGGTGTGGATATGTTAAACCATATCAAGGGCAAAAATCTAGATTGTGCAATTCAATCTGCCATCACCATTACAGTCCTCTGCTTAGGACCAAGTCCAACTTATCAGTCCATGGAAATTTATTTTTGGGGAAAGAAGGAGAACACTCCTGACTGAACAAGATGAATAGCTCTGCAGATGCTACATTTTAGTTATGTTAGTGCCTTGGTGGAAACAACTACTCAGTCCTCTTTGTCTTTGATTCCTTAGGCCATTCTGCTCCATGCAGGAGGTCTCTGCAGAGAAGCAGGCACCTTGTGATAGTCCCAAGAGCAAACACAGTAAAAATGAATAAATTTTCCATCAAGGAGACCCTGGGTCTCAGAGGAGGAAAAAAATGGTGCAGGTGGTCACGAACAACATCAGTGCAGTGGTTTTCAGTCGACCTTCATTTGCATCACAAAACCATCATCTTGCTGAGCACAAAGGAACAGCAGGGCTGGCAGCCTGCTCAGCCCTGCAGTAATAGGCATGGTGCAGGTTGGGAATTGGGAGCACTGGCCAAGCTGGTGAGGGATGTTTCACACATTGCCTCCATCTCTGAAACACTTGGCTCTAGACGGTGCTGTTCGTCTCTCACTTTTATGAGTGCTAAAAGGTTTTCTCTCCTCTCTGTGGGGGGTGACCAAATGCAATTTAAGTAAGTGTTTCTGCTGAAACGCCAATATTTTTTGGTTGCCATTTGTTGTTCTCATTGTTTCAAAGAATGATCTTTCTGTTAACCTAATCTAAATGATCACTTTGAGGCTGCAAAGCTATATGTCATTTTTAAGCTACTGTATCATGATGGCCTTAGGGAAATTTTACAGATGCCTTGCCACAATCCATTTCTTCCCCATGAAGAGCTACCAGGCTGGTTGCTTGGATTCATTTGCCACAGCTGTTTGCCTCTTTGACCTCAAAGCTACACAGGTATGGTGCCAATAAAATACAAAGGGGGGTGCCTTTTAAATTACTGGTTATAAGAATTATTTTCTCAAGCAAAAAGGGTCAGAAGGTGGTATTCTTCCAACTGAATGGAACTGCTTGGGTGAGTAGTTTGGCTTCATCTTTTGATTATTTTCTTCTTTCTTTCCTTTTTCTGTTAACCTGTAGACATAGATAAATGAGCAACACAATATTAATGTACTTATTAGTCTGGAATAATTTGAGACAGACTAATATCTTCCTGACAGAAAATTGTCAGCTCAGGTCTGTCATGGTATCAGTCACTGCAAGCTATTAAATTTCTGAAGCAGTGCTACTAGGTAGATATCTTGTTTTATTTATTTCCGCAGTTCAAACATACCCCATTTCTATTTTGACCACGGTTGTTCCTATCTAGTTGTGCTTATTTATTTGAAGTTATTTATAGGTGATACTGTCCCCAGCTAGCAACTCAGATTACAAGAGTTGATGAATTTTAAATTATAATTTGTCTAAAAACGAAAGGCAACAAAACTAGGTCAAAGATAGTGCTTTGGGCAAAGTCCACACAGGTTCTTTTGCATCACTGAATGTTATAAGACCTGTCTTTCAGTTTTAAAATGATTATACCTGATCAGGCCAGTACCTCTTTATGAAAGAGGCACATCACTTACAAAGCATTTCAAGAGTTGTGTGCAAGGTCTAGGTTGTGTGTTGCAGAGAAAATTGAAATGTTATCCCAGAATATCAATTCATCAGATGATTAACCTTTGGGATGTGGGTTTTATTTGCTATTTGTCTTGTTTTGAGGAAGAGACTTGCCTCTGAACCTTAGGTGACTGATCAAAACAAAGAACTAGGTGAATGTGAGGAGCTGCTCACATTTTCTCTTGTCGAAGCTGTTCCTTGGTACAAAACTCCACTACATGCCTCTAATCTGTCATTCCAGGTTTATTTCTGTTTTGCTGCACAATTGCTAGTTTCCTGGTCATTCATGCTGTGTTTATGCCACTCCATTCATGATGTCTCCCCTGGAGTGAATAAGTTCCCTCCTAATATAGACTAGTTTTCTTCTGGGCTCACAGAAAGTTTGGTTGAAGTCAGCGTTCTGCAGGAGGTGCCAGCTTTGAAAAGTAAGGAGGTGGGCATATCCCCATCAGGTGGCTTGGCAACCAAGGTTCAATTCCTTCAGAGTCTGCTAAGACCCAGTGAATAAAAAGTGGATAATTTCAACAGGGGGGTTGGACCAGATGACCTCCAAAGGTCCCTTTCAACTTCAGCTATTCTGATACTGTGATTCTGTAAGAGATTGTGTTTACTACATACAAGTATGCTGAAAAATTAATGCCGTGGTGAGGAATTCTTTCTGTTCTGTAACATCCTCTGGAGGGGTAGAAATATGCCCATACCCTTTCAGCTTATGCATTTGAAAATTTTCTTGATTTTATGCCTTCAGAGGTAATTCACAATACAATTAGCTCCTCATTTTGGATTGATAACATGACTAGAACAGGGAGAAGCTGACAAAAAAAAATAATCATAAAAGCACAGTATAGTATGTTTTACCACCGCAGTAATGTTTTTTTATGGTATGAAGCATTATCACAATTTTGAATTGCTCCCACTTTGCTGAAAGGTGAGGTGAGACATTTTCTTATGCTTGAACTATATATTGCTGTTTAGTGAAATATGCAAATGTTCTGCTGGACACCACTGTAAATTAGTCTTGAAAACAAAATGAAAGAACTGCAGCTCTCAAAATATTAATAAGCATTTTAAGCATCAATTTCAGCAGGAGCGTGTGTCATACAAGGTGTTAAGTTTGTCATGGGGTAGCACACATTCCCATGTGTTTCTTTTTCATTCATTGGAAAGCTTTTGATTGCCAGTGGCTGCAAATGCCTTCAAGTGTTAATAAATAGAACATTTATGAATATACATATTTATAATAATTGTATATAATAATACAATATATTTATATTTATTGGCTATGTTGCTCCCTAGAAGAATTGTGTACATACTGCAAAAGTGACCCAAACAAATCCAGCCTCCAGTTCTGTGTTTAATTTCTTCTGCTTCACTTTCCATATAAATTTCCAGCCCAGTACACTGTCAGTCACATGTATTTATCTTACCAGATCCTCCTATTAGATTGAAAGAGAGGAGACTGCCATTTAAAAATATCAAAAACATCTCATTTGACTGACCCTGGAAGATAGTTCCATATTCACTAATGACCATATAGATCGCAATAGAATTGTAGGTAAGCAATGCTGCCAGGCTCCACTAGTCTCTTCAGTTTCATCTAATCAGTATTTGGCCATCTTCATGTTGATTTCATAAGACAATGGAGAGTCCACAAACATCATCAGTCCGCAGACTGATAATAATTTATAATTGCTTGACAGGTGAAATACACACTCTAAACCTCCTTAACAACCATATTAAAGGTACGTCAGGAGTTAAGAATTCATCCAGCTGTTTGACATATCTTTCAGCTTAAATCTTCTATTACTTTCTGCTTTCTTCTTGGTAGTATCTGTAGGCCTTGAAGTTTTTATGGCTGGACACAAATTTAATCATGACATGTCTCCTTAAATTTAACAACACATGTTGCAAGTTAGTGTGTATTAACACCAGTACGCAGTGCTAAAATCAGGTATTTTATCTCACCACAGACACAGAATATTGTTATACTACCTGATCTTTAAACTGATAGACATACATATGGCTTATACATAGTTAGGTTACAGCTAAATATACAAAAAATTGGTCAAGTCTTTTATTTGAAGTAGGTTATGCAAACATGAATCCAGGAAACCTAACTTACTGTGTAGTGCAACTGAAGTGGTGGGATGAAATTAAGACAATTACTGAAGTAATGACTGAACCATCATTGTATCTAAATCACATCCCTGTGCTTTGCCCACATAGCCACTGATTTAAAGTAACCATAGAAGGGAATTGAAGATGCAGGGATCAGATTAGGAATTTTCCAAATATATGAGCTATGTGGCTTAATGCATGAATCAAAGGCATAATATCAGTAGTGACTACTGTTCAGGGGACAACATCTACACAACTGTTGTGGTTTAACCCGGCTGGCAGCTAAACACCACACAGCCGTTCGCTCACCCTCCCCCCTCCCTCTCTGGGATGGGGGGAGAGAAACGGGAAAGTGAAGCCGGTGAGTTGAGATAAAGACAGTTTATTAAGACAGGAAAATAATAATAACAATAATAATAATAATAGTGATAATGGTAATAGTATTAACAATAATAATGTGTAAGAAAATAAGTGATGCACAATGCAATTGCTCACCACCCGCTGACCGATGCCCAGCCTATTCCCGAGCAGCCGGCCCCCCCACCCCGGCCAGCCACCCCTATATATTGTTTAGCATGACGTCAGATGGTATGGAATACCCCTTTGGCCAGTTTGGGTCAGCTGTCCTGGGTCTGTCCCCTCCCAGCTCCTGCTGCACCCCCAGCCTGCTCGCTGGCAGGACAGAGCAAGAAGCCGAAAAGTCCTTGGCCTGGTGTAAACACTGCTCTGCAACAATTAAAACATCAGCATGTTATCAGCGCTCTTCTCATCCTAATCCAAAACATAGCACCCTACCAGCTACTATGAGCTACTTAACTCTGTCCTAACTGGAACCAGGACAACAACAAACAAACAAACAAAACCAGGTTATTTCAACAATGTTTGATACAATAGAAAAACATCTGATATGGTGTCTAAAGAAGTAGCAAGTGTGTAAGAGACTCATGGATAAGATTCATTGGACTTGGGCTATTGAGTGGTTTCATCCCATTGTTACGGAGCATTTAATTGCTATTCTTGCTACTAGCCACCTTGTTTCAATAAGGATACCTGAGATGAGCTGCATGACTGTAGTTGTGGAGATCCTTGAACGGTGGAGAGGAATACTCTATAGCCCTTGATACTGAGTAGTAAAATCCAGTATCAACGGTTTTATGATCAACAGTGTGTTGATGATCAACGGTAGTCAAGAATCCTGGCGTGCCAGTAGGGACCAGAGAGAGGCAGCAATGCAGAGATAAAAAAAAGAAACCAGCAGTGGAGACCACAGCTGCTCCTGGTTGATTGCAAATGCCAGCTGAAGCTTTTCCTACAAGCAGAACACTTACTAGGTCAGCTAATCAGTGCAGATTCTGTAGTGGCTAACGGCAGATTACCTCACGCTACAGCCCCTTTATCAATCACAATCAACAAGATCCCTCCCATTTACAAACTACATTTATGGCTTTGTTGCTCTGTCAAATTCAGTTGAAATTATTAAATGGATTGAAGTATGGAGCATTGGCTGTTGGGAGGAGTGATCATGTGGACAGGTGTGCATGTTCAAGTATACTCTCATATGACTCATTGCTTTCAGAACTTAGTTTTAAAAGGCCATTTAAGAAAAGTAAACAGATCTTGCCTTGAAATCTGAAGTATTCTGTTTTCTCCCAAGACAACTTTTCTGCAAAAGGCTTCACTTTAACAGATTATACTTAATGTCTGCAACAGAAATTACAGAGGTCACCAAAGGTCTCTTCAACCTGCAGGTAGCGTGAATACTTCAGTTTTCATTAACCAAATATACCATGTACTCACTCCGCCCTTTCTAAAATATGGCTTATCAGTTTTTCTATGGAAACTATTACGTCTGTCTAGATGATTTCAAAAATTTCTTGACTCCCTAACTAGCCATAATAAAAAGAACCAAAATATATATGAAAAATGTATTGAACAGTAGAGAAAGCCTTTGGTCAACCCTTCAAATTAAATACATCTTTTTGATTCTTACAATAAGTTTGATCCATGTATACATATGTTTTCTATGCATTCAGATTTGGGCATTGTAGGACATAAAGGGGAGATCTCCAGCTGATTTTTTTTAACATAAAAATTGGGTTTATTTGTTCTTGTTCTTTTACTGAATATAACAAACGAAGCTATTGAGATACAATTGATCAAGGTCCTGTTAATGAGAAAAAGGACTGAAGCAAACTATTTAAATGCTTGTCTACATCTTTCCTGATTGTGCTCCAATGATTTACTGTATTTACATTCTTTGGTGATTAAGCATCTTCTGTACTCATCTATCTTGGAAGGTCTACACTCACCTATTTTGTGAAATGAACAGAAATAAAATACATCTCAAATGCATGTCTAACTATAGGCATAGGTAAAAATTGGGGAGTTTTGTTTGTATCATGCTCAACTGCAGTTTTTATTTCCAGGATCATAAACATTAGCCCACTTAGCCTAACATACCTAAGTGATAACAGCTTTCTGTCCTGTGAGCTAAAACTGCAACACTGCCTAGCACAACTCATTTTTATTTACAGCCTGTCTCCAACATGACAGAGCTTGCATGTTCAGTCCAAATCTTACCTGTGGTCTTGAAATATGATCTCATATGTTCTACAGTTCCTGTGCCACTAAGTGAAAGAACTGGAACATCTTATGCCCTGGCTATACTCTGACTCTTTGGTTTATCATAAATAGGATGTTGCACAGGAAAAATCACACGATGTTGCAAACAAGAACTGCTCTCATCTGCCTCTCGTTAGTGTTCAACTGACTACTGTGATACAGAGGAGGTTCTACTTTTAAATAATGTATTTAATAAATATTGAGAATGACATTAAAAAGTACTCTAGTTAGTCTTAATGGGCTCAGACAGATTAATATGTTTTAAGGTATCTGAACATTGCTTAAGAATGTTGTGAACTTGAGTATGTATTTTCTAATTTTAGCTTATTTTTGTTATTCTAACTCCCTGCTGAAAATAACATTGCATCTGTTTCTCTATAAGCCTATTTGTTAATACACCTGTCAGCACTCTTTCTTCTGATGTATTATTATGTTTGTTTCCTCATTAAAACTGAAATAAACAGCAATAATTATGCTGATATACTGGCTGTTAATACATTAAAAGCTGGTAGCTTGGATGGTAAGTATGACTTTAAAGCACATGCACACTTTCAGAACTGTAAGCACTCTATTTCCCCCATTCTCATTATTTACTAAAGCATATATTAAATTCAACGCCCTGAAGGACTTGGATTTTAATGAGTGGAAAATGCCATCATACAACAAAATAACAGGTTATTTTCTTGCATTAGACCTTTTCTGCAGAGTAAAACGTAACATCTAAATATATCAGATGCTGATCCAACAGTGCAGAAGAGCTATATCTAGTGAAAAGCACTCTTCCTTAAATATCTTGCCTCAGCAAAGCTAATTTTGAATTTCTTGATGAGGTAGAAAACAAACCATACTTAGGTAAGCCACGTGTTGATAATGCTGGGGGGACATAAATGTGGATTCGAGAGTTATTCAAGAGTCATAAGTACCTCATACAGGCAGAACTATTTATTCATGTTTACTTGTTCAACTCATTTCTACATTTATATTTCTTATCGTAGACTATCATTCCCAAACTACTTGAGCACGATTGAATCCCATTAAGAATCAATGGGACCCAAATACACAGTTAAATGTTTAAGCATTTTTCTTAAGTAAAAACAGTCAGAAAATATACCTTTGTTAGAAAGTCAAAACATTAAAATCTCAGAGGCATAAATGCTTGTTTCTCTTCTGATTGTTGATTGCCTGAATCTGTTCCTTGCAAAATCATCAGCAGAACTGCCACTCACTTTAATGATGCAAGATGATCAAGGCCATAATTTTTACCAGGACGAACATATCCTTTGAGTCAACTTGCATTTCTTCCATATACAAAAGTGTAACAGTTTAAACAATTAAACAGACCAATATTTAACATTTGTTATGTCAGGAATGACAATGCTTGTAGATGAGTTATTCTGTCCTGAAAGACTTGCCAGAAATTTGTGTGCTCTGCAGGACACATTTTTTAAAGTGAAGTCGTAGACTGCCAGACCTGAGAACAGCCTACCCAGGCCAGTAAGTCACAAATGACAGAAAGACATTGTGAAAGAAAGGGTTGTATATGAACCTATTTTTCTATTTTTACACACTGGATTTTATTTTATTTAAAAAGTCTGAATACTGACTTCTGAAAACTTTGCTAGCTTGATTCTCTGAACTGCCTGTTGTCTTCAAACAAAAGTTGTACTGGATGCATATGCATTTGGAAACAAAAAATATAACAGCACATATTTTTGTATTAACTTTAAAAATGTTTTGTGACCTACAAATCAATATAGTTTCTGTGAGGAAATGATTGAACAGGGATATCATTAAAAACATAAAATTTTACATGTAGGCTCCAAAAACAACCTTGAAGAACAGATTTTTGTTTAAAATGTTGTGACTCTGAAAAATGGTCTTAAGCAAAAAATGTCCTCTAATTGGTCACACAAACTCATTTTTTAATAAACTTAGTTTGTAGGTTGACACCTGCATATTATCTATTATAATGTGTCACATCAGGGTATTTTAATTTGAGCTTTGTACTTTCAAATTTACATTTCTCAAAAAGTGTGTTGAAATTTGTCAGCATTAGAAATCTTGTGACCGTGATTCACTATTCTGAGGATGAAATTCTGACATAAGATAACTGTAAAGATAACTGCAAACAATTATATTACATAGATATTGCCTTAGGAATAAATAAATAAAGCCTTTAATAAGAATCAGGGATTTTTAAAAAGCCTCCCAATCTCTGCCATGTCTGCAGGCAGCTAAGAAACAAAAAGCTCACAGCTTTCCTAATTGGAATACTAGAATTATTTAAAATGAATACAGCTCCTAGGTTTCCCCTGCCTCAGAGTACATTCCTTTGAAAACCTCAGCAAGGGTTTAATAATTTAAATACCTTTTTTAAAAAAAAATAATCCTGTAGAGTAGAAATCTCAAATCTCAAAATCGTAATAAAGAGCTGATGGCATTATGGATACATGGGCCTACTTGACCTTAAACTTCGCTATTTAACATTTCTTATGTGAACAATATGTGAGATTGATTCCTTTTCCACAGTATAGCTTGATTAAAATGGCTGAATGAGGAGAGGCAGGGGAAAGGGCCAGTCTACCTGTTTTAGATCATCAACTCCTTTCTACTTCAACTCAGTCAGAGCTAAACTTAAAAAGAATTGATTTTACAGTCAGCTCTCACAGGAGCACTGAAAACAAACAATATTCACATGTATTGATAGGCTCTGGATGTCCACCTCCAATAGCACTGCACTTCAGAGAGGGGAAAAGGTCATATGTACATCTTCATACCTGGGGTTGTGTGCTGTTCTAGTGACCTATAGAGGACCCTCAAGAGAAAAATGTTAAAGCTGAATTATCTCACTTCCCTAATAAATTAGGGTATTAGTGACTCTCCAGCCACAATAGCACATCTTAACAGTCCAAGAATGTGGGAAAAGTTTATCCTTGTATTATATATGTTGGGGTTGCTGGATTTCCCAGACCACAGCACTGATGTGAATCACAAGTACTATCATTTATATGTCAGCCTAAAGAGTTAGCTCTAACTCAGGCAAATCACACAATATTTTTTTATATTCATTTATTTATTTTTGTACATCTAAGCTCTGGTAATAGGAAAGAAAGCATGGTCTGAGTGTGGGTGTTTATATATATATATACATATATATATTTTTTTTCTATTCCTATACCAGCTGATAAGGGTGGCTATAAGGTACAGCTTAAAAATATGGACTCAGATGAATCAAAGTAAACACTCGCATCCTTATGGGTGTAATGTATGCCTTCTCCAGGAGCACTCTGGTCACTAGTACCCACACACGTGCACTGCTACATGTTCAGAACAGTTCTGGTCACAATTATTTTCCAAACTCTTCCCCAAGATGACTCAGGAATACCGTTCAGTGATCATTCCCAGATGCCTTGCATGCATTTCTGCTCTGAAAATTAAGATAGTTAACAGTATGGTCACAGATTATTCCACGTAATTTAGCCTTGTTGCTGAGGAACCATCCTAGGTATCTGTATTTTATTCATATTGTGCTGAAAGAGACATGGTAGTTAAGTTGGCCAGGAGGTAGGCATGTTCATAGAGGTTTGGAAGTACCCAAAGCTCTTGATCAGTGATACATGTGCAGCTTTGTGGTCACAGTTCATGATGTGCAAGAATGTATAGCTGAATAAGGAACATCATTGTCTCCAGCCTCTGAAGTTTTTACAAAAGTTTATAAAAAATGAATAAATATCTGTTGGATCCTCTGTGGCTTTTCTTTTTCTTATGACTCATTCTGTTTTTCAGGTAGAAAGCAATGCCTGGCAGTCTGACATGGTATTATGGGGTATAATTGTATATTCTCCCCCAAGCTATTTGTGATGGATCCAAAGGGAAGATCATTAGATAGAGGAAGAGAGGCATTATGCTGTTTAAGGTAGCAACAAGAGAGGCTGTATTTTTAAAAGTATGGGAGAATGAGAATGCTTTCACCACTTGGAATGTAAATGTCTCACAGTCTTGCACATACACAATCCTACAGCAAAGGAGAGAAGATTCATAAGAGCCCTGACACAGCTCAGTGTTCTTCCATACTGAAACATTGCAGATATTTCAGATGAGAGTCAATTTCACAACATCTGGATTATCTGGAAGTTCAGTTGAATTCATTCTAGCAACCTTTTCAGGTAGCCTGGAGAGGTTTAGGTGTCTTCATCATTGGAGGCCTTCGCCACTGCTTACACAAAACGTCTGTTCAGGAGTGACTTCAGAGTAACAGAGGCTGTCTTGGGGTAATCACTAGACAGATTGTAATTTGAGGTCTCTTTCAGTCCTTTTTTTTTTTTTTTTTTAAAGCTTCTGCAAATATAATGCAGCTGGGTAAGAATGCGACAAGAATGAGGCCCTCAAGTCTGAAGAGAAACTCCCTTCTACGTTCAGAATCCAACCAAAGTCTATTGGATCTGTGCATACAGCATACAATACATTAACAGCAGACCGTATTTAGAACAAGTTGACTTTTCATGGTATCAGCAAACTCAAATAGATTTGAATTGTTGAAAGATAAATGCTTTAGTATCCAACCCCCTCTCCTCCAGGTCTTTAATAAAGAGTTTACATGTGGAAGCGTAAGACAACCACATAACTTTTAATGGCACATTTAAAACTATTTAAAACACATTTAAAATCTATTCACACAGATTTAAAAAAAAAATAAAATAAAATAATTTGCACACATCCTTACTTATTTTATAAATGGACATACCTTGCCTCTCTTAGATCATCCTGTCCTCACAAGTGATTTTAAACATTGGGTACCTGAAAAATTCAGGTCAGGTGCCTAGCACTTACCTTACAAGGTACTTTGAAATGAAAACCTCTTCATTCAGTGTTGTCAGCAAAAGGGTGTGGGAGATTGCATTGAGATTCACAGAAAGAGTCTGTAATATTAAGGAGTTACAAAAGTTTTTGAACACAACTGGAGACTCTCCTTATTGTGAAAGTTATAGTCACTTTTGGCAAAGCTTTGTACCTTGGAATAGACTTTAAATCTTTAAAAGCCAAATAAACAGACAACAAAGTCAACAGGCACATTATGATTAAATCATTTGAAAGGATACATATGTCTGTGTCTTATCTGCCTGTATGTGCAAATATTCTGTTTTAATTATCAGCATTAAAATTGGGGTGGGGAGATGACTGAAAATGTTTGAGGACAAACACAGTAAATAAAGAATCTGTGTTTCATTTAGTGTGGGATGGCAGTATCAGTAACAAGTTTTGTCCTTGTAGGAAGAAAATTGTATTTTATAGGAGATTAGGACTTCTAAATATTTTTCACTTGTTGTACTACATTAAAGAAAAAGAAAACAATGGAAATTTTGATTTGGTACAACTAGAAGGACAAAGCAATCACACTGAGCTAAGCAGTTCCAGTAGGCATTCATAAAAATCTCTGGAAAGACGCCTTGGGAGTCTGCCTCCTAGAAAGACATATATTAATGACAGAATTGTGAAAATCAGTTATGTAAAACTTATAGCCTCTGGCTGACTTCTGAACCATATGCATATGGTCCTTGCTGCTCTTTATATCCACCCTAATGACATACCTGTCCTGCTAGTGAATCAAAAACATGTCAGTCATGAGATGAAAGGCATTGATGTGGTATATATTTATTTTGCTGACTTAAGTTTATTTTAAAATATTAATAAGTTACCTTCATATTGCCAGGCTGCCTGCCAGATCAAGTATTATCTGTCTGCATCTCTCTAGCTTTATGCCAGATCAGACTTTTCCTCTTCTTTTCCAGTTGGCGTAAAACCAGCATAAAAGTGCAGAACCAGCACAAATCCTATACTGAGAGGACCTTTGTCCATGCATGATCCAGGTCAAACCTGGATCTTCCTCTGTGGGGTAAATCCAGTTCTAGCATATATAGGACAACATGTACTGGGTCTGACTGGGATGGAGTTAACTTTCCCTGCAGCAACCCATACAGTGCTGTGCTCTGCACGTGTAGCTAGAACAGCCCCGGTATGACACCAGTGTTGTGTCTATTGCTGAGCAATGCTGGCACAGCATCAGGACTCCCTCCAAACCCCCCAAGAGCCAGCAGGCTGGGGGTGGGTAACAAGTGGGGAGGGGACATCACCAGGGCAGCTGACCTAAACCAACCAAAGGGATATTCCATGCCATGAGTGTGACACTCAGCAACAAAAGGTGGGAAAATGGAGGGAGAGGGAAGGGGTGGGCTCTTGTTTATCTCCTGAAAACCAGCTACACGTATTGAGGGCCTGCTTCAGGGATGTGGTCAAGCATTGCTCGTTGGTGGGAAATAAAGAGTAATTTATTTCCTCTCTCTCTGTGCTTCCACATGGCCTTTGCTTGTCGTCCCCCCCCCCCCCTTTCCTATTTAGTTAAATTATTTAATTTTACCTTAATAATATTTTTACCTTAATAATTATTTTCCTTTTAATTGAATTATCCCTTTCTTGTTTGTTTTTTTACCTTTTCTTCTTCTTCTCCTCTTCTGAGGAGGACGTGGTTGTGGTAGAGTTCAGCTGTCTTGCAAGGTAAAACCACCACACCATGACTTTACAAATGCTGTCTGGAAGTCTCCATAAAGTACAATCATTAATGCTGAACAACTCCAGTGGAGACAAGGGCCTGAAGAACATGAGGGAAGAACTTCCACCCCCAAAGCCTGACTCAAATGTAGCATCCTTTTTACTCCAGTTTTGAGACCCCTTGTGCCATTACAAGCCAGAGACTTCAGCAATTCAAACAGTGTATTTCACAAGTACAAACCTGAGTTAGCTTCAAACCAGCCAGCTCAGATACCAATAGCAGATATTATGCAGATTTCTGTCCACTCTGTTATTTGTCCCAAACCCATAATGTATCTCTTTACAGTCTTAGACTCTGTTATTATTTGTACCTGAATGAGCTGGTGTAAGGAGAGCTTGGTATGCCTGCATGAGCTGCAACTCATCCCCCTGGATTTCAGTGAAGTACTCAATCATTTATGATAGAATTGTATGACTTACTAAAGTGAGTATAAGAGAAACAAGGTGAAAGCCCCAGATGGCCATGATTTCTATTTTTATTATGTGGTTTGAAGCCCATTTTGCACCAGAGTAGAATCTATCAGAAATAACATGAGTTTTGGGGAAAACTGTATATGCTGACCTCCTACAATATGAGGTGCTGAAAGTCATAAACCACAAGCACATCTAAGTCACAGAAACAGTGCTTATAGTTAACAAATTAAATGTTATTACATAGCAGTCTTAATAGAGCAATATAAAGAAATTAGCTGATACTGCTACGGTTTAATGCCAGCAAGCTGAATAGCCCCACATTTCTTTTGTTATATACATATATATACACACCACACTGATGCTGCAAATATCTTATACATTTCTTTATTATAATAATTCTTACCTAATTGTTCAACAGTAATAATAAAAGGTTTGTCTCCAGAGACAGCTCAGGCATCCCATTTATTTTTCCTTCTCTTGCTTCATTATAGTGACCTGGCCAGTTATATTCAGAGCTTATGCATTCCTGACAAAAAAATGTTTCAAATTATGACTACAAAAGCTATCATCTGTTAATGTACTAGGAGATGAGTAGCTTGAATTCTAAGTATTAAAAAGCCTAAAACAGTCTTAGAAAGCTTTTTTTTTTTTTAAATTTCTTTCTCTATAAGGTATGTAGAAGCAAATTCTCTGTTATTTGACTTATCTATTAAAAACAAAAGTGACCATGTACCTTCCAAGGCAAACATTCAGTTGGAAATGAAATCTGAAGTTTAGAAGAAAGTTTAATCAATAGACGTTTTCTTCTGTCCTGCGTACTGGGAGATATATTGTTCTCTGGGGCTATTGCAGAAACACAGGAAGCCAGGAAACAGAATTAGGCAATGGGATCCCTCATATTCAAGTTAAAAAATTCTCCTTTAGTCACTGGTCATTTGAAAAAGAAGTGTGAAAATGGGATCCTTTTATAATGAAAAGTCCTGACCAAATATTAGATTCAGTGGAAGATAACAGGGATGTTTCTGTCTGGGCATAAACAAGGAAACTCCACCTTAGCAAGGCATCAGATATCAAATTAGAACACCATAGCACCAAGGAATTTAAGTATCAACTACTGCTAACATTTAAAGACATTCAGCAGCGTGTGACTAGCTTTTCTTTGCTGTATGGCATGGCTCAGAATACAACATCAGCATTAAGCAAATAATGGGAGTGTTGCTATGGGCTTCAGTGAGAGCAGGCCTTCGTTTAATGTGTTAAGACATCATCCAAGTAATTTTCTTCTTGCCGTCTTCAATTTTGAACAATACATTATCATAATAAAGGGAGCTAGGAGCAGCAGGGCTTGATTAAGTGTCAAAAAGCTCTCAGAAACTCAGAGAATGAAGAGTTTTAATGTCAATTCCTTGATTTCTAAAGCAGGCAATAGTTCTTAAAGACAAAAGAAAAATAAGCAAGAAACACTTATATAAAACAAAAACACCACTGATGTCCTTGAAATCCTCCTGTAAGCAACACAGAACAGGAAGGGCTTGATATCGGCTTGATAAGGGCTTTGAATATTTGGGTCTTTGGCCAGGACCCTCAAAGGTGACTAGGGTTTACATGACCCCCTCCTACTTATTTCAGTATGCATTAGGCTGAGTACAAGAGTTTGGATCTTCACAAATTTATGCCTACTTAATGACATGAAAAATAATATTTTGCAGTAAAAATGTCCTGATTTAAGTCAAAAACAAACAAACAAAAAATTCTTAATAACATTCTTGTGAGTTACTTTATTATTTTATCTCCATTTTGCTTATGAAAAAAAAATAGAGATATCGAGTAATGGTGACTTGGTTAAAGTTACATTCATTTCACCATTGCCTCTCCTGAGGAATACTAATATCTCTTATCTGATAGCAGTACTGGAAGGATAAATTAATTAATATTTGCAAAGAGCTTTGTAATCCTGAGCTGAAATGTACTAGATAAGTGTAAAGAATTATACTGTAAATTATGCATAAGTATTGTGAATGCTGCTTTTTCAGATGTGTCTGCTACAAAGATCACTCAGTAGTTCAGACTTCTAAAACATGGATGATGCAAGACTCTTTAAGAATTGATTAGTATACCTTTGGGGGTATAAGAATGGCAGTCTACAGTAATGCAGGAGACAACAACTCCTATATCACGAGGAAAATGACATTTCAATACCATAAGAAGTTTCTTACGCTTTTGAAGTTGCATCTTAGTTCAAAGTAAGTCAGTACTCTATTTTTCAGATAATTATGAAAGTGGTTTCATGTCAATAAGTATTTTTTGTTGTTGTTGTTTTTCTCTCTTTTTTTTTCCTTTTTTTTTTTTTTTAAGTGAAAACAACCTAGATGGAGCAGTTATAAATCAGAAGAAAGCTCTTTCTTCTCAGTTGCTATCAGCCATGATTCAGGCAGATATCCCCAGCTCTCCCCAAAACTGCCTGTGAAGCTTCTTAGACAGCTATCCACAGTTGTATTGCTTTAAAACCTGAGCTTGAATATGTGTCATTAGGTATTTCATTCTCCAAAAGCATGAAAAAACAAGACTGCTAATGAGATAGAAATGACAAGAGAAGGAGTAATATGTGCATCCGAGCAATTTATAATGAAGATTTGTACTATGGAAGTGGTCAAAGAGCCTTGAGTAAAAAGGATAGTTTTCATTTGAGTCCAAGTCTATATAATGAGCAAACTTTTTCCAAAGAAGCATTGACTGCATTGACTACTAACTAGATCAGACATCCTAAGCAAAGTGCCTAGGTTCATAGCTTCAGTGCGTCCATTGGAATTGGCTGGTCCTTAAAAGGGATTGACTGGTCTTTATAGTAGACTTTCATGCCAAGGCAGGAAGGAACTGCAGGACTACTGATTACTCCGTTATCAAAAATAAACATAAAAATCAGTAAATCTTCAGAAACTGAAAATATGACAAAATTAAGAGCAAGGAAGAGTATTATCAGTATTCTCTTTTACAAGGTACTGGATGGGTGAAAATGTCCAGATGATCTTTGAAATATATCTCAATAAAATATCTGGATAACATCTGGTAAAATAAAGCATAAAGAATCTGCCACCAAACCCAGCAAAATTTAATTCCCCTAGTGTAAAAGAATCCACCAGCAAAACTGTCCTGTTTCCTTGACCTCCTCAGCCTTTTGTCCACTGTCCATGAACTTCCTTCATCTCTCCAGTTAACACATTGGCTCCTTTGCCTACAGGTCTGTCATCTCCTGCCAGCAAAGCAGCCCAAATTTGGTGTCTTTACCACAGTCCTAATGGATGTATTCAATCTAGTAACAAAAGGTGACCTACTAGGCAAGTAGGAGAATATTTGTAGATGTGGAGGACTGGTACAATCTGAGCTGCTGCTATAGCTCAGATTTGAGTGGGAAAATAACATCTATGAAGCTGAACACTATATCATGGAAGAAATGTGAAAGACAGAAATCCAAAGCAAAAGATAAAGAGCATTATGCCAAGTGCCAAGTTAAAATTAAATCTTTGTAGTGAAAGAAAAGTTAAGTAGCAGAGGAAGAAACAACATAATTAAAACTACAGAAAAATAAAAATAAAATTAAAAAAAATGTGTGGAAGCTGGAAGGACCACAGGAATAAGAAGTTCTCTTATGCTTTCCTTTTTATGTATTGGATTCTTCATTTAATGATATGTCACTGTATGATTTCAAGAAATGTATGTGTCTTTTTTGTTTCAAAACCAAAGAGAGAAAGTCTGAAAAGTGTGACCCTCCCTGTGAGGTTGCAGCATCTTTGTGGCCTACATGAAAAAGATCACTGAGCTGAGAGTGAATTTCTAGTTATGGCCTGCTGTGCCAAATAACTTTCTACCAGCCTTCCATCAATATTGACACTGTGTAACAACCCTTCAAATTTCTTATCTCCTACCTGTGGTGAGGTAACTTCAGAGGATTTGAAAGCCAGTCCAGAAAATGAGAAGTAGCCTGAATCAGTGTCTCATCCAAACCTTGCATGATCACCCCAGTAGAGGTAAGTACAGGTTATAAAATCCATATTGTGAAGGGGAGTTTGAACATGTCAGCATTTCCAACTCAGGAGACTCAAATTAGTGTCTAAATAAGAAGTTTGTATTGTTATTATTTTTTATTTTTTTAAAGGTGCCAAGCAACGGGGAGGTGGTGAGGCATTATATCTCTGACAATCTGGCCAGATTGTATTTAGCTTGCTAAAGGGATGATGTCCACTTGCTCAAGTCATAATTAAATTTCCTAACTTTATCAAAGAATTAGCTCTGTTTATAATGCGAATATTTTAAAATTACAAAGGAAAAAAAAATATGCAATGTTGCTTTGCCATGACCTTTTCAAAACAGAAAAGAATATGGTGTTGGGGTCAAATAGGTGTATAATGTTAATCATTTACATAGTAAAGATGAGCTGAAGGAATGTAAAAGGAAAAAAATGACTATATATGAAGTTATTTCAAATGTCCTACGAAAGTAATCAGGACAGAAAGAATGCATCCCTTTCATTATTTTCCCCTTCTTATTTCTCTTCACTGACAGGAACTTTTGGATTAAATGTGACTATGTTAGACTAGGTCACACACTAGATACTGCTATTTCACACAGAAAAAGCATCATGTATCACATAAAAATGAACATAGGTGGAAAAGCTGATGATAATCACTAACACATTTTATACATTTTAATATAATGTCATCTTTTGTTTTTGTTTGTGTTTTTTTTGTATTCATAAAAAAATGTTACATTAGTGAGCTTGCTAAGAAACTATCAGCAGATGCAGAGAGAGTGAGTAAGGCACTTTTCTGTCATAGCAGATACTTCATTGGCTTTGAACTACAATTTGTTTTTGGAGGTCTATAGGTGAAATAGAAAATTGCATCCCCTTGCCACTAATTTACTCAGAAATTTAAATTTAATTTTTCATGCAATGCCAAATGCCTTTGTGCTTTCATAGGCTACTAGGCCATATGCCACACATTATTTTGCCAGGTGTTAACATGGTACAGGCAAATTACATGTCCCCTAAGATATCTGAGAGATTTTGAGGGACCGGTATAGAGGAAGAATACAGAATGAAGATGACAAGCTTTGGGAAGAATTTTTAGAGGTTTTGAAAGGACT
The DNA here is from genome assembly GCF_964211835.1 of Anser anser. NCBI lineage: Eukaryota > Metazoa > Chordata > Aves > Anseriformes > Anatidae > Anser > Anser anser. Next base: position 23,578,373 of record NC_139720.1, read on the forward strand.
TAAACATAATGATAACTTAGCAACAGTCATCACATATGTATTAATTCACAGACTTTAAAAGATACTGCAGATATACAGTGTTGATGAAAGACACAATTCAAACTACTTTGTCCAACAAAGTTCTCACTGACTTAACAGCTTTGTTTAAAAAAGTCCATCTTTAAATGTTTAAAGTGGAGAGCATAGCAGAAGACATAGTCCAAATAGATGTGCTAGCACAGTAAATAGTCTGTTATATTGGAATATTCTCTTCTCTCTCCCAGTTTTACGTATTATAAATTACTGACAATTCATTCAGGAGAAAGAATGAATTGAATCACTTAGTATTTGCATTAGAAATGAAGTACAGTTCAGTAGTCTTTGTCCAGTCCTAAAAAGGATTATCAGATACACAGTCCTCACATCATTTCTGAAAACCAAAGGAAAAAATATATATATATGTGTATATATATTGTTTTAATTCCTCTCTTCCTGTAGGTCAATTAAAACTAAGTCCATAAATCCACAGGCAGTGCCAGACCTTTATTATTTAAATGTCTGAAATTCATGTATATTTACACAAGGCCAATTAAAGATACTAAGATGAGCACTACAGCATATCCTTAAAATATGAAAACAGATAAATATATCCTTCAAGCATACTACTGGTAACAGGAACACAGCCCATCAGCAGAGGTGTTAAGTAGTTCACTCAATTGAACAGATTTTCAGCCCACTTGAATACTGCTCTCCAGCTCTTGCCTAGCCTTAAATTACTGCAGTCATTAACATATAATCATTTAGTTGTACCATGCTGTGTTTGCCTGTTACAGAAAAGCCAGAGAGCTCTTCCACAACCAAATAATTATTAGAACACTGGTTCACTGTTCATTTAGTAACTTCTGACAGGTTTGAATCAGATTGTCTCCAGGCAAATGCTAGTGGTTAAAGGTACGATCCACAGCACTGTCTAAAATACAAATAATAAATACTTAACAGTGGGGACTCTCCTCAGCTCAGATCTCTGCTAATTAATCTGTGCATGTGCCTTCCAAATCTCACCAGGTTTCCCTTTCTTCACCCAATATTTGTTCAGCGGGGTTACCTTCAGTGCCATTATGAAGGGCAGTAAACATTCCCATTATGTCATTGGCCATACTAATATATTATCAGAATCTTCAACACACTCGAGGCTGTGATGCTAAAGGAATTGTTCCAGGTTAAGCAAACATTTTGGATAACATCCCATTTTTCTAGGTGAAAATCTTTACTCCATATAGTTCAAGAGACTTTTGGGTTTGCTTTGGGAATGTCCGTATAAAAGGAGTTTTGTAGTCTGTGAATCTGATTGTTAATTATAGCTGTGGACACTACTTCACACAAGTTCCTCTACTGTGTCCAAATGAATTATGCTATAAATGAGTATCAGGTTGCAGTGTCAGACTCTATAAATTAGAGCAGTAGTATAGAAAAGGTGTTTTAGAAAAATACAAAAAATAATTATTATAGGATACTTCATTTTTGACCTTGCACGGAAATTGCAGGTAAAGGTTGATACATGTAAAGGTATTAAAAATAGCTATAGAGGAAAGGAAAGGAAAGGAAAGGAAAGGAAAGGAAAGGAAAGGAAAGGAAAGGAAAGGAAAGGAAAGGAAAGGAAAGGAAAGGAAAGGAAAGGAAAGGAAAGGAAAGGAAAGGAAAGGAAAGGAAAGGAAAGGAAAGGAAAGGAAAGGAAAGGAAAGGAAAGGAAAGGAAAGGAAAGGAAAGGAAAGGAAAGGAAAAGGAAAAGGAAAAGGAAAAGGAAAAGGAAAAGGAAAAGGAAAAGGAAAAGGAAAAGAAAAGGGAGGGGGGAGGGGAGGGGAGGGGAGGGGAGGGGAGGGGAGGGGAGGGGAGGGGAGGGGAGGGGAGGGAAGGGAAGGGAAGGGAAGGGAAGGGAAGGGAAGGGAAGGGAAGGGAAGGGAAGGGAAGGGAAGGGAAGGGAAGGGAAGGGAAGGGAAGGGAAGGGAAGGGAAGGGAAGGGAAGGGAAGGGAAGGGAAGGGAAGGGAAGGGAAGGGAAGGGAAGGGAAGGGAAGGGAAGGGAAGGGAAGGGAAGGGAAGGGAAGGGAAGGGAAGGGAAGGGAAGGGAAGGGAAGGGAAGGGAAGGGAAGGGAAGGGAAGGGAAGGGAAGGGAAGGGAAGGGAAGGGAAGGGAAGGGAAAAGAAGCAGGCAATATTTATTTTATTGGCACAGGTGTAACAATGTACTCAGGCAATGAGGAGAGAACGTGTTAAAATTATCATTTGGATGGGTAGGTCAATTTTTACATTTAGGAGTGTTGTATGTGCAACGATGGTGGTATTACCAACAATGTCAAGAAATCAGTTACTTTCTGCATGCTCAGCTTGGGCACTGGCATGCCTCAGCCCTTTCAGAAGTCCTCACTTCTTCCTCTGCCTTCACACGTATACTGAAAAGTCCAATTCAGACCCAAGAAGAAATGGTAGCTCAGGCTTGAGACATATTCAGCATTTCTTCAAAGTGGACAAGCACCAGAGAAACTTTGTGAAATTTGTTAAAGGCAGCACAAAGAAGACAGGAAAAAGATGTATATACTACAGTCCTTCCAAGCTTAGATCTATCAGTCAAGCTAAATTGAGTTTTATCAATCAGTGACATCAATTCTGGTGAGAATTTTAGAGAGCATAAGAGAACAGCTCACTTCAAAATATTTTTTTCTTTTTCTGTCACTCAGAGTAGCAAAAGTGCTATTTTGTAGTGTGAGGTTCAAATCTATCTACAACAGGCAAGAACTTTGAGAATAAAAGTATGTTGATATTCGTAATCACTTCTGACTTAGAAATAAACAGCTATTGACTATCATATATATATTTTTTTACCTTTAATTTCTCAATCCAATTAAAATTTCCACAAAATGACAGAATGTATTAGATGAAAGATAATTTACCAGGGACGGTCCCATTGATTTCAAAAACGTGATACTCTCCTATATAGTACCATTCTGATCTAGAATAAGCACTTCATGAATCACTTGTATATTATTTGGGGGGCAAAACCCTTGTTTATTTTGAATAGAATTTCAGGAGAATCTCTGGAAACAAAAAGGGCTAGTTTGTGTTAAAGTTATCTGCAAAGAATACAAAGTGCTTTCCCCCTACTTCATGTTCCCAGCTATGATAAAAATAGCTGTATGTCATATCATATACCAGTTTATTCATAAGGCCATACTCTGCTGGGAAATCTTTGTGCTTTGACTTTGGTAGGGTCACCATAGGTATATGTCAAGGTACAATTTGTGCTATAATATTTACAGCTGAATTTTGCCCTGCATTTAATATAATTAAGTTTAGTATTGCAGTATCACTATATCAGCAAAATATCACTGAGAGCTAGATCCTCATGCCCTTATATAGAGTGAATAGAATAAATGTCTTGGTGCTTGTTTTATAGTAAGGTACAATTAACTGTGACTGCACATACCAAAGCTTGAGTTGAGCCTTGAAACCATGCATCAGTGATTCTTTTCTGGCTGGGCACGAAATTTATGAACTTCAATAAACTTCCTTTGTAAAAGACCTTTTCGTATGCCATTAATCAGAGGTATTATTGCTAAGGAAAGAGAAAGTCCATTATTTAACACACATTGCTATTTTAGCACTGGCATCTGGATTTCAACTACACAAACTTCGTGGTAAACCAATAGCAATATCTGAATTAAATTTAAAGTTCCCTTTTTCACTCTTCAACATCTTTTATCCTGAGAGAAAAACAAAGAGTATCCACTGTTGAATTCTTTCTGATTCTGTTCCTAGTTAATAAGAAGTATACAGCACTGCTCAGTAATAAAGATAATTCAAAAACAAAAATACATCTTCAGAGATGCATTTTAATAAATACAAAATGTAATCACCTTATGTACTCTCATAGTTGTAAAAGATTATGCATGTGCTATGTGTCACATTGTCGAAGCAACAGCTGGTTTCACCACTAAGGGAACATATTTCCTGAAATTCAAGGGGCAGAAATTTCGAAATATGAAATTTTGTGATTCAGGAGATAAGACAGCCATTAGCTGGCATAATAATAAATGATTTTTCTCTGTGTGGTTTCTTCTGTTCTTCTTTGATTTTGCTTGCATTGCTAACAGCCAGATTCAAGACATGGACTAAAACAGGCCATTCCGACTGATTTGGCAATTCCTTTGCTCTTCAGATAAATTCACATTTATTTTAGATATCTCATATCTGATATTGTACCCAATAAACTCATTGTTGCCTCTGGGAGACCCCTGTGGGAGACCCCCCCTACTTTTGAGGGACACATTAGGACTCTTTCTGAAGGGATATGCTCTAATAATACTTTTTTTTTTTTTTTTTTTTTCCAAAGTGTTACTGCAGGGGCCAGTCAATGAACAAACTGATCCGATTTTTGCTTTGCTCTTTGAGGGTAGTAATGCAATTCAGTCCTTAATTGAGCAAATTACGCAGCCATGTGTGCCCACTCACTGTCTCTCATTCCTCAGGGAGTAGAGCCTCTGCTTTTATCACTTTCAGCATAAGGCAAACAACTCATGTTCTTTATCTTCATTCATATGTTTGCTTATTTATTTATTTACTTATTTTACTGGTAGCTGGAGTAAGGAAGTGCTTTACTTCTCTGTGCTCTAATACATTCAGTAACACTCTGCAAGCACTTTGATCAGCTGGCTTGCAGAGGCCAAGAACAATAAAGATCATCAAAAGGACATTTCCCTGCAACCCTGAACATTTCTGACTACGATGATATTCAATGTTTTAGGAACACTCCCTCAGAAGACTCATACTAAAACTACAGTTGGAAACTAGTAGGACATGATTTTTGGATGGTCAGTACTGGACCTGAGTCTGTATGTTAGTAGAAATAAGAGGAATCAGATAGCAATGAAATGAACACAGAGCTAAGAAAGTATTTGCTATCTAAGTGGGTTTCAGAAGTAATTTTGGGGAAGCTGAAAAAGAAGCATCTAGCATAAGGACCTTTTTTTTGAAAAAAAAAATATTTTAAAATAGAATCTGTTGACTATTCAATAAGCCAGAAGTAATGAGAGGAAGGAGTAGAAAAACTTTTCATCAAGTAACTTTCTCTTTGAGTGCAGTAGATATACAGTACTACAGAGAACAAGAAACTGCATGTGATCCTTAGTGGACTAAGAGTATAGAAGAAGTAACAATGTAGATGCTAGTACAGCTGGGGCATTCTACTAAATTAATTCAAGATATGTCAGTTTAACACTAACACTTAGAAAATACGGAGAGGTTTTGCATGAGTGTGAGTGCCACTGTTTGCTCCTTGTATGTTATGCAGCTAGCAGAATTTCTTTGTCTTCCTTGTGTATTTGACTGGAATTCTAGAGGAGGAAGTATCACCCCTGGACATAGTCTAAGTGACTATGATACTGGAGACACTCGGTAGGGAAACTGAAAATCTTATATGGTTATGGGACATAGAAGAATTAGGTAGAAATCCTATAATTTAGGCACACACCATTTTAAGAAATCAAGTAAAGTAATTCCAATGTTCCAATATTAACTTGAATATAGGGTCTTGAAAACCAGTTCTGATTCCAAGGTGTAGCAAAATGTCACTGAAGACTTGGAAAGTGCTGTAAAACATGCATTATTTCTATATGCAAAAATTAAAATTGAAATGGATTTAAATTATTTTAGAAGTTAAGATTAAAGCATAGTACACTCTTCTTAAATTGGAACAAGATTCTAAAATCAATAAAGAAGCGCAGTAAAGACAAATGGAAGTAAGCTCATACGTGGGAGAGATTATCAAGTTCAAGAACACAAACCAAGACTTCTTAGGAGGGCATAAGGATTGAATTAAATATAAATTATCCATAATTTATGTTTATGGTGTCTCCCTAATCATAAAAAGTTCGTTTCTGTATTGGGTTGTATCAAAAGGATCATCATAGTAAATCAGTCCTGATGGAAACTGCTGGATAATAGTGCAGTTTTGGCTTTACTTGAAACAAAACACAGGTTTAGGGATGGTACATTTCAAATAGAATAGAAATCTGTAGAGGAAAAAAAAAAAAAAAAAAAAAAAAAAGAGCAGCAAGCTTCCAGCTTCCTAAGATATTTAAAACATGATCGATGAGTATTGGATAAAAGAACAAAGCAATGAGAGGGTATGAATGCCCTATAATGTAACATAAAATGTAAAAGAAATCACAAGACTAGCAATACAATTTACAAGGAGGAAATCTTATGTCACAAGCTATTATCATTTGTTTTAGAAGAGGATAAGAAACGGAATAGTGTCCTGGCATGGGAGAATGCAATTAAGTGTTAAAGGATGCTTAATAATTATTTCTGGCAGAAGAATCAACTGCAAGGAAGTTGACTGAAATAAACTCATTTGAAATAATCACAGCAAGTCCTTGGGCCATAGGAATATTTGCATCAGTTCTACCATGACTCAGGAGGATGACCTACTGCATATGACTCACTTGAAGTCTCTTCGAACTTGAGTAATTCACAGAAACTCATTCCAGAGAGTTTACTTACTTAAACTAAAATTCTAGACTGGAAGTGAAAACCTATGCCTCAAGTTGTTCAGTGTTGGAAGTATAAACTATCATTTAATTTATTAACTTAGTTTAAAATATATCAAAGGTAAATATCTTTAAGTACCAAGCCAATATACGTCAAGGAATTAAGAAGCAGATGGTAATGGTAAAGAGTCATGTTTTTTTCTACCCTTCTCTACTAGCCAGATTTTCCCTTCTAATGTAATGCAACATCTGTTCCTAATTCCAAAGCAGACCAGACTGTTATGGAATCATAGCAGATGTGCTATTTTGGTTCAGATTATATCTAGCATGATTTATTAAATTTGTAGAGTGGCATCTGCAACACTATTAACTAGGAAATAGTAGTAATTAGAAACAACAGAGTTACACCAAAATGAGTTTGATATTAATGCAAACAGAAAATCCAAATATGGGATTGGAAAGGGGTGATAGTTCAAAGTAATTCACAAAGTTAATAGCAAATCAAGAAGTGAGACAAATTTCTTAAATATTAATCCCTTGTTTTATTCATTAGACTGTACAGCTTACCAAATTTATTTGTTTCTTTCCCACCAAAAGAGGAATCCTGGAGAAGTAAAAGGATCCTATGTATCAGAAACTATTTATAGATGATAGTTGTCTCTTTCTGCTCAGTAGGCAATAATTTTGAAAGTTATAACAATAAAATTTTATAGATAGGGTTAGTCTTAGAATGGAGCTTAAGCACCAAATGCAGGAATCAGACATAACTTTGCTGTCTTTATGCAGAATATAGGTAGTCGAACTCCCTTCTAACAGTCTTGGAAGTATCAGAAGTCTCTGGTTTGAATTTGAATTTTCATAGAAATTCTACTTCTTCACATGTACGAAACTTTAATTTTTACTGAGCTAAATAGCTCTGCAACTGTCTTATGATCAAGAGTCACCTAACAGTCATTTGTGGCACTAGCCAAGCACATCCTCAGGACCAGGCTCTTTTCAAAATAGACAGGTTGTCTCTCTTCTCTTTCAAAAAATTCTTGGAAGAGTATGCATCACCTCCATAGCATTATAAAGTTCAGCTTTATTAAAAACACAGAGAATTATTCCTCTGAGAATTCACTTACGTTCCACCAAGAAGAATTTTCTAGACATCAGACTACATTAGAGAGCTTTTTTCTACATTAGCATCTTGATGCTGAAAAAGAAATCAAAAGGGAAGGCATCTGTCATGAAACTAGACAGAGAGAACTAGTGTTAAGAAGCATGATTTAGTACACAAATAGCTAAAAAATTCAGCTAAGAGGGAGGATATGTATTTTTGTTGCTTTCCAAAGTCTGTTCCTTTTATTGGGAGTGAGGTTTTTTTTTTTGTTTTTTTTTTTTGTTTTTTTTTTTGAAAAAAACATAAATCACCACTAGAAGAATGGTGAGAACTCTTCTTCACTTCAGTGATTTATTAGTCTATCACGTTATATCCACTCATCAACTCTTTTTTTAGTATATATTGAAACCTTTGCAGGCACAGCTTAGTAAGTCAATTGTTAGGACAGTCTTATAAAGCTTCAGATATGTTGTGGGTTTGTGTGTGTGTTTATTTTTGTTTTTTTTTTTTTTTTTTTTTTCTTGTTTAAATCCTTTCAGATATAAGCAAGGCATGGTTTCTAGCATCTTGGACAGGATATCCATCAGCAGCATCAGCAAAAAGAAAAATAAACAAAACAGAAAAACAAACAAATACAAAAACACTTTGAAGAAAGTTGGAAGTTGTGTATTCCAAATACGCAGAGGTACCTTTCTGTGCCTCTTTGGACTCACTCAAAACTCAAAAGTATTTTTTTCCACTAGATGAAAGTGACAATATACCTAAACTGTCAGGCAGGTTCTTTTTCAGTGTTTCTTGTTTTGGCTTCCCTTTGGAGATGCGGTTACATCCTACATGATGGAGAATACACGCTTAGTAGTGCTTGTCATTTTCCTGGTCATTAACAAACTCTTCCTGCACTCTGACTGTGTCTCAGGAGGACACTCTGCCCTTGTGAGGCCCCACTTAGAGTACTGCGTCTAGGCCTGAGGCCACCAGCACAAGAAGGGTGTTGATCTGTTAGAACAGGTCCAGAGGAGGGCTACGAAGTTGATCAGAGGGCTGGAAAACCTCTCCTACGAAGAAAAGCTGAGAGAGTTGGGGCTGTTTAGTCTGAAGAAGAGAAGACTCCAGATTTACCTTACTACAGCTTTTCAGTACTTAAAGGGGGCTTATAAAAAAGATGGAGACAACTATTTCCTCAGTCAGATAATGACAGGACAAGGGGGAATGGTTTTAAACTAAAAGAGGAGAGAGTTAAATTAGATGTTGGGAGGAAATTCTTCACTCGGAGGGTGGTGAGGCACTGGAACAGGATGCCCAGAGAAGCTGTGGATGCCCCATCCCTGGAGCTGTTCAAGACTAGGTTGGATGAGGCACTGGAAAATCTGGTATAGTGGGTGGCTGTTGGAGTGTGGCCATGGGGGTCGACAAGCCCCATGGTTGGTGATAACATCAGACTCTTAAAAATGAGGCCATGAGGAATGTGAAGAGTTTAGAAGGACCAAAGAAGGGCGATTGAGGAGGCACCTTGCTGTCGTGGACTGCTGGTTCTCCAGCTGTTAAGACATGGAAGTTGCTGGGTGTTTGCTGTTGCTGGGCAAAGTTGTTGACCAATGAGTTAGTGGAAAAGTACTGCTGTAGAGTGAATGGTATAAGAAAGGAGCCTGTCCTCAATATAAGGAGTTGAAGTTATGTCCTCAATAAAGAAGTAGAAGTTATTGATCCCTAAATAACCCTGGTGTCCGTGTGGTCATTACGCCACAGGTGGTATCCTTGCCTATGGCAGGGGAGCTGGAACTAGGTGATCTTCAAGGTCCCTTCCAACCCAGGCCGTTCTATGATTCTATGATATGACTGGGCTGTGCCTGCACATCCAACAGTTTTTGCTGTCTATTCCATTGATGGATGAAAAGCATCTACCCAAAAGTAGGATTGCCACATATATCCTGAATCCAGACAATCCTGTGGCCTGTCCTCCTGAAGTACTGATCCAGTCCAGCTCCTTCCCTGCTCTGCACACTGTTGTGGTTTAACCCGGCCGGCAGCTAAACACCACACAGCCGTTCGCTCACCCTCCCCCCTCCCTCTCTGGGATGGGGGAGAGAAACGGGAAAGTGAAGCCTGTGAGTTGAGATAAAGACAGTTTATTAAGACAGGAATATAATAATAACAATAATAATAATAATAGTGATAATGATAATAGTATTAATAATAATAATGTGTACGAAACAAGTGATGCACAATGCAATTGCTCACCACCCGCTGACCGATGCCCAGCCTATCCCCGAGCAGCCGGCCCCCCCACCCCAGCCAGCCACCCCTATATATTGTTTAGCATGACGTCAGATGGTATGGAATACCCCTTTGGCCAGTTTGGGTCAGCTGTCCTGGGTCTGTCCCCTCCCAGCTCCTGCTGCACCCCCAGCCTGCTCGCTGGCAGGACAGAGCGAGAAGCCGAAAAGTCCTTGGCCTGGTGTAAACACTGCTCTGCAACAATTAAAACATCAGCATGTTATCAGCGCTCTTCTCATCCTAATCCAAAACATAGCACCCTACCAACTACTAGGAGGAAAAATTAACTCTGTCCTAACTGGAACCAGGACAACACGCATGCAGAAAGGCTTAGCTGTAAGGCCTAGTTCCAACAATAGATTCCAATAGAATCATAGAATCATATAATGGTTTGAGATAGAAGGGGCCTTAAACATCTAATTCCAACCCCCTGCCATGGACAGGGACACCTCCCACTAGATCAGGTCGCTCAAGGTCCCATCCAACCTGGCCTTAAACACTTCTAGGGATGGGGCATCCACAGCTTCTCTGGGCAACCCGATTGATGAAAATCAATCACCCGGACATCGAGCTGTTGAATGTAACTCTTTGAGTGGGATTATCGAATAAATTCCTTATCTACTGATAAGGATCTGTCCATCATATCTGTGTCTCTTCAGTTTAAAGACAAGGACATCATGTGGGACAGTGTAAAATGATGTGCATGAGTCCAGGTACGATGTCAGTTGTTCTTCCCCTATCCACCAATGCTGTAACCCCATTGTAGAAGGTCACCAGATTTGTCACACGTTCTGCCCTTAGTGAAGCCATGCTGGCTGTCACCAGTCACTTCCTTATTTTCCATGTGCCTTAGCATAGCTTCCAGGAGGATCTGCTCCATGATCTCGCCAGGCACAGAGGTAAGACTCACTGGCCTGTATTTATGTGCTACATAGGTTATGAAGTTAAGAATTTAAACGTGAGTTTAAAGTTTTAAAAGTGTTTTTAAAAAAAAGTGTTTAAAAGTGTTTTGAGTTTGTACCTAAGGTACAATTTTACAGTCCTTAACTTTTAGTTGTACAAGGCTTTTATTGCTATGATCTTTCAAGAGATTTTTCTTTATAATAATCTTGTGGTTTAACCCCAAAAGGCAGCTCAGTACCACAGAGCTGCTTGTTCACTCTCCCCAGGTGGTGCAGGGAAGAGAATCAGAGAGGTAAAAGCAAGAGGAATCATGGGCTGAAATAAAACCAGTTAACTGGGTAAAGCAAAAGCTGAATGCATAAACAAAGCCAAGCAAGGAATTCATTTGCTGCTTCCCATTGGCAGGCAGGTGTTCAGCCACTTCTAGGAAAGCAGGGCTCATCATGTGTAATGATTTCTTGGTAAACTGAACATCCCCCACTCCTTCTTTACCCCAGCTTTTATTGTTCAGCATGGCACCATATGGTATGGGAAATATCTTTGGCCATTCTGGGTCAGCTGTCCTGGCTGTGCCCACCCCCAGCTCCTTGTGAACCCCCAGCCTCCTTGCTGGCAGGGCAGTACAAGAAGCTGAAAAGTCTTTGGTTCTGTGTAAGCACTCTGTAACAACTGAAAACAGTGGTGGGCTGTCACCACTATTTTCATAAAAAGTCCGAAACACAGCATCACACAAGCCTCTGTGAAGAAAATTAATTCTATCCCAGCCAAAACCTTGACACTATCAGAGATTTGTTCTGAATTAATTCTGGAGTACTTTGAAAATTGAAAATATTTCTCCAAAGACCATGCAATGAAAGAAGAAATCTTTTAATTTTACACAATTATAGACTGCAAATAATTTTTTTATTTGGATTTTCAAAAAAATTTTGATTATGACTGAGTAGTGGTCATAGTAAGTACTGGCCAAAATTAACAATTTTAGAGAAACTCTCAAATTTTTTAAAAATACTTTAAAGCTTTCTGAAACACATAATTTCTCTCTTTTATCTTTTTTTTTTTTCCTCCCAGAAACATGGCATGTGTAATATATTTTAGAAAGTTAGTGAAATATCTGTCTATTAAAAAGACTGACCAATGAATAAAATTTGTGAAGAGGAATTTCATCCTAATTTCAAGAATAATGATGGAGTTTAACAAACCATAGAAATATGCGTGAATATGTTAAAAAAAAAAAAAAACACACTTCCAATTAATTGTATCAGCCAGTTATCTAAAAGGAATAACACAGCAAAATATTTCAAGCAAAAACCATTCATTAGCTTTGGTGTCAGACTGACATATGAACAAAGTGATGTTTATTTGGGTGTAAGAGTCAAGATGCAGGAAGAAGGGATTTGAATGTCAAAGGTATTCCATAAACAAAAGTAATTTTTTTTTCCTCAAAATAATTATTTTGCTAAGATAGCACCAAAATAGTCTCTTCTTTCTGTTCAGTGGGTGTCTTTACAGCCTTTAAAACAGTTTTTGAGTTGTCATACTTGTGAACATCAACCCTGTCACTGAACTGATTTGATAACAATGTCATTCTGCAATTTAGGCAGCCACTCAGTCCTTATGCTTCATTATTTTTAACAAATTATGGGTTTGAAATAGAGACAAAGACATCTTCCAAATCTATTTCCTGCAGAATTAATAAATAACTGAAGACTTAGATACGTGAATAACTACACCTAAATTTTTGAACACCTAATCATTCTTAATGAATTTATCAGCAATACTGCCCTATGGCTAGGAAAATAATATCCTGAACAAGCAAGGGATCAGGCAAAATAGGTGACTTATCCAATGTTACATAGGAAGCCAAAGAAGTCAGAGAATAATAAACAATTCTATTTAATCAAACACATTTTCTATAAGTTGTCTTTTTTTCATTGGAAAATTTTGGTGGTGTTCCTTTCAACACACAATACAAAATGGAATTTAAGTTCTTCATCCATTAATTAAACACTAGCTATCATACCTGTTTTACCTTTACTCAACTACATCTTTGGCTACAAATGCTTCTCATTTCTCCTTATTAAATATTTGTTAGTCATTAAGTTTCCCTTTTCAACTTTATCAGTTTACAGAAAAACTGTTATATCTCAGAAGTTCCACTTACCTGGTGTACTGACAAATTTCCTAGGAACTTAGATCTGTTTCTTTAGATGGTTATTTTCTTTAAATCCCACAGTATTGCAGAATTTATCAGAGTCTAGACATTTAGCTGTGCACAGTAGGATGTTGTTTTAAACATTATGATATGCCAGTTTTTAATCTGGTGACATGCTTGGTGTTTTGTACATATAAAGGCATGGCCATGACATTAAACTATGTGTATAAAAATATCTGATGGGGAATTTGTGGAGGTTCCTATTGACTCTTTGTAGTCTTCTTGCAGTGATAAGTAGATATTTACTTAATTTAGTAAAAAATTAGGGCAGCATTATTACTGTAATAAAGCTAATAGACAATGTGATTGTCAGTGACAAGCTTCCTAATGCTGGGAATTCCTACATCTAGCAAATTAAGACATGCTAAGACCCAGCCTGTCAACAAAAAAACTAATGTTTTCAATTATTGACATTGAACCAATTAGTTTTTTTTTTAACTTCTTACTCAGCATGTAGTATTTCCTTTGCAAATGGACAGTCAAAGATATGTCCTAGTCATTCAGTTGGTATAGGTTTGATGCCAAAAAGAATGATGTCATTTCCTGTAGTGTTTTGCCAAAAAATGCTGCTAGGTGATTTTATCAATTACTTTTTTTTTTTTTTTTTCCTGTAACATCTATTGGCATGAAATATATATGTCCCAGGAATAATCTGAAAATCAAGCCATGGCTGAGTGCCTCATGCTGAGAATGGACCTCTATAATCCTATCACCTGGAAAATAACTCAATCCAAAGTTACATATGTGCTCTCAATCCAACTAACCCATCATTATTTCAGGCCTGTTATATTCTGATAAGGAGTAAATTTAATGTTGTGCAGAAGTATACCTGTTCAGAATGATGTCTTGTTTGGAGATGAACTAAACCACATTAGAATGAGGCAAGATCTGATCCAAACGTTATTTTTCACAAATGTTCCAGACTTCTGTATTCATTGCAAAACACTTATTTCAGCCTACTTTTAGAACAGTTCTCTCAGAACTATTCTAAATAGAATATTTAGAATTTCAACAGAACATTTAGAACAGAATAATGTAGAATAGAACTACTCTACATTTAAAATAGTTTTCTTTGGCTTAGGATACCAATGAGGAATGTCAGGGTCTTACACCTTCTCATTAAATTTTTGCATACTACCAAAGATCCTTCCTCTTGCTTTGACAGAGAAAGATGAACAGAAAGCTGTTGTTTTCAGTCATGAAATATTTTACCTCTGAGATGTAAAGTCATTTTGTTGGTCTAAACTGGAATTAACAAAGTTGAAGATCTCAAATCTCAAGAGCTATGATGAAGATAACTTGTCTTTGCCATATTACTCTCATTTTCTACATTCACTTTTCCATTCCTTAAATGACACAAAAGAAATACAATAATAAGTGGATTTTGTGATAAAAATGGAAATGCAATTTATAAGCTAAAGACTACATTATTTTTGTTTTTAATCTCATGAATCTTTTGGTAACAGTTGATGATATTAAATTTTCAGTTGCTATTTCTATTCCCAATGCTGGCACGTTTTTAATCTGAAATGGCTGTGCTGAAAAAAGGAATCATAATTAGCAAAATGAAATGAAGTGTCCTGCCTTTGAGTAATTGTTTACCACAAGCAATTGTGGATTACACAAAACATCATGTTTAGCTTGATAAAAAGATTATCATGAGAGAAATATTTAATGGGTAGTTTATTGGAGCAATAAGTATCAAGGTGCCAGACATCTCCTGGGAATAGATAAATCTGTAAGGAAGTGTTTTTATAGTTCTAGTCACCACTTTAGGCCATTTACCCAAGTCATTATTAATGCCCAGGAAATTCTAAGCTGAGATGTCCTCACTAGCTATTTAAATATTTTATATTTATTTTTGGAGTTTCTGCCTTTTCCTTGACAGAAGACTAAGTTAGAACTAAGGATAAATGAAGGGAGAAGTTAGATATCATTTGTAGAGTTAAGAAAAAGATCTATAAGGCTGTGGGGATAGTAGGAACCTTTATCTAAGATTTCTCCCTTGTTACTACAGAGTCAGAGCCGCTCTCACCCACTCAATAGGAGGATCCTCATTTCCGACAGCCATGTAGGCGGTTGCAACATTTTGAGCACTGTAAATAAAACTCAAAAATCCTCTCTACCATTTGGCTACTTAAATCAACAAAGTAAGTACATTAATTCTGAAATGTAATTTTATGCGCTCTATCCTAAGGAACTTTTTCTGACACAAGACTTGAATGTCTACCATGCAACAATGCTTCATCCAGTATTTTGATCCATAAAACTCCACGGGGAGATTTTAGGTTCCTTGGTGTGAAACGGACCCAAGCTGTGATTCAATGTTTTACTTTCACTAAGTTCGTAACTTGTACATTGCTTGAGAGTGCAAAATTGTATGTTCTGTTTTGATATTACTGGAAAAGATTTTTGGTACGTCCAAGCCAAAAGAGGGAAAACTCTGAAGCCATTTGCATGGAGTAGAGAAAGTGGTTCAGCTATACAAAATGATGAGGAACAAGCAGGAGCAGGAGTTCTGGAAAGGAATTGTTTATCTGGGGCATCTTTATATCTTTCTTTTGTTAACAGGTAAGTAAGGGCCTGTCAAAGTTATTATTCTCCACAAATTTAGTAGTCCGTCTACTTACAGTTTTCATCCACTGTCTAGAATCTGAGCAGGGAGAAGACCACCTGCTGTATACCAGGCTCTGTATTTGCCTTACCATATTTGCAAATTTTTCCTCTTCTCCTTTCAAATTAAAATGATTTAAGTACGGAGAATATGGGACAGGGGTAGGTGGAGAATAAATGCATCAGCCACTGAAATAATGCAGTATACTGTGGTTAAGAACCTGTCATCCATGGTAGGCAATAGGTGCTTCTTTTTGGTTTGATACAAAATGACATTTCTCAGTGGTCCTGCAGTCACTCAAAAGAGTGGCAACAGAAATGTCATTGGAGGTATGTAATGCAAAATGAGTAAGAGAATCCAATGAAGGAAGCCTACTCAGGGGATTTCCTTTGTACTTCTTAATATCTCTGTGGAATGCAAATAGCTTATGTTATTTGAGAACAAATTCACTTCAAACCTCTCTCCTAAGCACCTGCCTTGTACACAGTCTACATGAAATCCCTGTTGAAAATGACTCTGATATAGAAGTACCCAAAATAACTTTACAGTAATGTCAGCTGTTATTATTTGTAGATTATTTGTAGATAGATTATTTCGTTTGTAAATAAACATGTCCAAAAGAACAAATTTTCTGGCAGAACTTATTAGCTCAGGCACTTTGCTGTACTATTGTGCTTCCACCATTTCCTAATCTCAGCTGGATCTACACAGCCCCACAGGGCTGTGTTTGAATTAATCGGTCTTATTAATTGAGGGATTGGTGTGGTGGTGCTGAGACATCTTTGATGACTTGGGACATTCTGTGCAGGCTGGGAAATAGTAAATAGTTGTGTTATACGGTTCTTGCATTTTCCAGAGTATCCTCATTATAAAGAATAGAAAGCTTATTACGGTTCTATCATCAGTTCTGGTCATCTACAAAGCAGAAGAGATCTCAGTCTATTAAAAAAAATAGAGTAAAAAATGTGAATGTTCAGCTCCATTGGACTCGTGTACAGCTGCAGCTAGCTACTAGAAATAGTTAAAGCAAGAGCTAGTACACGTATCCTGTACGCCTGTTACAATTTGGCAGTATTTCCATTTCTTATGTTACGTTCTCTATTGCCTTAATACAACATATTGTCTTTTCTTTTACATGTTGAAGATCAAAACAAGAAAAAAAATTTAAAAAGAGAGAAAAAAAAGTCAGAGGACACAGGAGGGAAAGTTAATTTTACTATGAGCTGTGAAGAAAAATCTTCTTCCCTTATGGTTCTCAATGGATATGTTTGTCACTTTTATCTGGAGGTGGGAATTTCAGAGACAAATTCATCATGAACTGGGGAAGTCTCTGACCAGAAAAATATATAATTCTCACAGACTACCCTCACAAGCATTACCTTTGAAGATACACATTGTAATCTCTGTTTTTCAAGACAGGGAGGAGAATTCTATCTGGATTGAAGTAACTCAGTTAATAACCTTGAGCAATATAAACTCAATCCAGGCCTCACAACAGGTTTATCCAAACTGCAGATATCTTCATTAGCAGAGAAAGTTGGAGTTAGATACTAAGGACAGTCTGAGCTCTTCACATTACAGGCAGCTACCCTGACTTTCACTAAAGTAACAATGCTTTGACAAGTATAACACAAGAATCTCCTCATCAGAAAAACTATTTCTAATATGTCCTAGATCACAATTTATTTGAAATGTGGACTTCAATTTTCCTATGTGGTTGTGCCTGAAAAAAGCAGGGCCTTGATCTGTTGAGGAGGTGGTTAAATGTTTCTAGGAGAGTATACTAGTTCAAAATTGGTATAAGAGGAAAGCCAGGTCCTGAGAGCGTATGACGTTGTTCTAAGAAATGTTTGTGTTTAAGCATTCACAGACTTCCCAGAAATGCTGTATCATTAAAGAAAGAAATCTGCTGTTGTAAAATGCCTTATTCTGAATTTTATCATACATTATTTCTCTCCATATGCTACACTGGAAGAAAGTGTAGAATGATTAGTTTTCATAAAAGAATTTACTACCAAGCCCTACTTTGATTCCATTGAAAATATTTGCATTTTTAAACTATTTCCTGGACCATTAAAGGGAGTCTCACTAAACACTTCCAGCGTTAAAAACAAAGGGATGTGCTTATTCTGTATGATTTACAAAGCATGGGATTGATTTTTAAAAACCCCACAGCTTGCATAATCAATAATTTGCCTCTGAAAATGAAACATATAAATAAGCACATCAGAATATTCAAATACTACTGTGTTAATATTGTACCTGCTTTGCAAAGACCATCTGCCTCTGGGGGTTAATTATCTATTAAAAGACTTGGAATCATTCTCCTTTGAAAATAAAGAAAAAATATGGAAAGAACTTATAAAAGGTTTCTTCAGGTTAAAGTGAGATATGCTGCTACTAGAATAATGCATAGGGTATTTTCATTGGACTTTTTGAAAAAAAAACATTAAAAATTGCCATCATTTCTTTATGACAACCTGAAATTAAACTGTGCATTTTTTAGGAAAAACAAAACACAACAAGACAAAAAAAAAAAAAACAACCCTTACACATGCACATTTTGTTTCTCATTTCTTTGAAAAAACATGGAGGGAGAGAATCAAATGAAATCAAAATTTCCATATAAGGTAATAAAAAACATTTTCTGATTAACTCAATTTTGACAGAACATTTTCCAATCATCTCTATTTATGTGGATGATTAGCTCATTTCATTGCTATTGTTCTGTGCAACCCTCCATGGAAATTCAACCAGAGAGACAGAGAGGTAATGTTATTGGGATCAGTAATGTAACTGCCAAGGTGATTTTCTCACTTATTAAAGCAAAACATAGTCTATAATTGGCACTCAGTTTTCTGAGTAATGGCTATACAGATGTGTCATAGAATAATGAAGGTTCTTGTAAAGACAATGTTTAAGTCACTTGAAACATATCTTTAAAATTAAAGCTTTCCAGTGGTGTGGCTATTCAACCAAAGCTAACTTTCTTTAGGTCTCATGCTTAAAGTGTTTTTATGTTTTTTTTTTCACCTTTCAAATTTTCCACCCAAAATATTTCAGCACAAAGGTATTTCACTAGAAGATATGAATGTAATATTTAAGCCACAATTACTGGATATATAGTAGAAAAAAATGTAAGTATTTCTTGCATATTTGAATTCATCAACACTATAGATGTATATACCTCAGTTTTTGTTCCCTCTATAACACACTACACAATAGGTACAAACTTCTTTGTCTCCATCACTGTCAAACTGACTGTGACTATACCAGTTTCTTTTAGTATTTCCAAACGTTTGTTCTTTATTCTGAATTATTAAGATAAAGTATTTAAGCCATTAACTGCTTGATAGTATCCTCTGCATTCCATTTTCCTAGTCATGTACTGTAAGAGTATAGATGGAGCTTTTATGATAGAAGAAAACTAAACAATTTTGAAGTGACAGCCATGCATGCCGGACACTGTTTAATACCACGACATAAAAAGGCAATTTAATCACTTCTTAAATTGATCTTGACATTTATAGCACACGTTATCCATAAATAGTGAAATAATTGAATACTCCAGGTAAGTGGGTTAATGTTTTTTCATGAATACAGATTATCATATTTTGTGTATTATTTCATAGTCTACATAGCTTTTGTTGAATATCTTTTGATTATAGGCAATTGCCTACAAAAAGTCACATTTTCCTATATCCTACATCAGTGGTAGTGCTGGGACCAGGCACCTCAAATGAAGGTACAATACGTTCTCCAGTAGAGAGGAATCATGGAAGAACTACACAGTCTATGCCTTGCAGCTAGTTGGATTTATATCACTTTTGAAAAAAAAAAAAAAAAAAAGAGAAGTATATTTTATATATATATAAATATTATTTATTTAACCCTTACTATTGTAATTCTGGTGTCCTTATTACCCAAATAACCATCTAACCCTTTAGAGAATATTATTAATCTCTCGCTACCTTACAGTTAGCTATATAACGTATGTCCATCAGTAACAGAATTTAATGATTCATTAGAATGACAAGGATCACTGGGACCCCATAATACTGTAGGCACATCTGCTCTGCTGGGCATAAACCTCCTTGATGTCTTGTGCAGAACAGGTGATAGTAAAAGATGATACCATTTGGCTTGGGCTTTGGTTTTTTGTGTTGATACTAACAATTTTGCAGTTAAAGGAAACAAATCTGCTTTTTTTTTGCAATAACCTTTCTGGGCTAACTTGACAAGGAGTCATTCAAATTAGAAATAATGAACCCTTTTATTTTCAGATTTTAGATAATTTGAAGTCATTCTGGGGAGGTGAAATAAAGACCTACAGGTCCATATTTTCAACTATCCCCAGTAATAACCAGAGGAAGTAAATGGAAAAAACATGTTCCTTACATTTAGTCTTGCAAAACTCCAACAATTCCTACTGGAACAGAATCTTAGGCAGGAAGCAGAGCCATGTGGGAGACCAGCCTTTGTGCAAATCCAGGACTGTGAATGCTTCATATTGTCCTTTGCTGTCATGACTTCCTTGCAATTTTGTCAGTTTTGCCTGAAAAAGCTTTCCGTCTTTAGTTTTGCTGTTTTCAGAAAAACTCTGAGTGAAAGAATATGATTGGGATGAGGATTAACACAGAGAGAAGATATAGGACTGCTTGTTTTTGGGGTAGGTGTCCAAATGAAACAATTCACAAGTATTCTGGGGCTAGCCTGAAATTGGAAATGCTCCTCTTTACCTCTTTACTTTCTCCACTGTAGCTATCTATATGATACACTACAGACTGCAGGCTAGGAATTTGATAGGTTATGACCTGGGTTCCTAGATCATATCACAATACAAAACAAACAAACAAACAAACAAAAAACCAATAAATAGCAACAGTTGACCTTCATCTTAGGACAGAAGGTGAATGGAATTTTTCTTGAAGGTACTAGTCCATTGTTAGTATCCATCTGCACTTCTTCCTTTTGCTACCAGCCAGTCCTGGTGGAGACTGGAGTGTGCTGTGATTAACCTCACAAAAGGGACACAGGAATTTACCTTGGTGATACATCTTCATTGAACAAAATAAAAAAAAAATACTTTTTCTTTTAAGAAAGAGAAAATTGTATTTATTATTTGTATTTATAATAATAAATACAAAGAATTAATTGGTTTTCTTTTGGCCACTAAATCCAGTTTATATGGGACATGCTTCAGTAATACTAGGAGTTAAGGTGGGTGTTGAGGTCATGTCAAATGGTATGTTGTCTCTGTGTGTCTGTGCACAGAGAGACAAATAAAAGTCTGGTAAAAAAGAGTGTTTGTGAGTTTTCATACCAAAAATTTCCCTTAAGAGGAAGTCTTTTTGCCAGTTTTAGTGGGATTCACAAGAGACATGAAAAGGTTGCACAGGGCAGATGGGAAAAGCGATTAAAAATGCATTTGTGAGCTTAAAAAGATGTTGCCTTTGAAAAACACATGCAGCACAGACCTCTGAGCCTTTTATACACTGCTGAAGACTACCCTCCAAAGTGTTGATTTATATTAATAATGATGTGAGTCGGGTTTACAAAATTCCTATGTAAGATCCCCTCCCCTAGAATATGGATCATGTAATCTCTGACTGATGTATGATGCTCCTCTTTTCATTTCTAAGGAAAAAATAACTGAATTATTTTTTTTGTTTACTTCTTTCCGTGTACTATGTGTATGTGCATGATGCCTTTTCACTACGGAAAGAGTCTTCTTGTATTTAAAAGATTTTCAGAAAAAGCCTGAAATGTTGGGTTTTGTTTGTTTGTTTGTTTCCTTTGGGATGATAATACCTAACTCAGGCACATCAGCAAAAGAACAATGAGTCTTTTCTGTGTTTATGTTGCTTATTAAAGCAATGGCAGCAAAATAATTACTCAAGGTACTGTGAGTGTCTTGTATGGGAGAGCTGAAATTAGACACCTTGGTTAAGTTCAGAAATCTCCTTGCTAGGAACACTGTGTTCACTAACATTTTCTATCCTAAATTTTTTGTAACCTCAAGGTAAATGATTGAAAAATGGAAGCCTAATGGGGAAACCAAGACACGGGGAGACTGTAGTGCTAAATTACATTGTGTCAGTGGCAAAAACGTCAGTTTACAAACCAGCTATATTTACTTGTCAATGAGACTTGGGATGACTTTTCCTCAGTTTTAGACCTCAAAAAAATTAGGTATCTACATCAAAGCTATGCTTGCTGGGGCAGGTGTGAGGCAAATAAGTTAGAAAAGGACAGGATTGCACCTCTGGAAAGAAAGACAACTGGCCTGTTTTAGACACTTCTCCACTACTCACTATTATCTTTAGAAGGAACCTGGAGTTACAGGATTAGATTTAAATTTAGCTTAGATTTAAGAAAAATGAGTCCCAGTTCTAATTACCATTCATGTCTTTGGAAGTGTGACTTGCTCCAGGATGGTGGAGTTGGAGCAACTCACAGTCCAGTGCTGCCGACATTTAAGATGCCTTTCTGTAGGCAGACCTCATAGTCTAAAGAACACCCAAGACAATTCTACATGACTATAGATTAGCTTCATAATATGGATTTTTATAGTCAATACATTGACTTTCATTTTGCATAGTGCAAAGGAATAATTCCCTTTCTTTTTGACCATGACAGCTTCCATTTCATCCACAGTTCTGCGACAGGCTTCAGCTGCATCAACACAATGGAGAAACTATCTAGAGGACAGGTTTGAGGCTGTATTTACTTCCCATCTGCTTTATCTATCTGCAAAGTAAACTGCAGGGCTGACTTGAAGATGACCCAGCAGGAGAGTCCCTGGAAGAAAAACGGAGATAAAGCTTCAGAGCACATAGAAAAGCAATTTTCTTTCCCGTGTGGAAAGAACTGAAACAGCTGTGGAGACTGCTGCTGTGGCACTGGACAGAAAAGATGGCCATGGAGGCCTGTACAGAAGCACCCCTGATTTTCTGGCCTGAAAGCGTACCAATTCTACCTGCTACATAGGCAGATGGGATTTACAGGTGACAGACGGATTTCAGGCTGACTGCAAGGTTCCTGTAAATGCAAGATGTGTGGTCTCGAGTGTTCCCCTGATTGTCCTGCCTTTTTACAGTTCAAACATGGATAGTATTTAATCTTTTTCATTCTTTTTTCTTTTCTTCATTTATGATAAATATCTCTGGGAATGAAATTACTTTGTTCCTCCTCACTGGAAAAGATCAGAAAGTTATCGAGATTTATGTGTATGATTTGAATCACTTTGGGACAACTATTTTTGGCTGAAACTGCTGTAAAAAATCAAGGTGAATTAGACAGCTTCATTCTTAGCCTTGTTACTTCTTTATTCTAACTCTTAGCCTAACTAAGGCTGAGGGAAATATCAAAAGTATGTGTCAGGACGTGATTCTGAATCCATCATTAGAAGTCCTCAAATCTGAGGATTGAGATTTGAGCCTCTGTTAACTTAACAGAGCCAAAAAGCATAGTGGAGACAAGCTATTTTTGTTCTGCTATAAGATAAACTCCTTTGCATAAGGTGAGAAAATAGAGCTGACCTCTGTGACGTTATCTCGTAATAACACAAGAGTGCCTGTTTTCACCACGTTTGCGTCCTGGGATAGTTAGCACTCCTGAGGAGCCCTGAGGTAGAAACTCACAACTTCTGTAACAATGAAGACAAACCTGGAATTTGATACACAAGTGTGTTCTCCCATCAGGACTTTAAGAGAACTTCAGAACATGCTTTGTGACTAACACAGTGAAGGAAAAGTCTCCTTGCTGTCATTTTGCATCAATGAGGGTGGCTGCAGACAACTGACATGCACCTTCTGTATACTACATCAGCCTGTTGATCAACCACTTTCCCAGCAAAACTCTTCAGGGAGAAGCCTTAATTGGTACTGTCACAAAATGTGTCTTGCTGCCTTTCTCTTTCAATAGAGGTACAAAAAGCACTAAAAACTTCAGAGTAGCAGAAAGCCACATCATCGCAAACTTGACATTGTAGGAAGCTGTAAACACAAAATAAATCAATTATGCAATAAATGCAAAACAGAGTATTTAATTCAGTGTTTTAAAGTACTGTTTTGGGGACATTAAATAGACCTGTGTACATCTGCTATTACTTTCACCATCTTCTATGTCCTGTGTTTCCCCACCTCAAATGTAAACATTATTTTTCATGCTGTGGCATTTTCCAAAGGCCAAGACATTTCAAAACATTCTACCTTCAATTATTTTTCTTTAATTTTAGAAATTTTTGCCCAAAGAATGTGATTGCTGATATCAATGTTGATATAAAGATCAGCATTGCATCCCTGGGTTTTATAGTTGTGCTTGCATCCAGGTCACTGCTTGAGAGCAAATTCATGCCTTTGCAAGCACTGATTCTTTAGAATATCCAAAGTCACCAAAATTCAAGGTGACTTGGTGTTCCAAAGGTGCAGGTTAGTAAATTTTAAAATGTTTGAGGAGAGAGTCTTGTGTAACTCCCCTGACTGTGAAATTCCTCTCCTATTTTTTTAATGTCTACATAGGCCAGATGGCTATTTGCTTTCTAGAAGTCTATTGAGAAGAATGATAAAAAGACTCAGGTTATTTGAAAGGAATAGTGTGTGTTGAAATGTTAAACATATTTTATGTTTAGTAACCTACTGGCTGAATTCAGAGCTTAGTACAGGAGGTGCCAGAGGAACGTGGTATGAGTTATCCTACTGTTGCTTCTGTGTTACATTCTGTAAATTTTGGCACCTTCAGTTCTTTCTGTGTTCCCTGAGATTATCTAACACAAAGCCACACTCACAAGTGAGGAAATAGCATCCATTTGATCACCGTTGCAGATAGCTACATTGCCTCATTCTCTTACATTGCTTGACCTCCATGGTAGCTGTAGTCAGAAACTCTCTGTTTAAATATTTTTTTAATAGATTCTGCTTTAAAAATAAAAATAAAAAAAATCATGGGAAGTGTCTGCTTACTAAGAATTTGGGGGATTTATTTGTTTGTTTTATCTTTCCCAGCACAAAACCAGATAGTCACTTTTTTATTTTCATTGTATCAACTATTGTATCAAAAAAAAAAAAAAAGAAAAAAAAAAAGAAAAAAAAATTTATTTGGGGAGGGGACAGTAGCTGAAAAAGAGAGTTATTTTCTAGGAAAAAAAGGAAAAAAAGAAAACAAATAAAAAATACACAACTGACTGGCCTTGTTATTTACACTTATTCCATAAGGGTTCTTGGGAATCTATCTTGATGTGAACATCCTGGCAGACAGACACTGATGTCTGTCAACAGAGGAAGGTGTAACATGGAGTATTCTGAGCTTAATTCACACTTTCTTATACTTTTCAGCACTCCAGATGTATACCTGATGGCCCAAGTTTCCCAAAGTGATCCTGGCTATGTATTTTTCCATGTTGCCCAGTTATATCCAGACAACTACCTAGAACACTCTCATAAGGATAGTGTCATCTGCAGAGCAGGAGCACTCCATTACCACAAAGGGGATTAGGCATTCTCCTTCAGCTGGCGTACACAGAAAGAAGCATACACTTTTAGAAAGACTGCTATAGAGGTTAATCATTATGTATTTGGAATTCAGCCAAGTATAGCCAAGATGACATTGATCTGTGATACAGCAATGAACTAGTCTTTAATAAAGAGGTTTCTGTTAATTTAATAGTTTGTGGTAGTTCCTTGTGTGTTAGCATAGGTAGAGAACAGTAAGTCAAAAGTTGATTATTTCTTGTTTCTAGAAAGATATGATGTCTTTTTTTTTTCTTTTTAAATGGCATTACAGTGTCCTACTTATCAATTTACTTTCTCATAGTCCTGTAGCAAAATGAGCCAGATGAATTGAAGTGACAAAGACTGTCTTTTAAACCAATTATTTATACATGGAGTATGTAATTAATAAGAAATGAAAGGAGCAAATATTCTGACTTTAGTAACAACAGTGGTACTGTATTTCTTGTTATATACATAATGATGAATATAGTGCAGAAAAAAAAAATGTTTACTGTTGATTTTCGACTATCATATGTGGATTTACAATCTTACATCTGCATAAACAATTTGCTCTAGTTAAATACCCCTGACTGAACACAGTGGAAATGGACATCCATGTGATGTAAATAAGACCTTAAATTATTTTCATCCACAATAACAATATTCAAAATTCTGTTTCTAGTTCTCAGAGAACACAAAATTAGACCAGAATGTTTAGTTTATTCTTGGGTTTCCTGATCAAATACAATGTTTTGAAGTTAGAAATTTCCCTAGTGCCAACTGAGGAAACTAGATCTCAGCATTTCATGAAGAATCTTTCAACCTGCCCCGATTCCATTGAGCAATGTGCTGAAAATAGTACAGACACAGCTTTTGTAGAAATGCAATTTCAATGCTATCACTTCTAAATTGAGAAACCAGACTACTGATGTACCCAAAGGAATACACATCTGTATCTGAAGCTTTAATGTGCTATAGGATGTCTTTCTTACTCAGTTTAAATAGGGCTGAATCACAATAGGTGAAAGTTACCCTGGGGTAATACCTTTGCAAGCAAGGGCAATGAATTTGGCCCTCAGGTTCTGGTTGTGGGAAATGTGGCTAGCAATTCAGCATATTTCATAATAATTATAGTAATTATTACATATAAAGTAAATTTAAATAAAATTTTAAAAAAGTAATTTTAATTTTTTTTAAAAAGTAAATTTAAATAAAACCACTTTGACCTAAATGCTTAACAGAAGCATAATATACTTAGAAGGATGACTTGATCTGTCTCAACTATGCAGAAAAGGGAAGGAATTCTGAACATTCATAATCCTTTTGCTTTGTGATTCCATTAGGGAATTAATCTATTAAATAAATAATTAAATGCATTGTGTGACAAATCCTGCATAAATCATGACAGCAAATAGGCCAGTAAACCATTTATGCTCTTCATTACACTCATGTAATTGTAGCAATAGATTGGTATCTTGGGTTTGCACAGTGGCACGTGTGGGATGGTCTGCACTTTCACAGGCTGTACAGTAGTTCTCTCTACTCATTGAGAAAGATTTCTACCACTGTAAGCAAAAGAAGAAGTAGATCATTAATTTGATTAGAAATTCTGATTGAGCCTAGGTGCAAGAACAGGCAAGGTAAGCACTTGCCTTGGGCAGCAGCATAGAGCAAAGTGTCTGCATCCCACATTGCTTGTGCTATGGGGGTCCTGCTGCTGCTGGTGGAAAGGAATATGGGTGGAGGGGATTACTGTTGCCTACCTGATGGCTAGGTATTGCACTAGTTTAGCTTGCCTTACCAGCTAAGGAAGGCTATCTCCTCTCACTGATCCAGTTTGCTCTACAGCTCTACAGCATGGCTTCTCTAGGCAGAAGTGACCTAGTGACCTGACCTGGGGTAGAAAAATCAATTTTGCAACACTCCCTTCTGAGAATAGCTGAGCCATCTCTGAGGAGTTCTAAGCTACAGCATAGTTGCTGAAGTTATACTTGTTCACAGGATGCCCTAGAAACTCCTGAAAGAAGTAGTAAGAGCAGAATAGCCAAATATTTTTTAGAAAGAAAAAAAAAAAAAAAGTCAAACACTTCAGCCAGCCCATCTAATTTTAAACTAAAGACCAAATCACTTATTAAACTGTATTTATAACGCAAAAATTACCTTGAGACACAGCTAAGAAACATAATGGGTACTAAGGACTTTGACACTAGGGAAAATTATAAGCAATAATTAGAATAGTTTAGAAATGTTTCAGAAATTCTATTTAACACTTAGTTGATGTAGCAAAATATTGTAAGGCCTGAAAAGAAGTAAAGTTAATCCAGATTGCTCTACTTTCCTTTTCATCATTTATTGCAAAGAATGCAAGAAAATACAGTGGAGTAATTCTAGATGCTAATAAAATAATGCTTCATTGTTCTTCATGGAAATTAGTGATGCATAATAATTCATGTCATTACTGCTAGTGAAAGCCATAGTAGAAATCATTATTGAATTTTAATGAATGAGTTAAATGCTTGGGATTGTCAGAAACATAATTATTGGAGAAAAATTAATTCTGGCATTCTGTAATTACTACTTCAAATATTGTGAGGTTTCATTGAAAGGACTATCTGAAATAATTCCTTTAAAAAAAACAAAGGACATACTAGGAAGCACTGTATATGCAGGTCTTTTGATTATAGTAGTCTGGATGTGATAGTACACAAATACACTCTGAAAATATATGTTTGTCTTACATCTGCATCTCTTCTAACACAGCAAGAGCAAATGTAGGTGAATTCTATGTGAGGATTTCTTAGCAGCACTTCTTACTGCTCTGAAACTTCTATTAACAATAAGGGACGGATTATATTGTTCGTGCAATCTTTTGCAGGCTAAATTCCACTTCAGAAAGATTTCATGGCCTATGTTAATCACCTGTTTTTTCAAAGACGTACGAAGAGTTTGCCTGATTTCAATGCTGAAATAAATGTGTTTAGAGTACGCTCCAACCTGCAGTGAAATCAAGAGGGGGAAGAGAAGCAGGCTCAGGGCCAGACCTCAGAAGAACAGGCAGTAGCGTGGGGCGGTGAAATGGCCCATGGCCCAGCTGCCTACTCCGGCAATGCCAGAGCCCTGCGGTGCAGCACTGTAACTGAGAAGGAAGGTTTTGCCCACATGCTCTGCACTGACTCATATTGTACTATTGGTTTAGAAACAATCATCTCACTAAAATGCAGTTTTAACTTAGAAGGCTAATACTGTAATTTCTGCTAAGGTTTTACTCAATCTCAGGTAGATTGGACCAAAAGAGCTGTGAACGCTGCTGATAACAAAATTAAATCAGAAGCTGCTATTTCTCCACAGGCACAAGGGAACAGAAAATCTGAATGACAGATTATGGGCCAAAAACACATACCTGAAAAATACATTTCCTCCCACGGCATGTGTCACTACAGTGGTGTTGTGAGTCTTTCAGAAACACACATATCCAAGAACACTGACAGCCTCATCACATGTTCATGAGCTCATCTTTCAGAAGATGTATAAACTCACTAAAACACAAACCTCTTTTCTTTTTTTTTTTTTTTTTTCACTAGACTCATTATCTCTGTGCTAAAAGAGAAAACTTATCCCTGTAGCTTTTCCTTCTGGTGTGCCATAATAGTGCCATGTTAGTGGTTTTCTTAGCCCAAACATCTTCAAGGTGATGTGACCATCAGCTTTTAGTGCACTCTCACCTCCAGCTGGCTGCTTTTCTTGCTTTTCTTCATGAGCAACACAACAGAGCTGACAGTCTGGGATTTGATTAAGTAGCAAATGTAAGCCTGTAAAGGGAGACAATAAGATTTTAAACAATTTTACACTCTTTATTGTCAGACACTCTGGCCAGTTATGTCTCTAAATATACCTAAGCACTGCTGGAGAACAGTGCTTAGGATGGTGTACTGCAAACAGGAAACAATGATTTGGTTCACAGAATTACATAATCATAAAGGTTGGAAAAGACCTCCAAGATCATCTGGTCCAATCATCCTACTACCACCAATGTCACCCACTAAACCATGTCCCTAAGCACCACGTCCAACCTTTCCTTGAACATCCCCAGGGATGGTGACTCTAACACCTCCCTGGGCAACCCCTTCCAATGCCTAACTACTCTTTCTGGGAAGAAATGTCTCCTGATTTCCAACCTGAAATTTAGTTGATGAAGACATCACTCCTTATTATAAATGGGCCTTTGGTTCCTCATTTCTAACCAGAAATGGATAGATACAAATTTCATTACAATTAAATAAGTTTTTGTTTTTTTCTTCTAGAAAAGTTCAGTTTGTGTTTCAATTGAATCACTGGTGTCATGCTGCTTTTAAATTTTTCATCTGTTTCTATTTTAATTTCCGAAGAGGAACTTAAAAAATTTTTAGGAAAATACATGAAAAATACCTGGTGTGATTAAAAGAAGTTACATTTATAAAACTGTAAAAAGAGAAAAACCTCTCTTTCCCAATATAACCTTTTGTGTCAGCTTATGGTCTCATATCAAAATACGCCGAGTACCTCCTTTAAAGCAATATATATTTCTGTGAAGGCAATAACAACACTGAAATTAAGTTCACAGTGGTCTTTAGTGCTTATTAATTTCATTGCATGTGTATTACTGTACTCTGTTTTTTGATCAAGAGATCTGTGTGACTGTAAAGAGTTAACAGGAAAATGTAGATTTATACATAATATGAAATTGGTGATACAGATGTAAGAAGACAATGTTACCCTTTGTTACAGAAACTGCCATCTCATTACTTTATTCCCACATATTTCTGGTGACATATCAGTAATTGGATGCATAAGCTGTCAGACACCAGTGTTCCCAAGCTCCTTTTCAGCTTGGTGTTTCACAAAGTGTCAAATTTTTTCTCTGTTTTAATAAAATATTGTGTTATATACAACACATTTCACTGCGTTTGGTGTCATGCTAATATTATTCACCAAATCTGTATTGAATAAAGGTGAGTAAAGCCACCTTCTAATTTTGAAGGAATAATGATCTCAACTTATTTACTCCTTAGTGCCAAATAACTATTTTCAGTTGTCCATAATTTCAGAAATATTATAAAAATAGTTTTGGAAATAATACAACTTCAGACCACCTTTGGAAATTTGAAACTTTCATAACCTATTACTATTTAATAAGGAATTAATTAAAACAAATGGTTTCGAAAAAAATACTTTTTTTTTCTTGTATTGTGTCACTGTGTATGAGAAAAACAATGCTTTCTTTACAAATTAGACAAGGATTAAGTCCTTCTGAAAACAAAAAACAAACAAACAAAAGCTGATTGTGTTTTCAAAACATGGAGCTCCTTTACATTGCATAGCTCTCAGGAGACAGGTATTCACACCTGATATAAAGTGACCTCAGCTGTTTCTTATTCATTTCTCTTGAAGTTTGATTTGCAGAATGAATATTCAAATGTGAAAAATGGTGGTCTCAGGAGGAGATTCTCATTGCAGTGTAGTATATTATTAGTGTTTTTCCAGCACCTTGGAAATAGTTTGGGAAATAATGGGGCACTGCTGACTTTGGAACATTTTTCTGCAAGCTCTGATTCACTGACATCTCCAAATTTTCCTTGGAGGAGTCTTGTCCCACACTGTCTCAGGATAGGGAATGGAAGCTTTAATTCACTACAGATCACACAATGCCATTCAATTATTTCTGTGTTCATTCCTATCTGTCAAACTCATAACCTCCAAAAAATTAGCTGTATTCTACATTCCCTTATTTAGTTTATTTGCAAATTTACCACAATTTTCGTTAGCCTTTATAAATAAGAGTAGACTAGTACTTCTGTGGAAACCCTGGAGAAGTTTATTCATAAGCAGCACCCTCCCCCCCCCCCCCCCCGCCCCGTGCCTTCCGCCCCCCCCTTTTCTCCCTGTTCTAAATTAAACCCTCTTTAAACCCTCTTGGGACATTTCAGCTTTAAAAAAAATGCATTTCTTCTCACAGAAATCCTGTATGCTGGACATAATATTTTTCCTGCACCAAGACATCAGGGACAGACGCTGTCACCCCTAATCATTGTTTGCATCTTAGGAATACACAGGACAAATGGCAAGTGAAGGGCAAAGTAAGATTTCAGACCCCGCAGTAGTCCTTAAACCCTCACTAGTGGGTGAGTTGGGACTTCATCTGCCAGAAAACACTTCAGAATACCTTGTCTTCCAAGGTCCGTTTCAAATGAGTAGTTTCTTTTTCATTTGTTTAAAAAGCATGAATGAAGTAACTGGAGCGCTTAAGATTTACCTTCTTAGTTTTCAGCTTTGATGGTGGATGCCACCCAGAGGAACTTCATCCAGCTTAGAGGGTGGATGATAAATACCAATTACACAGGCCTTCCATCTTGAAAAACCATCTGGTTTTTATTTTGAGGAAGAAGGAAGCTCAAAGCACTGCTCCAACAGTTACAGTACTGTCTAACCTTGCAACATCTGCTCAAACCAAGGTTGAACTGAAAGCTATTCACTGAGAATGAATTGCTTTATTTAGTGATACATTAGGTAATGCAGAAGTAACAGGTACTTTCAGCTTTCTCAACCCTCACCTAAAAGGAGCATCTTCAGAGCAAAGAATACTGGCATATCCCCATTAGATATGTTTGTGACAGCCTTCTCCTTCCTCTGCTAGCACCCAACTGGGTAATTATAGCATGTCCATTTCACTGTAAACACAGTATCGTACACGAAAGAAAAAGGTCTCTCTTTTCTTTTCTTTTCTTTTCTTTTCTTTTCTTTTCTTTTCTTTTCTTTTCTTTTCTTTTCTTTTCTTTTCTTTTCTTTTCTTCTTCGCTTCTTTTTCTGGTCAATACCAATGTTAACTAAAACAGACATAGAGGTGAAATGGGCTAGGAGCATATTAGCAACGTCATTTGCCATTATTGTGACGGAATAGTTATTTATTTATTGCTGAGGCTCTGGCTACAACTCAGCAAATTGTATACAAAAAATGTATTTTTGTGGCCAATAATTCATTCCAATACACAGCTTCGGCTACAAGAAAACACCAAGGTCTTAACTGTAGCATTATCCTCATCTGTCACAGCTGAAAGTAATGACTATAAAAGAGCTTGTAACTGTGGTGAATCTAACCAATTAATTTCCCACCAATCAATGCTCTTTTGCACAACTGTTAAGTTTGCACCTTCTTGCCACAAATCATCTTCCAGCTGTTCAACAAGCATCTACTTTTCCTCTGCTAATGCCCTCCCTCTGCCAGACTCAGCAATCCAGCTTGACAGTTCTATTTTTATAACAGGGTACAATTTTAAACATACCCCTGATTCTTCTTTATGTATTATTTACTAACTGCACATCATTGACAGAGAAAAATGAGAGGATTCTGTTTTGTGTTAGAAAATTTGTGACTTTCAGTGCTGATTCAGCAAATTGCCACCCACTGTTTCCCATGTGAGTAGATTACTCAAGAATTTTCCCTTTATTAAATCTTAAGATAAGAGTGTTCATTAAATAGTGCATAAAGCTTCAATTCAAATGCTAAAATGCTTGTACTGTTAAAAGAAGCCTGTGGGCTTGATCACCGTTCCTTCTGTGGGTTTGTTTAACCCTAATCATTACAGTCACATACAAAACCACCTAAGTGTCTTGGGTTAGAAGCTGCCCTAGTTTTCCTGAGTGTTGTCTGTCTAACAGCAATATAGTGTATATATAATACAATACAAAGATCTGACTTCTCTTGTCAAAGCAC
This sequence comes from Anser anser, assembly GCF_964211835.1. Taxonomy (NCBI): domain Eukaryota; kingdom Metazoa; phylum Chordata; class Aves; order Anseriformes; family Anatidae; genus Anser; species Anser anser. The sequence continues at coordinate 23,611,237 of NC_139720.1, forward strand.
AAGTCTCAGCTGTGGAGGCTGAAAGCTAGATGTTTAGGAGAGTTTCTCCTGCAACACCTCAGAGTATGTGACAGGAGAGGCAGTGGTAAAGAACATTTCCTCTTACCCTTTCCCTGCAGTAAGTCTCCATTCCCAGGTACAGGGATATCTCTAAGGAGAACTGTTAATCCTCTGCATTTGCCTCTAATAGTAAAGCTACAGGATGGGGAGTGCAGCCTGTAGCTCTTTTTTATCATCTAATAAACACACGGACAAAGGGAAGAAAGATCATTTCCCTTCCTCCCCCTGCCTCTGAATAGTATTCTCTCACAACCAAGGCCTGCCCTGTCCTCCATCTTTTGTTCCTCAGCACAAGATATCCAAAAGGGATAGAGTACTGTTTGTCCTCTTTCTTATCAGGCAAATTTGTTAGGGGATATTTGGCTTGGTGCGATGCAGAGTAGCGGAAGACAAGGTTGTGCCAAAGCGACTTCAAAAGCCATTGTGGGAGCTATGATACATTTAGTGTGATTGCCCATAGAAAATTGCTCAGTGAGCTACTGAAAAGGTTTGTAAGGGATGCTATCAAAATTCTGAGCACCTGGGTGACTGCTGGTTGATAGAAAGACAGGAAGCAAAAGGAAATTAAATGAAATACTGGACTGCATTAATCTGTACAGCGCTCTGTACCATCCACATGCTGATTGCCTCCTCTTAATTCATAGAGACTAGTTAGCTAGTGTGTTTCAGCCACCCCACATCACAGGTTGTTGCTATAGACCAGCATCCCAGCTCCTTCAAGGTGCCTCTCTCTGCCTTTTCTTTCTGGTCAAGAGTAACCTAGGCCCCAGGGGACTGTCATCACCAGTAAAAGAAAGAGAAAAAATAAACCAAGGGGTCTGAAATGAGCATCAGTGGTTTGCAGTCTCCATGTTTTCCCCATGTTGAAGGAGCTAAAGGTCTTGGCTCAATGGGTCCTTGCATGCCTCTCAAGGCAGAAAAGATTGAGAATTAATATATTTTGATATTTCAGATTCTGAGGAAAGAACATTTTTTAAAAATTATCTTTCATTAGCAATATGGACACTTTGACGAGGAAGCAAAGTCAAACTTGTAACATATATTGTATAGCTCTCACCAGCACTGGTACACCACTACCAAAGGAACATACATTCTTCTTAGAGTCACTGGAAAAGAAATAAGAAAATATTTATAATTCTGACACCTTTTCTTACAATGCAAGCTGTACTGAAAAGATGTTCAGGTATGTACCTGAGACAGAATTTGCCCTGCTAAGTTGGAATGTTCTGGAGCTGACTTAGATCTATCAAACTGCTGCTTTCAAATACAAAGAAAATGTGCTTTTGTAAACTCATTTATGACAGCTCAATATGCATCCAGGCCAAGAAACTTAACAATCACTGGTTTGCTGGTTGTTTAATTTGTTACTTAGGAATCATTTAAAATAAAATTAAATTGTTTGCTACAGTGTTTATGATTCTGATTATTCTAGACCCTGTTAGTTTTCTTCTCTTCACTCCTTTCGTGATCTCTAGTGGTTTTCTCTGTCTTTTGGCATTTTACTTTAACAGTGTTATTCTAAAATAAACACCTCTAGTCTTCCACTTCATCACTTTCAATTATACTGAAGTAATACAAGGCTAGCTTGCTCACGTAAGGCTTTATGAATTATTTGGGAATACCATCACATCTTTATTATAAGCAGAAAGCAAGTACAGTGCCAGGTAATTAGCAATTTAACATAGATTCCTATGTCATTCTTTAATATCACCATGTTCTTGTCCTACTGCCTCCAAGCTGGAAGCTGCTAAAGGCTTATGATATGTCTATTACCGCGTTTAAAACAGAAATAAATATATTACTGTACTGAAGAATTATACAGCAGGATTTAAACTTATGGACCCTCTTAGTGAGTCAGTAGTCCCCAAACGACTGCTAGGGTTTATAGCTAGCATTGCTTCATCACCATTCAGCACTCAGAAAAGACAGAAGAAAAGTAATCCAGAAAGAAGAGGCATATGAGGCAGACAACATCGTTAAAGATGATATGACATGCTTATTAAGGTTCTTTAATATGCTGGTGATGCCATCATTTTAAATTTTGTGAGAACAAAAGATTTCTCCTGGCGATGTGTGGAAAGAGAATCCCTTGCTAACACAGGTTAGAGGGAGCATTGCAGATGTGTATTACCGGACTTTTGTACCAGCTTTTATTTTAAAATTTCACACCATTGTGTGACAAAGGCTTTGACTGAGTAGGGTCCTGTTCTCTGCGGAGCTGAATGTTGTATTTCAGCACAGAGTGAGAAGTCCCACAGCTCTTTGCAGTCACCAGTAAGGTCACTCGTGTTTCCTTAATCCAGATTCATTCCACTTAACTTTAGGCTCATAACTGAGGCACTTAAATGAGCAGCCTTTACCCTCAGTATTCTGCTATGGCTAACATGAAGAAATCAGGATGGCACAGAAGGCAACATAGCTCGCCTGGCTGCCCATTAGTTCCTACTTATTATAGAGGTAGTTGAGGGCCACCTGGTTTCTAACTTTATTACCTCTGCTGAGTGACTAGAGTGAGGTAAGTTAAATCTAAGCTTTCTAAATGCACAAAGCGTGCTTGATAAGTGAGCCTGTATGAGAAGATATGAAGCCAAAACTAACTGCAAATCAAATTCTGACTACTTGCTGGTACCTCTAAACCATTCTACTGCAACATTGCTCTCTGGCCTGTTTAACATTTTCTTTATTCGTGCTCTAAGAATAAACCCATTATATGATGCAGGGGAAAAAATAAAAATAAAAGGAATTCTTTATCATTGTCAGCCCTCAAGAGGGCTGAGAACATTCCAAGAAAGGGATATGGTAGATATAATAACAATAACATCATCTGGTCTTCAACCTTCTATACATCTTGCATAGATGTCCTCCTCCTTTCTCTTTGATATAAAAGGTTATCATATTTTTTCCATTCGGAACCCCCCTCCTTCTCCCACCTCCCTTCATACCCTTTGATCTCATCCTCCCACTCACCCCACTAGATTCTTCTCACATCCACAATCTGCCACATATCCTCTGAAGTCTTGTTTGTTGCATGTTTTGCTGCCACACTTCTCAGAACAAGACTTTTTCCCTAACGTCCTGATGTCATGTTACGCATCTCCATTCTTTAACACTTCCACCAGTGTTCGCTCTTTCTTTGCATCCAATTCAAACTCATTTGTCCTCATTCTCAAGACTCAACACAGGGCTGTCCAACTCTCATGAATATTGCTCTGCCTTCCTTAGAAGAACGGCCTTCCTTACAATTCTCCATTACATTTCATAATCTCGCATGAAATTCCATTTCCCAGTCATACATCAGTCAGACCTCAGAATATCAAGTGATGTGGTGCTTCTCCCTCAAGTCCATCTTGCTTTCGGGCCTTTCACAAAACTTATATCCCTCCTGTCCTCTTGTTCTCTCTCTCAGGTACTTTACTCTTTAATGGTGAAACAATTCTTAAAGTTCTAAAACACGCATCCAATGAGAATAGATAATAATACAGTGTTTGCATTTTGCCTACTTAAAATGTCTGGGATAGGGATGTCTCCCCGCTGTACTTCAGTGAAGCCTTATGCACGCTTTTAACAGGCAATATTTAGATATCTTACACAGGGAGTGGCAAATTTCTTACAAGGTTATGTTCAAGTTTGGTCTGTATCCTCCCAGGCCACATAACAATAGGAATTTCATCTTTTTTTCCCATAGAGCAGTCATTTTTTAGAGGAGCTTTTTGTGGGAGAGCTATTCATGACTACACAATGCAGAGCACAAACAATAGTTTTTAGAGTGGCTAGCAAATTTCTAAAGAAGCTTTCTTCCTATTGATAATATAAGTATCAGAGAGAAACTTGCTTCATGAGGCTGCAGTTCACTTTTGTTAAATCCTCCACTCACCTAAAGTGGCTATAAAAACGTTTTCAAAGATCAGTGTTGTAAATGAGCTGTGCTAAATGAATCAATTCTTGCTGATAGCAACCTCAAGTAACTCATATATAAAATTAGGATGAATTTATCTCCTTGTTTCAAAGCAGTTCCTAACAAAGAAGGCAGGATGGTCCAGTAACAGGAATCAAGTGACACTTGTTCACTGCAGCCCTCTTCCCCCCTTCTTGGAGTTTCACTGGTTGTTCAGGACTAGCTGCATTGACAAGAGGTGCTGTGAAGAAAGCTAGAAGCCACAGCAGGCAGTCCATCTCCTTCCCTTGGCAGCCAATTTTAAACTCTAGTCCTGGGCCCCACCTGAACATCCCAGTGGTATCCCAGCCACTCTGCAGACCTGTCATCCTGTCTGAGCTCCATGTCACCTAACTGTAACCACATAACATTCAGAGACCCGGTCTAAACTAATTGCTCCACTCCCTTCCCAATCAGTGGACACTTGTGAAAGGAAACACAGGTTGCCTTCAGGAAGGGACAATCTTTTCATTTGTCTACAGAAGGATCCTGACTCACCAAGTACATGCTGAAAATGAGGTGAGATGCTGCCCACCTGCAGGGACAATTAGGTGCCCCAAGTGATTCATTAGTTCTTGTCTGTGTATTGTCATTCACCTTTCTATCAAAATCTTTCTGCACAATGTAAAGATCCTTAAAGAAGGCTAGCTGTTTTCCATACTCACTGAAATGGTTTTTAAGTGTAAACAAGTGATCTTGCATACTCAGGGTGCTGGTTTTGCACCATGAAAAAATGCACCCTGTTGCATCAACATCTGACATTAGACTCGTGCATTTAATTGCAACATCTGACTTTAGACTTATGCATTTTATTATATCATTTTACCTGTGATTTTACAGTTTGATTATATGTACTAGTGAGCGGTACATTGTCTACATCTGTGAATTTCACACTATATATTTAATGTAGCTATGCTAATATTTACTGATCTGGTTTTCTGTTTCAGCTTCAGTTGTCACATATTTTAAATGATTTCTCCTTGTGGGGCATTCTTCATCCACTCACATTATACACAGCAAGCTAGAAGTTTAAACCTTAGTGGGCAAGCAGCTTACAGTCTTAAGAAGATTTAAGCATTAGCACGTTGTGTTGTGAAATACTGATTTCTTCTTGGAAAGCAAGAGGACAGAGAGACAGACAGTACATTCACAGATAAGCATGAAAAGCATGCTCAGATTGCCACAGACAAAAGCTCAGCTAATAGATTTCATAGTTATTATTTTTTATTTATTTATTTTTTTTCCTTGGAAAATATTATCAAACTTTTAAGGAACTCAAAGTTATGATGTGTGCACTTCCTACACTGATCATTTGAGGTGAATGATCTTTTTAAAGTGTTAAATACTTAGGTCTTTAAAACTTACAATTTACAGAAAGAAATATGTGGGCCTCTACCTCATGTTGCAGCACATTAAAGTGGAAGTTGCATGGTGCCGACACCTTCTGAAGGAAATAATTTACTAGGAAGTTACTAACACTCAACCTTTTTTAACTTTGTTCTTAAGAGTCAAAAGTGGGGAGATACTGAAGAGCTTTTTATGACTTACTGCAATGGCATCATCCAGAACTGCCTCACAAAAGGTCGTGAAGTTCAGTAAAGCATCAAAACTCAGACATGTATGGCTTTTCTGCCCAAACTCTGATAGTGTAGCTATGAATAAAGGCTCTTTTGGAAACTCAGAGCGTTCCCCAAGTAAAACAGGAGATAACTCAGAAAACAGGACCCCCAGTGATAATAAAGGCAGATGAGCACTGACAAATGTTGCCAATTTGTTCCTCCTCTTGCTTCTCACAGCTATTCTTCAAAGAGGAATAACTTAGCAGAGAAAAGAATTTGTTCCTTTGTGATAAAGAAGGCAGTGAAACAAAATAGGAACCCAGTGTTATGAACAAAGAAAAACTAAAATAATCTAAATGCTTATTTGAATATAAATCTCTTCAAAGAAATATGAGTGGGCAAGATTCTGAGCCTCCATTAGCTTGTGCAATTCTCTTGCAACCAATGATGATTTAAATTAGCTGAAGGGATGGTTTTAGATTTTTTTCCTTTTCCTATTACCAGAGAAGATACTGTTTTTGAAATACTTTTTCTATTGCCTGCCTCCCCAAAACGCACCCTGCTTCTCTCTCTCTCTCTTTTTCTTTTTTTAACAATGCAGAAAACTGGAAACAAAATAGTTTCTTGATTTTTCCCTCTGAATTCTCTTTAGTTTCCCTTCCTATAGAAAAATGGCTTTTATGATTTTTACCTGCTTCTTTAGAAGCCAACTTCATGACTTATTCTAGAAGCTTCTGAGCACTGAATGGTGATGGTCTTGTATTCACAATGATTGATATCCAAGGGCTGAGGTGCCTGGAGTTGCTTAATTCCTTGCTAGGTAAGGCCATCTACTAGTTTGTCCCCTCTACTGTTTTCCATGTTTTCTCTGGAGAGAGTTATGTGGGTTTTTTTGTTTGTTTTTCTTTGAGCCACATAACAATAACATCTGCAATTGGGCAATACTTTTGTGGACATTATGGCATCCAGCACATAATTTAATACTTAATGTTTACATGCCTTACTAGAAATAAAAACAATGCAGCCAGGCAAAAACAATGTTTTTCTTTGCCTCCCTGCTTTCTCTGCTTCAAATACACAAGCACAGAGAGTGAGAGAAGAATATATATTTTTTTATTCCCTTTTGTAAATACATATGTTGAAGGCTTTCTTCTCTTTAGTCTCAGTTTTCACTACCAAGGACAGACTTCTTATAGACTACCCAATATTAAGTCAGATACAAGAAATACTGAACTCAACTCTCAGCTCCCTCATTCCCCATTGAGGAATGGCCCTGCAATGTGGTGTTACTGTTTTTTTGTGGTTTTGTTTGTTTGTTTGTTTGTTTTTGTTTTGTTTTGGTTTTGGTTTTGGAAAAAAAAAGTTATTTCTGAGATAGATAATAACTTAATTCTTATAAAATTTTCAACATTATAGTAGAATTCAGTTTTTGTATAAATGTCCATACTCTCACCCATATTCCTTATTGCCCAGAACTGTGCCCTAACTGCCAGGCTTTTAAACAAGGTAGAAGTATGGAAGAGAGAGTGAGAAGCTGACTTCCACAGCACACATTATAGCCATGCCAGTTCACAGAAGAGAATATAATGTTTTGGTGATCTGAAAAAGAGCTCACAAGCAAGGAAGGGCATAAATCTTTGGCTTAATGAATCACTCCCTCTCAAAAACCATTGCCTCCTAGGATCCTATCTGTCTTGGTTGCCTTATGCATTTCACATTAGACATTCACTGGATGAAATGTAAAACCAGAGGAGCAGGCTGTGATGACCTCTGCCAGGAAATGCCCTGCTTTGCAGATTTTATTCTCCCCTATGCACCTCTTTCATGTTCCTTCACTTTGACCCTCTGACCTTCTTGAGTTTTCTAGTGTCCAGAGGCACGGTTTCAACTGACATCGATAAGAGCTGCAGCCCAGCCCTAGATCTATACAAGTGATAGCAGCACTCACCTAGGAAATAGCTTAGGACCACTTCAGAATGGAGGAAAGCAAAGAAGCCAGTTTTTCTGTTCAATGATATTTTTCTAATCTTGTGGTCATTAAGATGTCAAGTGTGAGATATGCTAAGTCAACCATAAGAAATGCTAAAGACAAGACCCAAAATTCTCTGAGTTTTGTACTGAGTCAGAGCCATAAGTGCTTATTACCTCCTGAACTGGCACGGGGGTGACTCATCTGTACAACCTGACTGGGTTAAATGGGGGTAAGGCACTAAGAGGCTATGCTTTTTCAAAATGGGGACTGTTCTTTGCAATAACAGTAACCTGGCAGTAACACAGGCAACCTGGGAACATTAGTAGCCCACTAATTAGTAATTAATAAGCAGTTATGGCCTTTCAAGGGTAGTTAATCAGGATTTTAAAGAATAAAAAAGTAATCTCCTATATGCTAAATTTCAGCTTTTGTTGAAAGTGGAATTTGAGGGTTTTTCTGTAGGAGTAGTGAGTCAGAGTAGGATTATATGCTGTTTGGACTAGTCCAAAAGTACTTGCCCTGTAAACCTTCCTAATGGACTCTGTGTCCCGGACCAGTTCTTCCCAGCACTGGGTGCCCAACAGAGGTGCCCATACTGGGACCCTGCTCAACCTTAACCCCTCCCGCTTCAGCAGAGAGAGATGGACCACCATGAGCTCTTTTCCTACTTCCAAGTAGGAAACAATTAAGAAATATGTTATAAGCAAAGGCAAAATGACTGCTTATGGTTTATAAATAAGTATAATTAACTGAGCTACAGTCTAATTAAGCCATATCCATTGCTTCTTTCATCTTCTTTCACAGAATTTTGAGAAAAAGTTACCATGTGACTCATTAGGATGTTTGTTGAGTAAAACTGGTTTTTTTTGAACTTACCTTTAACAAACAGAAAAGACAAAAAGGATGAAAATACTTCTTACATGAATTATAATGTGATTTATATAGGATTTGTCTTCCCTCTGCTCTGCAGAATATACCTGAAAGATTTGACTAGTTAACCTATACTGAGTCGATTAAAGTTTCCTCTGGTGCTTAAAATGTTTTGTGATTGATTGTCATTGTTGTTTCCAAAATAATGTTTACAGCATAGAAATATTCCTACTGTATACAATGTACTACTACGTAGACAGAGTATTTGTGTTTGTTTTTTTTTCCTGCATTTTAAAAGATACTGGGATAAAATATTCCTCCAAATCAAGAAAGCTTGCATCTTCTGTGCTTTTTCATTTATTTATTTATTTTTGTGGTTGCTGTGCTCTAATGCAATTACAACAGACAAGGGAAAATAAGGCTGTTTCTATGAGATGTTGGTAAACTGATGATGTCAAGTGAATATTAATTGGTTACTGAAGCATAACTCTTTAATTGCCTCATGGAGACCATACAATTTTTTGTAATTGGTCATAAACTGCAAAGGAGGATGTGGCATCTATTTTCTTTCTGTCATTTTGTTGTTAGTGTCTATACTGTCACTTTCCTTTGTCAGCTCTACTTGGAGTTGAGTAGAAGATGTATACTTAGTAAGCAACTAACATTTGGGCTTTCTTCATGGCAATCATTGTGTGTGTGTGTGTGTTGGTTTTGTTTGTTTGCTTCCAATTGCCGTGTTAATGAGGCACTGACCAAGCTGTGCAGATCACAATGAAGGCTTGCCCCAAGCAGTTGCTTTGCCAGCTCCTCATGCTGCCTTAGGTCACTGTCCTGTTTGCTGTCTGCCCTTCAGAGCTCCTCTTCCCTGCAGTCTGACTGTAAACTACAGGAGCATTAAACCACCTTTTGTGCTCTTGAATATGAAACACTCCTGAACCAGATTTACTCAAAAATGTCACTTGCACTAGTAGCAACATTTCCTCAGCTTGCTTCCTTTCTACGCTCTCTTTCATAGAAATGGAAATGACCAAAATAAGAACTAGAACTGTGTACAACCAGCCCTATCTTCTTTCTTCATGGTACTTTCATCAATGCATTGAGGGTAGAGGCAGCAAAGGATGTATATCTATAAGTTAAGCATGAGCTGTGGGACAAAATTCAGAAGCCAGCTTGAGAAGGGTTATAGAAACCCCCTAGATCTTTATACCTGAACTCTTGCTACTCTCCAGGGTCTACAAACACAAATCAGAATTATAAGGTCTCTTTTCTATTTGGAAGCCATATCTCATTATTTTCTCCTGCTGGTATGCTGATTTTTTTAAAGAAAAAGCCATGCAAGACCCACCATTTATGGATGTGGTGGGTCAGCTTTTCACATCATAAAGCCTGACTGGAGAGAACACTTCAATGAAAACAAAAACACACTTCAGACATCTCTCCATACTGAAGGCCTATGATGTGTAACCAGTACATTATTTTTCAGAAATGTTGTAACTTTCCAGTAAGACAAATGTATGTATAACACATAAGTTTCATTATTAACAATTATTATGTTGTCTGTTTTTCTTGTGGCATAATTTGCTATTATAGTCCAACTATCACACTATTAATACTTAAGATGATTTGTAATGTTAGCTGGTGATGGACGCTATTTGGAAATTTTATCATGTCATTCTTGGTATGGAAGCGGGTATAAATATTTCTGCCATACATACATTTAACTTGCATCATTAAAAATTGCTGTTGTAAAGGTCTATGGTCAAAAATGAAATAACTAAGAAAGGATTTTGGTGTAGTAACCCCCATTTTTAAAAAGGGAAAAAAGGAAGACCTGGGGAACAACAGGCCAGTCAGTCGAAACTGTGTGACTGGCAATATAATGGAGCAGATTCTCCTAGAAACTATGCTAAGGCACACGGAAAACAAGGAAGTGATTGGTGACAGCCAACATGGCTTCACCAAGGGCAAATTGTGCCTGACAAATTTGGAGGCCTTCTGTGACAGGGTTATAACATTGGTGGATAAGGGAAGAGCAACTGATGTCTTCTACTTGGACTTGTGCAAAGCATTTGGCACTGTCCCACATGACATCCTTGCCTCTAATTGGGCAGACCTGGATTTGATAGATGGACCACTTGGTGAGTAAGGAATTGGCTGGGTGGTCACACTGAAAGTGTTGCGGTCAACAGCTTGATGTCTAGGTGAAGAACAGTGATGAGTGGTGTTCATCAGGGGTCAGTGTTGTGACCAGCAATGTTCAACATCTCTGACAGTAACATGGACAGTGGGATTGAGTGCACCCTCAGCAAGTGTGTGGAAGCACTTCCGCAAAGCTACAGCAAGAGCTTGGAGTCTGAGTGTGGTCTGGAGTCCTCCAGTACCATCAGAGGCTGAGATTCACATCTCCTACACCCAAGTGCCATGCTTACATGGCATGGACACACCAATAATGCAAAATAAACCTCAGATCTGAACCTTCACAGCTCAGGTGGCAAGGCATGCTTGCTAAAGCGTTGTAGAACTGAAAACGTAAGTTAGCTTGTGCTGAAGCAGTCATTTGCATTACGCTGTCTTTTCCAGTGGCATTTTATAATGTGCCAAAGTATAAAAGCCTGAGTGATCCCAATCATAAGAAAACAAGACAAATTTAAAAAAAAAAAAATCCATCCTTCAAAAAATTACAATGTTTATCGCTGTTAAGAAGTCTGAAAAATTTCCATAGGTAGCTGAAACTTATGCTGACCACAACAGAAAATATGAATATTCAAAAACCTTTAAATGTCTCCTGAATAGTTTTAACTTCTGACCTTTTGTTAAAAGCAATGAGAAAATGATGAGTAATGGTCTTTTTTCAAGGCCATTTTTATGGGGAAAAAAAATTTTTCAAAGCTGACCAGCATGGAGATGGTTGGAATTAGATGATCTTTAAGGTCCCTTCCAAACCAGACCATTCTATGACTGTGATTCTATGAACTTGCTCAAATGACTGCTTCAAGCTCCATGGACATATTACCTAGGATATAAGAGCAAACAACAGTATCCTCTCAGACTTTTAATTTGTGAATCTTCTCTGGAAAATCTGGACAGTGAGGAAAACTCGAGTTTACTGCTTACCATGCTAGCTATCATGTTGCTTTAGAAAGAGTTATAAGGGTTTATGTTCCTTCAACAGTAATCATGTACAGTTACAGTTGTAAAGATGGAAACTATTGACTGGATCAGTTAGGTATGACCCGTGATTGGTGTAAGAGGGGATCAGTTACATTCAGCATCACATCACCTAATTGTAATTAAGCTCTTCTGGAATATATTTATGTATATAAAACTGTCATGATGCTGAACTCAATTTTCTTATTATTTGCTTTACAAAACCAATCAAGCAAACAGCATCCAGGTCTGGATGTAATAACATTGTTGACAAATCCAAAGAGAAAATTCCATATGCCCATAAATGTTTATAAATACAACAATAAAGATTTGGAATATATTTGTTTTTGCCTTGGTCTCATTAATTGAGAATGATACTGGCCAAAAAACTTTTTCTTGTCTTTAGAAACTTGGAAACAACCCCTTTTCCAGACAAGCACATGCCCTTCATCCTCACTGTATATTTTAAATAAATCCATTCATCCTGTTTTCGTTTGATGCTTAGAACCTCACTACTTCCTTTGCAAGTAAGCTCTATAGATGTGGCAGATATCAAGTAATACCCAGTGAAAGCAGAGGAGTGACTGTCATAGGCTATTCAGCTGCCCAAGTGCAGACACCTAATGCCAGCTGAGGTGTTGTAGGGTGCCCAGCAAGGCCTTCAGCTGCCACCCCAGGAGGGCAGGAGTCTGCTCTCGGTAAATATCCTTGGGCACCAAAGTTGACACTAGCTGCCTGTCTTTGACTGCTGACTTCACCCTCCTTGATCCATAAGAGGTCTTAGGCAGGGAAGAATTTAAATATCATTTGTTCTTGGTGTGTGTGTTTTCTGAATACACTTGTTGGAGCACTGCTGAATTTGATGGAGTTTACAAATCTACGCAGCAGAACATAATTTGGTTCACTGTGTTAAAATCAGCGTACACTAAATCCCCAGAATCTCTTTGGCACAGCTCGCAAGGCTGTACATCTCAGAGAATTGCTTCAGATCTCTGTCAAGGCTTCTAAATCAGAAACTCTGGTATAATCACAAAGCTGTATAAATTTAAGATAAAATATTGCATTCTGTTTCTGGACTTTTTGTACCTAAATCTCATGTTTGTGATCACAACTTTAGAAGCCAGGAACCTTGGCATGCCTTTGAAAGTTTTCTGAAACTTGCAATCCTATGTCTTGGCCAGAGAGAACTTCGTCATTCAGTCATTTTTACTATCATCTTTTCCTTAATGTCTTGACCATTCTGTATGCTCTCTGGTGTCCAGTTTTGTGCTTCAAAAGAGGACCAGAGAGACTGATGACACAACCAGTCCTGTAGCTGTCGATCTTCTTGGCAAAGTCTAGACAAGTTTCTGCTGCAGATAAGAGTAGGTGGGACAACTCTCAAAATGGCCCCAAAAGCAGACATGACAGATGAAGGTGCCTTCCAAGGTGAAAAGAAGAGGTGCTGCAGTTGTATTCACAGTTCTAAACATCAGCAGGAACGGTAGATAATGTTCCCTCAGAGACTGTCTGTGGAGACATTCAGGAAAGTTCAGAAAGATTAACTAGAGCTATAAAGCTGAATCTCATAAGTAGGATACAGAAATTAAGGGCAGGTTTGTTGAGCTGAAAGAGCACACAGGAAGGCAGGAGACTTGATTTCTATTTCTGCCTCTGTCACTGACCTTCTGCATGACCACCGTGGTTGGTTGTTGTCACTTGTCCTCTCAGCAAAAACGTAGTAGAATGTTCGCCTGCTCTGAAAATAATTTGAGATCCATCTAATATTATTATGGAAGAGTGTTTTATGGGTGTTGTTATTCAGAAATGATTGTGCTTTGGAACCTTTATGAGATGTTCCTGTCTTGTATAACACAGAAAGGACAGGGAACTAAAGGTCATCCTGTTTGTGGAGGAGGTGTTTACTTCTGACTTCTCTGAAAGCAGATGCCCTAAAACATCACATAAGCCATGCCCTAAAACTACCTTTTTCTCTCCACTGTAAAGAGCACCTAAAGTGACCAGCTTATGGCTCACATTTGACATTAGGTGAATTGAATCCCACATCAAGTTATCTTTCTTGAGTATCCCAAGGTGCTGATAGTTTTCACAGTATCAAAGATAATCTGTTTTCTAGGAAAGTCAGGAATCATTTTGCTGCTCTCCTTATTAACTCCCCAATTTGGTCAAAAAATGCTAGATGATGGGTAGTTGCTCATCTTAACTATTCCAAAGGTGAGTGTTGTGCCTTGTGAAATTAGTTAAATCATGTCATCGTCCTATTCCCCTTTCCAACCCCCAGGAAAATATATCAGGTTTCCTACTGTGATAGATTTCTATATATTTCACTTATCCGTAAAACCAGGCAATGGGAAATTACTTAGACATCAGAGGTAATGTGGAATGCACATCAGAAACAAAGTATTTTTCACTTCGTTTCCATTAGTTCGATTGGACACCATGTAAAATAGATCAATAAATTGTCCTTCACTATTGTGCCCAAGCTGTATCCAGGAGAAGATCAAATCTCTTGGTGCTGGAGAGAGAAAATGCACTTTCCCACAGTGAATCATGGACAGATCAGTCATCTTATTCTCTGTAGTCTTTTTTCCTTCTGCTCTCATAAATATGCCTGGGGATTGTTAGCAATGCTTTTGGCTGCAGTGCAGGACTCTTGGTTACATGTCTGCAAACATATGTTTTCCACCAACGACTGCATGCCTTTACTCCCTTCTGCTGACAACTCAAAGCTTTCAATGGAAAGTGGAGACTCCTAGTATGTATGCTACCTATCACTTCTATTGTGCTGTGTCCTGGAAAGCACTGGAGATGTTAACAGAGGGAGATTCTAGGTTCTACCCTGAATGATCAGTTAAACAGTACAAGCAGAGGAATCTACCCTGAACAGCTAAAAGTTTTGTTTGTTTGTTTCATCATAGAATCATAGAATCATAGAACATCCCGAGTTGGAAGGGACCCATAAGGATCATCAAGTCCAACTCCTGGCACCGCACAGGTCTACCCAAAAGTTTAGACCATGTGACTGAGTGCACAGTCCAATCGCTTCTTAAATTCAGACAGGCTTGGTGCAGTGGCTACTTCCCTGGGGAGCCTGTTCCGGTGTGCAACCACCCTTTCGGTGAAGAACCTCTTCCTGATGTCCAGCCTAAACTTCCCCTGCCTCAGCTTAACACTGTTCCTGCAAGTCCTATCACTGGTGATAACGGAGAATAGGTCACCTGCCTCTCCACTCCCCCTCGCGAAGAAGTTGTAGACTGCGATGAGGTCCCCCCTCAGCCTCCTCTTCTCCAGGCTGAACAGGCCAAGTGACCTCAGCCGCTCCTCATATGTCTTCCGCTCTAGGCTCTTCACCATCTTCGTTGCCCTCCTCTGGACACTTTCTAACAGTTTAATGTCCTTCTTGTACTGTGGTGCCCAGAACTGCACACAGTACTCGAGGTGAGGCCGCACCAGTGCAGAGTAGAGCAGGACAATCACTTCCCTTGACCGACTAGCAATGCCATGCTTGATGCACCCCAGGACACGGTTGGCCCTCCAGGCTGCCAGGGCACACTGCTGGCTCATATTCAGTTTGCTGTCAACCACAACCCCCAGATCCCTTTCTGCGGGGCTGCTCTCCAGCATCTCGTCACCCAGTCTGTACGTATAGCCAGGGTTGCCCCGTCCCAGGTGCAGGACACAGCACTTGCTTTTGTTAAACTTCATGTGGTTGGTGATCGCCCAGCTCTCCAATCCGTTCAGATCTCTCTGCAAGGCCTTTCCACCCTCATCCGAGTCCACAACTCCTCCAAGTTTGGTGTCGTCAGCGAATTTGCTCAAAACACCTTCTAGTCCTACATCCAAATCATTTATAAAAACATTGAAGAGGACTGGCCCTAAAATGGAGCCTTGAGGGACCCCACTATTGACCATCAGCCAGCCAGATGTGGCCCCATTTACCACAACCCTTTGAGCCCTGCCCGTCAGCCAATTGCTCACCCATCATATGATGTTTTTGTGAAGTTGTATGCTGCACATTTTGTCCAGTAGGATCCTATGGGAAACCATGTCAAAAGTCTTGCTGAAGTCCAAAAAGATCACATCAGCTGGTTTCCCTTGATCGACTAGATGGGTGATCTTATCATAAAAGGAAATCAAATTTGTTAGGCAGGACCTACCCCTCATGAACCCATATTAGCTGGGACCAATGACTGCATTGTCCCCCAGGTGCGCTTCAATAACTTCAAGGATCATCCTCTCCATAATTTTACCAGGCACTGACGTGAGACTGACAGGCTTGTAATTGCTAGGGTCTTCTTTCTTACCCTTCTTGAAAATTGGCACATTTGCCAGCTTCCAGTCCAATGGGACCTCTCCAGCTTCCCAATCTTTTTGTTTGTTTGTTTGTTTGTTTGTTTTTCTGTTCTGAGGTTCATCACATTCTGATATTTATACTACTGGTGTAATTTTGTAAACCACTGCATTTTTTGTTGTTGTTGTTATTTTTATGCTGTTTGAGATGACAACACAGAGTTGACTTCTTTTGTCAGTTGTGGTCTCCTGTTTCTATTTATATGTACTGAGATATAGTAGTTTTTTAAACGAGTTGTAATAGCACATTTGCAGCACATGCTATTGAAAAGGTTGCATTGCAGGGGTTCAGAAAGAGCAAAAGAGCAAAAACAACAGCCAAACACTCCAAAGATAAAAGATGATCTAAAATAGCGAGTGTTCCTTTCATTGCAGTATCTTGCCAACAAGTCACAGATGTACAACACATGAGCAACTGAAAAAGTGATTATGAGGGTTATAATGGCAGCCCTGAATCCATAATGCATAATGCATTCATCCCAAGGTGCATTTGTGCATCTGCTAAGGTATTTTACCAGTCGTGTAAGAGCTTTTAAAACCTTTTTCTGAATTGTTTAGCTCATTTGCAGTGTTTAATTGATATTTTATATTTTTGTCCATGTTACCTTCTGACATTAAGCCCTGACACAATGCATTAAAATATTATAGTGACAGTCGTTCCAGCTTCCGCTTGTGATTCATCCCTTTGAGCCCTGTCATCATTTCTGCATATTTCTTTGTGCCCTCTTCAGTTTTTGCATACTCCCTGCAACACTAAGCTAGCCCTAGCAGGGCATGGTGGTGCGTCTGAGTCTGGGCTTTTTTCCCTTGAGACTCACATAAGCCAGAATATGGGCTAAGGTCCATTGCTTAGAAATAAAGTGATTTCTGTTCATTTCTGTTCTTTCTCTTGTCATACAAGCAGTATTCTGCTCCAATTTGTCTTTGATCTCTCTGACATTCAAGTAACACCCAGAAAATTCATTACTGAGCTTACTTCTTCCCTTACCAATTTTATACAAAATAAAAACTGAGATTATTCTTGATTTACACCTGAAGAGTCTGAGGAGATTCTGGCCCAATGATCCTTTCCACTCACCTATCTAGGAGCTGCTCATGCTGATTTGAAAGACAGCTGAAACTGGTCTTTTGCCATCTGAATTCTAATTTATTTTCCAATTCACCACATCTGCTTGCTATATTTACTGGGTACACCAACTCCTCCCTACCATCTTTGGCCTTGAGGGTTAAAATTTCTTGTCCTTTCAAAATTCTTCTTTTTTTTTTTTAAATAAAATGATCCCAAATTGCTAAATGCTGAACAGCCACTTATACCAGTGACACACAAAAATAAAGTGGATGGGAAAAACTGAGTTAATAGAGTGATGCTTGGCATTAGTATAAGATATCCTATATATGGTGGAAATTGGTGGAGACTGTTAGCTTTACTAAGTCATTTGTAAGTGGGGAGAAAAATAAAGCTTTGTGATTCTCCATTTATCATCTTCCTGAGCCATTTGTTCTAGCACAAAGACATTCAGACAGATCTTTATTCTGACCAGGATGCTGCCCTCTGAGGTTGTTGCTCGCCCCTTGTTTCAGTCTCCTGTAAGGTACAGCATTTTTTCCCAGTCAACATAGATTATGTTCACTGTTTCACACCTTTCAGTTTTATGAATTATTTCCTCTAAAAATAACTTCAGCAGATATGTCAGCTGAGATTTATTCTGTGTGATATTATAACAAGTTGTTTTTATAAGCTGATACTTTGCCAGATATTTTGTGGCCACCAGGTCAGAGTTTGTCTGTGTTCACCTCAGGATAAAATGGACATCACTGAATTCACTACTGATAAGCACATGGTTAAAGCAGTATTTTTGAAAATCGAACAAGATTTTAAGGTAACTTTTTGAAAGGTGACAAGTGAATCAGTGAATAAAATTTGAGGATGCATGAAATGCTACTTAAAGGAGTCATGGTATAATGAATGACAAAAAACGAAATGTAGATCTACTTGGCAGGCTAAGGAAACTTTACCTTGTCCCTCATTAAAGTTATCCAGTGAAAAGTATGTTCCTGCATCAGAGATCGAAGGACATGGCTGCAAAATCCCACTGCTGTTCCTGCATGTTACCATTACAGAGAACAAAGGTAATCACTGCAAGGCATATGCCCAGAAAGGAACTCAGCAATTTGACATTATAGAAAAGGAGGCTCATGAGGTGGGAGGTGAGGGGTGGGAAGGGGAAAGGGAAAGGCTTATGATATGGCTTAAGATTAAGCACTGCACTTAATTAACAGCCTTGTAAAAATGAATGATTGATTGATAAATTAATTAGTATCTAATAGCTAGAAGACTAGGACAGAACCTGCAGTTCCTTTTGGTGTCCAGGAGCTCTACATCTCAAAGTGAAGAACACCCACACAGCTGGTGGCATGGGCAGATGCAGCCCTGACTGTCCCTAGAGTGCCTTCGTATTTACTCTGTGATGAGGTAAGGTCTTTGCACTGGGTGATGTGTGGGTCATGACTGCATCATGATGCCATTATGCACTTTCTGAGCAACCTCAGCAACCTGTCCAGTCTTTGTTATTCAGGGAACACAAGGATAGATGGTGAAGACAAGAATACGGGAATTAATAGAAAGAATCCCTTGCCCTTCCTCAATAATTTTTTTCTGCACTGGAAACTCTTAGATGTCAGATGACTATTAATATTACCCATCTGAGACAGACTGAGACCTACCCAGGGCCGGAATATATTATTTCTGTTGTCTAGAGTGGGGATATGCAGAAGGACTAGGGGTCAAGTTCAGTCAAGTTATCTTTACATTTAGAAACCTGCATTTCCACACTAACCATTTACTGAGTAAAACACAGAAGAAAAGAAAGAAAGAAAGAAAGAAAGAAAGAAAGAAAGAAAGAAAGAAAGAAAGAAAGAAAGAAAGAAAGACCAAATAGACCGAATAGTTCCTTAAATATCTTTAAATATATAGTCACTAGTATCTGCCTTAACTTTACTCTTAATCGTGGTTTAAATGATGTTCTCAGGTCCTATGACATAGGATATATTTTTTAAGAATTTTGCAGGTTTTCTCTTCATTACATCATTATACAATATTCAGTAACCTTATTTACTTGAAAATTAAAAAACAGTGAATACCCTGAATAGCCTCTGAATAAAACCTCATCCTTCTTATCTTGCAATTTCTGTTGCTTCAATGTATTCCTCCTATCACCTCTGTGACTAACATCAGTTTCCTTTAAAACATGCACTGTTGCTTCTCTCTGTGCAGGCCTTGATTCCTACAGAAAATGCATCTGTCATCTACCATTTGCACAAAGAGCGTGGAGCTGATGGCTGAGCGCTGCCTGCATTGTCACTAAGTGCATTACCCAGGCCACCGGGTCAGAATTGTCCTCCCAGACACCATGGCTTTCTGCAACTTCACAACTGGGAAGTGAGGAACATGGCACAGAGATGTCCTCTGAAGTGCTGGCAAAGAACCTTGCTAATTTTACACAACCAGCATCTCTCCTGTAATGTTGGGAAATTGTTCCAAGGAAAACAATTGCTAGAAGAGTTTTCACGGTAAAAGACAGGCAGAATCCTATCCATCCATGAAGCTGGTTTGGAGGGATTATTGCTCAATAAGAAAACATCTTGTGTGAATGCGTGTCTACTTGAATAGCTTTACTTCTGTTTTCTGCTGTCCTTATTCTATTTTTCTCCCCAAATCTTTGTTATGGGTCATTTTTACAGAACATTTTCCCTCTTTTCTTCCTGGAATATTTAAGCTGATGCTCACTAGCCAACTATATGCCACCCTTTTTCCTAACAAGTATCTTTCCTCTTTCATCTCTTGACTGAAAGAGCAAAGAATAAATGGAATGAAAATTGTGGAGGCTCAGAGCTACAGGTGAAGTCAAATTAAAACCATTTTTTCAAAACACATCAAAAAAAAAAGAAGTGCCAAATCATGGATTCATAGATTAATAGAACAACCCAGGTTGGAAGAGACCTTGAACAATCATCTGGTCCAACCTTCAGAGTCCCAGTGAGATGGTTATTTTGATGGGTGCAGGTGGAGCACAAGACACTGACGCTAATAGGTGGAAACAAATCCTGTCTCACAAAGTTCATTTTGCTTTAAGGAGGAGCTGGGGAGTTGGCCCTCTTCTTTCTATACAGCTTTCATAAGCCTGAAATTGGCACAGCCTCAACCTCCACTTCTAGTCCCAAAACAAGATTTTGAAAGCAACATAGCCTCTTGGTTTTTCATCGTCAAGGAGACTGAGCCATTTCAAGACCCATTCCATAATAAATTACTGCTAACTGCCAGCTGTTAACAAACTCTACATTGTTTCGCTTCTGTATAAACAGCTGTGTTACAAGTATGAAAGAAAAAGGGAGAGAGGAAAGGGCTTGTTACAGCCCCATGGTGCCAGTGAACTTTGTCTGCTCTGATTTGTGAAGAATTCAGTGATTGTGTTTTAGTGGAACATGAAAGTATTGAAATAGGAAAGTGAGCAAGTATTAGATGACCCTCAGTATTATGATATGATTTCTTGCAGCATAACAGAGCTCAGACCCTAAACTGGTAAAAAATACTTCTTACATCCCTGAAATACATATAGGCTATGGCAGAACACACAGCTCATTAGAATATTTCATTTGTCTTTTTAGTGCTCAGAGTTCACAAAGTTGATAATGAAGCCTCTGGGAACAGTATCAATACAATCAATAGACACAATACCTCTACTGAAACTTCACAGCAACAGTCCATTAACATAGTATGAAAAAAAAAAAAAAGAAAAAAAAAGCTTGCCAGGTCAGTCTGGGAATAGTCATTATCACAAAATACATTTACATATGTGCATCAGTGAACAAATTTAATGATGTTGGATAGCACAGTAATAAGTTGCACAAAACGTTTTGCTAGAGGCTACAATAAGGTGGGCTGGGGATACAGGATGGGGGAAAAAAAAAAAAAGTATTGAAATCTGGCTAAAAAAAGGGTTTGAAACACAAACTTCTTTTGTGCCATGTACTCTGCTGGCAAATCCAGACACAAAGCAAAGCATTTTGAGGCACCATCAAGGGGTTGTTAGATTATGACTGGACACTGAAGCAAAGCCAATTTACACAGTACCAGTTGGCAAGCACAGGGGTGTTTATTCTGCTTGATAAGCATCTCCTTAGTAACTCTATGAGTCAATAAATTGGGTTGATGAGCAGCATGTGGGGGAAAAAAGTTGAGTGCAATAATAGTGCAACAAAGAGAAAGTTAACCAAATGTTAGGGATAGTAAATTGAAATAAAGACTGCAAGGTTGCTTTTGGCAGTAGGATTCAGGGTAAATACATGAAAGGTGACTAATGAGAAATATGCATGGAAGATAATGGGCCAAATCACCCTGCAGTTCACATCCATGCTTATTTACCTCAACTTGCTCAAGTTAGATTCTGAATCAATTTTCCCAGTTTGACAGTCCTTTATTTGAATTACCGTTGAATGAGTGCCAATAATGGTGAATGGTACATAGAAGAAAATGAGGTCTTTGTTCAGGTGAAGTACATCTGACCCAAATGTAAGCCAACAATTGTAATTATGGTTTAAAGGACTTCTTTACATTCTAAGGCTACTTTCGTTCCACCCCCCTAACAATACTATATTTGATGATATTTGCCAATAACACACATAGAGCAGGTAAGAGAAAGATGAATTAGGGAATTCTCCATCCTGAGACTGAGTAGCATAGGAACCCCTAACACTGTCAGGGAAAGACTTCACTGTTAATCACAAATCCATAAACATCTCAATTCTTGTTCTATATCTTCCCTTCACCCAAACCATCACTTCTAGGCTAGTCTCTCTGGGGACATTTCAGATGAGGTAACGCTGACTGAAATGGTCAGCAATAGCATAGAGAACAGAATTTTAAATTCCATCCATATATTTAATAATCTCCACCGGTGTCTAAGGGAGCCAAGAATATTTAAAATTGAATGCATAAGACCTAATGCATAAGATGAATAGCCTATGAGGTCACAGAAAAACAGTTATGATTATCTAATCTGACCTTTTGAATAACTCAGATCCTGCAGTTTCACCTAATCACCTCTACACCAAACCCATAACTTTTGGTTACACTATGACAGATATTTCAGAAATACGTTCAGAAAAAAAAAATAATAAATTTGAAGAATTAAAGTGACAAAGAATCAATTGCATCATTAGTAAGCTGTTCCTGTGGTCAACTACTAAAGCTGATTTGCAAAAAAATGTTGACAGGATTCATTCCCCCAAACAAAGTGCACTCTGATGAAATCAGAGTGCTTCATAATATGCTGCAGAAGTTTTGCTTCAGGTAAGACAAGACCTTCAAGTAGACACCTTTCAATTCTTTTTGTTTTGAACTGGCTTCACAAGAAATTCTGATTTTTTGTGATATTAATCAAAGCAAAATCAAAGCATTTCAACTTTCTGAATTTTTTCTTTATCAAGAAATTAAAATTTTTGAACTTAAAATTGAGTCAAACGACTATGTTGAAAAGAGATATTTGATACTCCGCATTGTTGCCAGCCATTTATTAATTACCTTCACAATTAAAATATCTTAAAATTTAGGCTAAACTTGCGCTGAATTGACTTCAGCTCTAGGTAGAGAATCTTATTTTTTTATATGCTAGCATTCCTGATGACCAGCTGTCAGCATTTTCTTTATTTTTCCTTTGTGAACAAGTCATTTCTTTAACTTTCTCCTGGAAAACTGGATAGACTGAGGTTCTCTAGACTCTCATCATGAGGTAGGTTTTTCACCACTTTTAATCCTTACAGTAGCTCTTTTTAAGATCTTTCCAATCTTCAACATCCCTTCTAAGTGTGTGACTCCATTATTTCAACAATCACTCAACTATTGGCACCTTTCTACATTCAGTGTATGGTTACTGCCATTAACTTCTAAGAAGCCTCTTAGCTCTCTTCAGTGATGCATTAAGATTTATGTGATCAAACTTAGGGAGCATTGCATCTCATCCTAAGAATGTCTCAAATACGTCAGATGAATCATACCTTAAAAGTGCTGACTTCTTTTCATTAACTACCAGTGAAGTCTTGATGACAGTTCAAAAGTGGACATCAGCACTGTAGATATTAAAAGGTAGGCGGGATTAATTCCTTTGCAGGAAACCAATGTTCTGAATCAGTTATTGGCTCAAAGACATACAGCTTCTAAATCTTTTATATATATATATATATAACTGTTTTCCTGTCCCTGTATAAATGAAAAATACTTTCCAAGGTGAAAATGATGACTCATCCACCTGTGAGAGTTTCTATCATTGATTTAAAATACTTTGTTTCTATGTCCAGCACTAAGTGTTGATTAAGTCATTGGGGCTAATCAGAGGTTAAATGGTGAAATTAACATGGGAATTATAATTTAAATTCAACATTTGTCATAAAAGAAAAAGTGGTGTCAGGTGGATAAGTTTATGTGTTGCTGAGAATTGTGAAGACATCTGTAAGTTACACCTGAATAGTTAGTGGACACAAGAGTTTGTCTTACTTTTGCTACTGCTGCTTTACACTATCATAGTATTTCTCTTCCTACATGTGGACACAGCATTTGTATTTCACAGAAGAGATAGGCTAATTTCTCTGACTCATAGAACTTAAGAGGCCTGTTACCAGGGAAGGACCCCCTTTCCATACCCACTGCAGTTTTGGCCTCTAAAGAGCAGTGAGCATTCAGACCGGATGGTGAGGTTGGACATTTGTGATTTGTTGTCAATTACAAAATTGTTCTCTGGAAGTCTCTGACTAAAACGCTTCATCTCCCGTGTATCTTCTCACCTTTTGTCTCTCATTATACAGTCGGGAAACTGGGTCTGAGTCTTCCTATGCAGTTCCTAAAGCAATGGGACTTTGAGCAAGGGCATCTAAATTTATTGGGATAAATAAAAAGGTAAATAGTGTTAACTGTTGACTGAGAACTCACTTGACAGTCATTATGGTATAATTGTCAATAAAGGAAGAGTTGAGAGCCTGGATCGAATAACTTCTGTGCAAAGAATTGGGACTTCTCCATACACAGAGGAATTAGAGGACCAGATGTTTGGGCAGGATTTGAGTTGACACCAAAAGGGTAAAAATCTGTATAACTCACAGTCATTTGTGCTATGCAGTCATCCTGTCTCCATCGCAATTAAAGCCTATTTGTCTTTCATATCACAAGAGAATTATTACTTTCTTCCACACAAAAAGGGCTGATATTGTACAGTAGTAAAAATAAGAAAACCTTAAAAATATTTATGATCTTTTAATCATTCCAAGTATGGAGGATAATTTATATCCTTCTTTTTCACTTATTTAAAAATAACTTATTTTCAGTGATTTTTATTGTATTAAAAATAAGTATGGAATGAATTCATTATATCGTTTGATTTAATCTACTGTGCTTTTCAACAGCTATTTCACCCCAAGGCATGGATTAAATGGTATCACATGATAATATTTCTTCCCTCTGTGTTTATATCATTTCTTACAGTACTTTATAAGGCTACCATTCTTGTTAGACCACTTTACTATTCTAATTTAGACAGAGAAGTTCAACTTTTCCAATTCCTTGTGACAATGTATCTTGATAAAAGAAGTATATTTTTTTCTCTCCTTAAACAAAGAATGACTTTTATCCAAACTGTACTGTATTAAAATAATTTTTTAACTCAAAGTCCAGAATTTGCGAAGTTATAGTAGATATTTCCTGGAAAGCACTGTAAGAAATAGGCATTAAGAGCAGCATTTTGAGATACTCTTTGAAGTACCCCATAGTATTTAACATTATAATGATATCCAAATCTGGCAGGTGTAACAAAATACTTCTAGAATTTCCATACACTGCTGGAGATGGACTTGGCTGTGATGTCTAAGGGCATCTTGAATGGCACTAATATTTACTTAAGTGCCGGACCTCTGCTTTTGGACAAAGCTGAGTTGCTCGCTATGGCCCATTGACTACATTAACTGAAACTTCATTAACTTTTACAGGAGACTAGATACTTAATGGGTGAGGAGACAGTTACATTTAAATGACTTAATTCTATCCTTAGTCAAAAGCAGTTGCCTGGGCTTTCAGAGACAAAAAAGTAACATTTCCATAGGTAATTCATCCAGTCTAGACCCCAAGATTCAATTCCTACAGATGCCTCGCTTACTTATACTGACTTTAGTTTATGTGCCATGGAAGTATAGTGTAGTCCTGTTAGTAGAAAAAGAACAATTGACAACAAATACCATATCTAACTTAGGTGCTATGCAACATAGATGAGCATTAATATTCCCTTTACAGCTGTAATACCACCCTTCTGTGATTTTCAATTATGATGCTCTACTCAATTAAGCAATAATCACATTTCAAAAGATCCCTGTGTCTTTTGGTGTGTTAAGAGGATCAGACACAAGCAGAGCCTGGTTATTCATGGCACTGTTTGGATGTCTTAGCTGAAAGACCATAGTTTCTCTTTAGGCAAGTCTCTGCTCTTATTTTTCACATTGCCTCTACACTTAGAAATAAAACAGAAGATTTGTGAATAAACACTCCTGAATGTGCCAATTTGTTGCTCTTGAAAAGGATTTTTTTTTTAATATTTTGAAATTAATAAATGTTATGCATAAATGTTGTTAACTTCTTATTGATAGTCACAAAACATGATTCTTTTAGATTTATACTACAGGCTTGAGTCAGCATGGACTGGAATCTATGATAGTTTAACTTTCCCTTTGTGGGACAACCCTTAGCAAGAGAAGGTATATGAACAGGACATCACAGTAGCAAATAATTGAATGAAAGAGTAGTCACTGGAAAATAGCACTGTCCTTGCTTTTGTGAAATGGAGCAAACTTGTTTTAGTTAGTACATAAGCACTGTGGAAGGATAGCACATGTGCAGTATTGTTCAGCAACTGGCATTTTCAAGTACAAAACAAACAACAACAAAACAAAACAAACAAATAAAACAACAACAAAACAAAAGAAAACAAAACAAGATTAAGAAAAAAAACATTTTAAAGCACATGGAAAGCATATGCTTTCCAGAGGTTGTGAGCATGAGCAAAGCATGATATTACTCTCTAACTCATCCTTGGGTTGACTGAACCCAAGTTATTTAAACATTTCAGATGTAAGTTTACCCATGATTAAAAATATTGGAAAATGAATATTTTTGGTATAAATTACTTAGAAAATAATAATAAAGTTGTATTAATGTTTTCTGTTAAGAAGTTTTAGGTGCTGATGTCTGTACTATTCACAGCAGATTCAGTCTTGCTGTACTCATGTGGGTTGCTTGCCATTCCAATGTCATTTTTCTGAAGGCAACAGGGTAGGTGACTTATGCATGTTTTTAAATTGATCTAGGTTTTGTCACTCCTGAATTTAAGAAGCCCGAATCTTGAATTGAATCACACTGAACTGAACCAAACATACCAAATATCAACTCTGGAAATATATCTGTAGCCTTTTAGCATCTGTTGGATATGAGTAACAGAATTTGCACCTGGTATAAGGTTTGGTAAAAAGGGGTAGTATCACATGCTGAATGAATGCTATTCAGTCTCATTACACAAGTATTCTTGGAGTATTAACTTCTCTACAGTCGCTATATCCTAATTTAACGTTACAAGAGAATTTTTTTCTAAACCAATTCTGCATGCTGGAATTTTATACTTTGTAAGTGTTGCTATTCTTTTAACGAAACTACTGCAGCAGTGTTAGATAGTCAGGATCAGTCCTGCAGGACAGCAAGTCACGCAAATTCTTGAAGTTAATAAAAGACACAGTATAGTTTTCTGGAAAATAGGGTTTAATTTCTCCATATTGCTTTTTGAGGGATTTGCTGAGCCATTTTGCTGATGTCACACTGCTATTTTAATTACCCAAGAAAGTTAAAGTTTCAAATTAATCAAATGTCACAATTTGATCTTGGTAAGAGGCATCCATTTGCTATGAGAATGGAGAGTTAGAGAATGGCACAGGGGGAGAGGAGGAAAGAAGTACAACACCAGCAGTTTGGGGTTTTGGAATACTTTTTAACACCTGCAATACTTAGTTTAAAACAACCACAGTTCAAAGTTTTTCACCCTTGCTCCTCTGAATCCTTTTCTTCTCTCAGCTGCCTGCTTAAGCCATCTATTATCTGTCATAAAATCTCTTTTAAAAAGCTCTTCCTAAATGGGGAGATGATGCATAACAATCTGGATTTAATATTCTTAGTGAACTATATGCTATTTGGCTATTGGCATGAAACTGCAGATTCTTCATAAAGGTCACACTGGGGCTGGACAATTCACTTTGTATGAAGGACTGACAAAATAAGAATACTAAGGAATTATACATTCCTTTTTTTTTTTTTTTCAGACACAAATGATTGCATATGCTAAAGAGCAAATCTACAATTAAAAGCGAATTTGAGACATATGTAAACCTTACGCTTATATTAGCCTAAAAATTCATAAATAAAAAGCTCTAAGATTAGTTTTAAAGTTAAAGAGTTGTCTTATAATAAATTTTTATTGCTCTAGGTTTATAATAGCATTTTATCAAAGTATACCATTGATGGCTTACAATGGACTTCTGAACCACAGTCTTGTGTGAAGAGTGAATGAATATGAGTGAATATTGCAATTTCTTAGAAATTATGGTGTTTAATAAGAATTGATTTTCCTGGCTCCTCCTCATGAATTTCATCAGTTCTGGAAAGCTCTCGCTACCTGTACAAAGAAATTGTCTCTAAAAAAGCTTTCTAAAACTTAACAAAGATTTGTTTTGTTTTGATTTGCTTTATTTTGCTTTGCTTTGTTTTGTTTTTAATCTGATGTAGGAGTCTTTTACAAGCTAAAAATGGATTTTAAAATTTAACAAACTGAATTCTCAGAAAACATATTTCCGTTTTTATTTTCAATAAGTCTTTAAAAATTATTGTTTGTGGAAGCCTGATGATTCTGTCCTATTGAACTTCAAAACTTTGTCTCATAAGGTTTTGAAGGTTAATTAACTTAACCTAAAAACAAATACTGTCTATGAACAACTGGACTTGGTAAAAGGTTAGGTAGATACTGACTACAAAAGAAGGATCACTATACTCTGAAAAATATTCTCATCTCTCAATGGAATAAAAATGTTGATTTTTCTAAAACAATTTAGTTCTGTAGCATAAAGGAAACACAAGATAACAGTGAAGACTTCCAGCTCTCTTTTTAAAATGCATGTTATGTCACTGCTGTTTTACACCTTTGATCTGTTGCTGGTTTGTTGTTATGTGAAGTCTTTTCTTGTTGAATAAATATCTTACCAATAAGTATTTTCAATAGTGCTCTGCCATGGTTGACTGGATGGACTGAGACTGGATCACATTTTAAGAATCTTCCTCTGTCCACTTCTTTCTGGATGACTACTTTAGAGAGACATTGCCTTTGTAACGATGTTAAGCTATTATATTGGGCTAAAATGTCTGAAAAGATAAGGTATTTGTGAAATTAAAGCTGGCAAGGAGTGAAAAACTGACTGCAACAGTGTCCAACCCCTCCCTCCTGCAAATTTTAATTATCAGATGATAACTTGTCTGTGTTTTAAATGTGGACCTTTACATCTTTGCTCAGAGAATGCTTAATATTCACTTTACGCTGTCCCGGTAGCAGCCTTCCAGAGTTACTGGTAAAATGAAATTGCTTTTGTTGGCTTTTTTTTTTTTTTTAAGTCTGTGCAAAGAAATGAATGCTAGGGAACCCACTGACATTTATTTTGACTTGCTACAGAAAAAATTGTGAAGGATGAAAATACATTTTTCCTGAAAATTGCCAGATCTAACTTTCTGTTACTTAAGTAAATGCATCTGAAAAGGTAAAAACGGTGTGAAAAATCTAAAAGAGCTTTGAAGGAAAATAGTATACACCTACAAAGGATTATTTCATCAGTAGGAAAGCACTGTGTCTGCTTTGTTCAGCTCACCTTTACCCAGTGCTGGGTCACATCATACCACGCACATCACACAAGACATCAGACACCAGGATACAGCAGCAAATATCGGCGGGGAACTCTGCCTGCATTCCTCTATTTCCCCACATGTGAGCACCCTGAGGGTGCTTTGAGGTGCAGTGTAATTCCCCAGCATTTACTTAGAAATATAACCTTCCTCCTCATACCCTGCCTGTTCTCTGCACTGCCCACAAAGTGATGGCAAAAACATCCCTTGTTTCTTTCTGAGCTCAGCCTAGTTTTTGATGACTCTAAATGATAAAAGGGAAAGGAAGTTTCCTTATGAGCTGTGAAAGGATATACAGAATCTGGCCCCCAGACTGCGAATCTGACTTTTGTCTTATTAGACCATTTTAATTACTTAGTATGAAAATGTATGCCAGAAAGGAAGTATGGCCTAAGCCTGAATGCAAAATAAGATTCAAGTGAGGGAAAAAAAGTCAATAAACATGTGTCACTTCTGTTACTACTAGAGTTTAGTGGATGTTGCTTTTCTACAAGTCTTTTTGTCATTATTGGAAACAGCAATTTTTATTTTTTAAAAGAATCTTATATACTATACATGTATATACAATGTATATATATCTGCATATATTTATGCAATGTGTATGTATACATATATACATTCTGTCATATGCCCCTTTGTGAGCTGAAATACTTTGAAAATTCTGGTGCTTTCTCTGAAAAACTTCAAGAGATCTTGGCTTGATTTCCTTGCAGTTAGGTGTTGTTGTTTTTTTAAAAAATACGAAAAATACATTTCTCACTATTAACTGCCGCATCTCTAAACACATATACATAAAATAGTGCATTCCAAGACTAGACAATGTATTAGCTTTTAAAACAATGGTAGGAACCTATAAACAGGCAGGATTTTTCAATAACTGCTTTACATGAGCTATACATACAGCTGGAAACATTATAATATCATCTTCAGAAATTGTTTTCATTTAAAGTATATCACAAAGGGCAAAACTAATAAAATGAAAATGCACTGGGGTCCAAATGACTTCCTACCAGATCGTTTGTACCTGTGGAATCAGAATTAAGCCAGTCTCAATCACATTTAATTCTCCACCCCTTACCAAGCTAGATGTTTGTGTCAGGTGCATTGCATGTTTCTTCCTTGCACAACACTGCCACCAGTAAACCCAACAGCCAGAGAATAAGGAAGGAACAGGAAGGCATAACATCACAAATGCTAAACTCAAGGTTGTTTGACTCAGTATTCATTTCCTTAGCGTCTGGCAAACAAAGAAAATGCACAAAGAGCAGACTAAGACAGCTATGGCTGAGAGACAAATACTTAATTTGGCATTTTATGTACGTGGATACTCGTAAATGACAGTTTTGCCTTTATCACTTACTGATACATCCAGCAGCCTGAGTTCACCAGATACTCAGCGCAACATTTTGCTCTTCCTTTTTCCACTGAAAGTCTCTAGTGTAAATCAATTAATTTCAATGCAGTTATTCTAACTTTAGCACCTGTAGTTAAAGGACTTCAAGAGACAGTGGATCAGACTCCTTTAGCAATGAAACAGAATAAAATTGGAAGATTAGTATGAAGGTACTTCAATTACTGCACTTTTTGATTATGCATCCTCCTAGATCTTCTTTAGCTACATTCAGTAGAGATATTGCAAGGGCATTTTCCATCCATCTTTGTTTCAGTCAGTCGTTTTAGCTCATCCTACAAGAAACACAAAGGAAGATTCATACACCTTTAAAAGATTTGTGAACTCTTTGGGGAAAATCAAATTAATCAGAAATCTTCTCATTGGACAGATTTCTTCAGCTGGTGGGGAAAAATCTACTGCAGAACAGCAGAACAGTGAGCTGAGAATGAACGCCAAACAGTAAGCAAATCTACAACTGCAGCTAAAAGCAAACAAGTATTGCTACTCAAAGCTGCTGCCTTTTTTCATTTTTTAAAACCTCTTTTAAGATTCATAGTTGATTTTTGTCAAGGAAACATTCTTTCTTAATTGCACTCTCAGTTGCTGATTTGCTAGTCTGGAAATGAGAACTTTCCTTTAGAGTGTATTTGACTCTTTCCCCTCTCATAAGCTAATGGAGCAAAAAGTCATGTTTGTTTGTGCTGCAGCTTCTTCCCTGCTGCCTGTTCTCTTTGCCCAGTCCCCTTTCTGGATGCATTTGCTTATCATCAGCAAATCTATTTTTAGGTAGTCTCCTTCAGAAAGGGGAGTGAGGAGAAAAGAAATACTGTGGACGATCTTATTTAGAAAATTCAGAGCTAGATGAAACTGTGGAATGAAGTGATATTCTACTTATTAGAGAGGAAAGAGAAGAGTATATCCAGCTGTCAGTGGTGTTAAAGAGGGTGTGAACTTGACCTTCTTTGTCTCATCAGTAAATCTGTTTGAAAAGCATTTGTAACCCTCTGATGTTCAGGTTTCTTATTGACTGTTTACCTCCTTAAAATATGAGGGGTCAGAATGACTGAACTGCTGTGCATTCCACAGACAGTGAAGACTTCCTTGGAGAGCTAAGCAGGAACATTTTTCTTGTTCAGATACTTTTTTTCCCTTTCTCCTAATGTAAAATTGCAGATGTAACTAAGGTGGTTAGAAACACAGAAAACTAATAACTTTCATCAGAACTGGTAGAGAACAACATTATCCTCATGTTACTAGATATGTTAAACATTCTAGAGAAGCTCAGTACACACCCTTCAAGTGTTAAATATTTTTTAAAGGATGCTAGTTCCTGTGGACTTGAAGGAGGAATATCAGTGCTCAAGAGTAGACTTAATGCTACATGAGATGCTCTCAGCTATCCTACACGGCCTTCAGTTGCCATTCATAAGAGCATGGGTGTCCCACAGCTCTTGGGCTGTGGGATCTGCTCATCCAGCTAAGTGCCTTAGAGACCTTACCTAAACAGGTACCCAGGGCTACGCAAACAAGCTGGAGACTAACAGCCATTACCTGGATCTCTCATGGGCAGTGATGGGTACCAGTAGCTGGTGAATCCTTTGGGAGGGCCGAGACAAGCCACTTCCTCACCTTCCATGTGCAGGTAGGTGCAGGACATGCCTGGGGATTTTCAGGGATCTGGCACCTCTTAGCCAGCAGGGCATTCTGAAAGGTGAAAATGTGGTTCAAAATCACCCAAAAAGATTTAAAGGGCTAGGTTATGGAAAGATGTCTTACAACGTATTTTCCTTGGTAGTGCAAGGTAGAAGCAAATAAGGTTAAATTTCTTTAACCTCTTAAGGTTTAAGAAAACTTCACCACTCTTTGAAAAAAAAGTTTTCTGATTATCTGATGGAATGTATTATTGAGGCAAAAATTGTTTTTAATTATTGTATTATTATTAAACTCCAATCATTCAAACCATTCATGGTTCCAACCTCTTCCTTCCTGTCTCATTTGGACAATGAACTTTTCATTTCTTACACAAATGTCATGTAAAATTCTCCTAGCAGCAGTAGGAATAGCTATTCCTACAAGAGAAAAGATCATCCTTGCTTGAAGCTTTACTTCTCAGTCATTGGTAAAAACTTACTAGAAATGGCACAGGACAATTGCTCTTCACTTGCAAGTTCCCTCCTCTCATATACTTAGCCAACCTATTAAATTAAAATCAGTCTGTATTATAAGCTCTGACAGAGTTTCTTTAGCCATCATAGAAGAACTGTAGAAAGAGGTTTCTTGATTTCTTTCTATATTCACTTCCAATACTCAAAATACATAGGTTTCCAAGAAGGTCCTTATCAGTACCTCTGGACATTGCTATCTGCGCTGTTTTCTCAATTCACACACGAACTAGCCATTCTTCTAGCGGTAAACATTTCAAAGAGGAAAAAAACAACTGTTGTACCTCTATAAAGTATAGTCATTTCCCTCATCTTCCATCATCTCCCATATCTATTCTTCCTTCCTCTTTTTAATGTGTTTCTGGTATAACTTATACAAGGTCTGAATTGTTTTGTTTTCACCCTGCTCTTCTCTCCTTGTTGCAGGTCTGCACCACCACTGTACTTCCCAAAGTTATTTCCTACCTGCCTTCAAGTAATTTGTTTTGGTACTCACAATTTACTCAACCCTAACTCCCTCAGTATGCTCCAGCTGCCTCTGCTCTGCTATTGTCATTCTGTGTGACAGCCTAGAGCCCTGATGTCCTCTGGACTTTCCTTGTTGCGTGCTGCAGTAATCCTGCTAAAACTGGATCTCACTACCTGGAGGTTGAAAAAACTGGTAACAGAATCAGACTCTGAAAGCAACAACCCAACTGCTAAAAAGTGTTTTGTTTTTTTTTTCATCATTTTAATACACTGTCCATGGTTTATAACTGCCTACTTGATCATGCTATTCCCTTGCAGAATAGTAAATTCCATATTTTTGCAGGAAACTGAAAAATTCTTAGTTTGCAGGGACAGAAGACTTTACAGATAAATCTCACTGCAGCAATCTATACTCCCTGGGGTAACATTCTCCATGAGAAAATTATCTCTATTATTTGTAATAAGTATTCTGCAACTTGTTACATTGCCAGAAATACGATCCAATATGAACAAGGAACCCTTTATTATGCACCGAGTCTAAAACAAGGTCCAGTGATATGGAAATTCACCATCAGGAAAGCAACTGTAAGCTGGCTAAAGTTTGAGGTGAGACAATTTTCAGTCTGCTATGTTTAACTATTTACACATTCACAGTGTTCATCAAAATAGTCTCACATTGTCACACCAAAAAAGGCTTTTTGCTTCCATTCAGATTTTTTAGAGCTTTTTTGTTGTTTTGTTGTGATTTTATTTCAAATGCCACAAAAGACTATTCTTAGGCATGTCTGAGGAGCAAATTCTGGGTATTTTGCATTTATTGTATATTTACCTGTGACTTCCACCACCCTCCACCCTCCCATCCCCAGTATCAGCTGACCAATATGATACCTAGGTGTTGGTGAGACATACACACTGAACTTTTCTTCACCTGATAGTTCCTGCAGTGATTTCTATGGAGGAAGGAAAAAAGAAACAAAACAAAACAAAACAAAAAGAGTAAGACACATAGCACTTAATTTAACAGTGCTGTATAAAGTCCATCACAAGGTTTATACAGGTTTAAAGTCTTCTTCCTTTTAAAACTGCTGAACCAGGCTAAATCTCCCCTCTTAAGTATTTCTCCACGAGGCTTTACATCTTACAGACATTTCACTTTATCAGAGGGGATTCTCAAATTCGCTGTAAAACAAGTCTAACTTTTTTCAGGTTTACTTCAAATAAATCCAAAGGCAAAGATACCGATTGTATTTCAGGAGCTCCATAGAAGAAGCTATGTTACTCTTCAGCTCAAGGCCAAACATGACACATGACAACTATACAATATCCATTTTTATTGACTGCTGTTGCATAATCCACCAAAAAGCACAGGTTATGCTGATCCCTTTTCAGTTCTGCAAAAGTAACCAGACGAAGCTCTTCACCTTCCACTTCAGTGTGGTAGGGCATGTTAATCTCCAGTGTCTCACTCACTTGCCAAAAACTTGTGAATGTGTAGGATTTTTTTTTCCCCTATGATTTGTGTGAGTCTCATTAAGTCCCTAACCTAGGGAGATATTAAAAATCCGTGGTAGAGCCTCAGCATTCTCATTTCTCGGTGGGTGAGCTTTAGACCTGATGTTAGTCCACAGCTTGAACTGAGTTCCAGCTTATGTCCCAGGCACAGGTTTAAACACATCTACTGTGATGTATGCTCTCAGTGTCCTGAAGGGATATTAATATATTTCACCTATACAGGCACCGCACTAGGCATCATTTTTCAGAACCTTATCTCCACTTAATATAACATAAATTTTCTCAAAGGTTAGGTAGGATGTTAATAACTCCAAAAACAGTGAGTTTAAAATCATGGTTCCCTCCAAACCTTTAATGTTTCTAATACATTAAGCTGATACCTGTGATTGCCTTATCTCTACCACAGTATTTCTTCTTTACTCTCTGAGCTTTTCTGCAGGTAGTGAGGAAATGTTTGCTATGGTATTGTGAAGGGTACTGCAATATTTTCACTGAAAGTATGATTTTTTTTGGTACCTCTATTATGATATCAGACTTCCCTCTTGGATATGCTACTAAGGTTTGTTTATCGATACACAAGGGGGGGGGGGGGGGGGGAAGGAGGGGAGAGAGAGGAAACAAAAAGTATTGAAGACAAATATCAGGATGCAAGACCATAAAAGCAATTAAAAACAAAAACAAAAATCAATTTACGATTGAATACTGTGGCTTTGTAATCCAGAATGGTTGTTGATATTTTGCTTATTTTACTTAGATAGGCACATGCAAGGAATTCACGATGAATTCTTTGATTCCTCTTGGAAATCATCTCATAGAATCATAGAATGGTTTGGGCTGGAAGGGACCTTAAAGACCACCTAGTTCCAATGCCCCTGACATGGGCGGGGACCTCTCCCACCAGACCTGATGGCCAAAAGTCCCATCCAACCTGGCCTTGAACACTTTCAGGGATGGGGCATCCGCAGCTTCTCTGAGCAACCTGTTCTAGTGCCTTACCACCCTCTGAGCAAAGAAATTCCTCCTAACATCTAATCTAAACCTTCCCTCTTTTAGTTTAAAGCCATTTCCCTTCATCTTATCACTACATTCACTGAAAAACAGTCCCTCCCCGGCTTTCCTGTAGCCCCCTTTAGGTACTGGAAGGCTGCTATAAGGTCTCCTTGGAGCCTTCTCTTCTCCACAGGCAGAGCAAGAGCCTCATGTGAAGTAAATAACCTCATCAACACTGAAGTTTATGCTGACATAATGATTTATGCAAAACAAAAATATGTGACTAAAATGGACAAAATGGACAAGCAAACACCTTACTTTTTTGTGACATTACCTGAACATACATTTCTGCCTCATATTGACATAAATAAGAGAAATATAGTTTCTGGGGTCTCGAGAATAAAAGAAATAGTAACCCATAGATGTATAGGCAATGCTGTATAGAGACTACAAAAATCATGTGTATCTGCACCTAAAATAATAAATAAATAAATAAATAAAAGGATGCTTCTTTTAATGTATAGCATTGTTGTGGTATTTAGATATACTGAATTAAAAAGACAATCTATTTTATGTATGATTTTGTTTTCCATCATGCATTGGTTGCTGCTGGCTGAGCAATTGTATTTCAATTGTATACCGAACATGATTTTTTTAACAGAGAGTGCTTGAACGGAATAACAAGCATGAGCAGTGACAGCTGCTACCTTCATTTATGAGTTGTATTGTTTTGAGATTTGCATGTGGAAAGGCTTGTGTTGCAACTTCTTGAGAAAGTCGTAGTGGTCTTGCAGGGAGAGTTGCATGCTACTTCACATCTGGAATTCTACTCTTCCTCAAAAAATAGATATTAAGTTAAAAAAAAAATAAAAGCATTCTCATGTTTTCTCAATTAACAGCCCTCCTGTAACCAGAAAATGACATTAACTGTTTGAATTTTCTGTGATGCTTTTCCACAACAACAACAACAGCAAATGCTTGGGACTGCACAAAAATACAAAACAATATGTTATTGAATTAGGAGAAAAGTTCTTCCATGGACAGAACGTTACATAATGGACCACTAAATGTTTCTTTTACTTTTCTATGAAGATCTTGATATGGGTAACTGACAAGAAGCCTGAGCAGATGGACTTCTTCTTTCATTCAGAAAAGCATGTTTATCATGAAAGTGCAGAAAATTTCAAGATGAGATCACAGTGTCATCGTTTCTCTTCAAACTTTACACAAATAAAACATGGATTTTATTTACTACCCATAGCAGAAAGATGCATTGTAGGGTAGTATGCCATCAATCACAACGTCCCTACATTCAGTTCTTCCCCTTTATGTCTCTTCCTTGTACCCTCAATTCTGAAGTTCTTGTATAATCGAGTCATTTCTGTGTAGGCAGAGAATGTTTCTACACACATTGTATTCTATAAATAAATAGCATTTTAAGGAGGATCAGGGTATGAGAAATGACAGAATAGAGAGACATGCATGCAGTCCAAAATTAAGTTAGACAAGTGTACCTCATTTACCTTATTTTAAATGCTTACGTGAAACATGCACATTAGGACTTCAGTCTTCTAGAATCTATGGAGAAAGCTAGAAAAATCCTATAATCACCACTTCCTTTCCCCACTGCCCCGCCAAGGTCTTGATGACCCTCTGCAAATAACCTCCTTTCTCCACTCATTCTAGCTGATTCTTAGATGTGCTGGAGTCTGTGACCATTCTGTCAGTGCCTAAAGGTAAGTGAAATGAACCTTGGCTCATGTGACTTTATCTGGAGTTCCCATATTTCAGTTTCACACCTAAAAATAGATTGGACATCTTCCAGCATGAGATTGACTCATTCCTTGTAGATGATAATTCTTTAAAATAACATGCAGCATCTGTGGACAAATAAAGGAAGGGAAAGGAAGGGAGGCAATAACAACACATGAAGTCAGTAAACCTTTAGGCTGGGTTCTACACTGCTACTGGATTTTATAAACTTGATTCCATCTGTTAATAGATTTGCTTCAGTCCTTTTTTATGACCTTGCTTATAATCTGCACAAATTTCTCACCTTTTAGAACTAACAGAGTCATATGTTCCAGGAATAAAAGATGCATTTCCATTACATTTACTTGGATCCATTTACTGCTTATCAAACGAAGAACCTCCTACATAAAAGAGACTGTAACTTACTCACAGATATTTTAAATTTTATTTTCATAAAGAATGACTTAGATAATGCTTTTTAACTGTAAGCCTCTGGTTTATGGTGTATAACTCCTAATCCATGTAGATTAAAAGAAGGACATCACAAATATGCTGCTGTCAAAAAATGCAGGAAATAGCTGTGAAAACTTCATGCATATCTAATATCTATGATTTATTGGCCTCACAAATGCATTACATCCCAAACAGAAGCAGAGCTTTTGGCTTCAATAAGGTGAACGAAATCTGTGTCCAGGACAATTGGCACAAGAAGAAAACCAATATCTCAATCTGGTATGACTAGCGGCGAGTGATAAATGTGGCTTTCTCTTAGCTTTTCTCTTGAGAAGCAACCACAGAAGTTCAGCCCCATTCATAGTCTCAGAGATGTCAGCCTTTACTATTTTACCAGAAGGCCATTACACTGCTGAGGTTTATCAGAGCATGCCAACACCTACCTATACTCCTTCCCAGTCCATAGACCCAATGTATTAGCTGAGGAGATGGGAATGGCCAGGGGTTCCTGCACAATACCAGCCACCTCCAAGTGCATCTCCTCCCTTATGTGGTGTCTCCTCACAGCACACTAGAGATCTGAACTTTCTGAAAAGATAGCAATATTGCCAAAAGCTCATGTAGTAAAAAATGAATTTGAATCAAGGATTTGCCATAACCCAAGGTATAACACAAGGTATATCATGGATATAATACTGTCTTCCCCTCAAACAAGAGAAGTGCTGACATGAATGTAACAAAATGCAGAGTGTGACCCTATAATACCGTATGCTTTCTCATTCAGAAAATGCTGTGGCAAATCCCTCACAGTGGCAAATCACAATGGATAAAGGGCTGGAAACCTGACAGCACGCGAGTGCCACTACAGACTTCCACCCCACACTAGCACAATGTTCAGCACACTGACAGCTGAAAAGTACATTTTTCTGCTTTTGCAAAAGTGCATTCCTTGATAAAGAGGCACAGCTGATTATTTGAACTGACAATTTCTAAACCACAACTACCAACATTTTTTTTTCCAATGGAGAAATAAATATTTAAAATAAATGTTTCACAGTTCACAGCACAGAACATTCTAGCATTTGTTTAAAAGCATTCTGTTAAAATACTGCCATCTTACAATAAAATCTTAAGGTAAATGGACTGTTATTAATTAATCTAATGCATTATAATTTTGTTTAACAACTGTGTGCTACTTTTATTAGCTTTTCTCTATAGCTATTGACGAAAAGATTATAATAGTGAATACTACGAAAATATATGATGTATAGTGAGCTTGATGTATCCATTTTCTCTTCATTGTATCCCTTTTTCCCTCACAAAGGTGACTCCAACTTATATCAGCCTTCAGGACTGATTTACTATGACTGGTTTAAGCTAGTAATAGCTTATTCACTAAAGGTTTAGAAGTTCAGGCAGAAGAGAAGGGGATGGCTGTTTGAATTAGTATTTGTATTTCCACTGTCTACAGATTGGTTTTGAAGAATTTTAAAAATCCCGGTGTTTCTTGATTTTAGGCAAATAAGTAGTTCTGAATACTCTGAATTTCTGCTTCAGATCCCAGTCAAAAGTAGGCATGTGTGCTTTATGAACCAAGGTTAAAATGATTATGGTGTTTGATTATTTTTTTTTTAATGACAGGCCCTTAACCCCAGTTTAAAATTGCAAGATTTAGTTCAGCCCTGTTGCAAAATACTCACAAAATACTTCACATTCATATTTCAGATGCTTTATTTGCTTTTGCAAATGTCGTTGAAATCACCGAGATCGAGAGGCATTCAAGAACCCAAGCTGACAAGCAGTTCCTAAGCTGTTCTCCACTGTCCTATTTTTGCAAGCAAAGCTCTTCCTCTGTGCTGAAGCTAAGTAGCTTCCCTTCCCAGAAAGTCTTAAGAAATAACCAACTTAGGTATACTCCTACCCTGGGCAGATAGGAAGAAGGCACAATATCCACACATCCAGTTCTCCCCTGAGTACATGAACAAAGGTTTCAGGCATCTTCAGTGAGAATTTTATTCCCAGTTAGGACCTTACGTAGATTTCTCAGTATATGCGAAATACAAATTATGCGCATCAGATCTACGGCTATATGCTCAGAAAAAAGCATTATATTTCCACGTAGCAAGAGCATAGAACTATTTGGGAAAGGATCTTGAAATCTAATATCACACTCAATCCAACTTTCTTAGCTCATTACACCATCACATAGAGACATTTTCAATCTTTAGCATCCATGGAAAACAACTGAAGATAACACCATCGCTAAAATAATGTAGTAAGCATGTGTAAACTGACACTTTAAAATATGGAGCAGAAAAAATATAGAACCACCTTTCTGTAGCATAAGAGTTTCAAGTGTCTTCCTGTTTTGGTTCTGCTGCATTTTGTACTTAAGAAAATTTTATGTCAACCATTTGAGTGTAAGAACTCTAATTTTCACAAGCAAATGGTAAAAGAAACAAATCAAAACTAACCAGAGTAATAGGAACTGCCAAACTATTCCCATGATAAGAATTGTATATTAAATACCAATGGGACAATAAGCAGTATCTTCCTGTTTTCCAAGTGTTTCCCACAAAATCCTACACGTAGGAGCAAAATACATTCAAAACATACAGAACGCAGATGCAGTATATATGGACAACATATAATGAAACTCAGGTAACTAACTTGTCATACAACCACCCTAAGGTGGTAAGAAATAGGCCACACTCTCTTCACAATCAGTCTGTGGTTTTGCTTTTCTTCTTATTGCTATATATTGGTTTTTCTCCCTTCTGCTAGGTAGACTTCTTAATAAGCAATGCACTAAGAAAACATGGCTACTGAGCTATGCTGTCCTAGTTCCTTCTTTCTGGTCAAATTCAGTACTATCTGCATTTTTCTGAGCACGTTTCAGCCAGGAGGGCCTACTTAGAGGCTCAGAGTTTGGCTGAGACATTATTGTTATCCAAGTAGACAAGGATTATAAACAGTAAATAATAATAATAATAATAATAATAATAATAATAATAATAATAATAATAATAAATACCACCACTATAAATAGCCTGTGTTTTATATTACTAGCAATGCTACTTCTACTGAAGTAGCTCCAGTGGTGTGTTTGTAAATGTAAACTATCACATTGGTCTCTCTTTTTTTTCTCCTGGAAAATCAAATTAAAATTAGCTTGCACTGTTAGGAATTCACCATTTCATACATAATAATACAGACAGAGGAAGAAGACAATTTCTTTTCTCATACAAACACATACCTTCATCAGAATTTATGCAAACCAGCTCCAAATGGAAAAAATAGAAATACCAACACCAGACAAATTTATGATTATTTTAGCACACAGATTAGGTGGGGATGCCCAGTGGGCCTTTGTGGTCACTTAGAAGAAATTCAATTGCTTACATTACTGATTTTTATTTAGTCAAATCCTGCACCAAGCTCATTTCAGCAGGTTTTTGTCTGGAGCTTCTATGCATGGCCAGAACAAATGACATCTGCAGGGATGCCTAACTGAGTTTGGGCATAGATGAAAAAAAGTGCTATATCATCTCAGACAAATTTGAACATGAAGTGTTTAAAACCTCATTGGGAGGAGTGGATTGATGGGTACAGATCTAGCAATCACCATGCCCTCTGACTTCACACTACATCTATCTTCATCCTGCCTCAGACAACACTGGATATTGAAACCATCCCAGCATACCTGTCTTTAATTTGCCACAGACACCTTTAGTCCAGATTAATTATTTTCAATCTTTGGGTCATCTGCTTTATACATGAATATTAAAACTCCAAAGTATGCCCTCCAGTAAGAAACTTGCACAACTTTACAGAATAAGCGAGATTAATCAGACATGATAATTATGGTAATAAATGTAATATTAACTTATCACATCATATAAATTCAGCTAAATGAGCTCCGTGGCAATAGCGTTTAAGAATTAAGAGGAAAGGCAATGACAATCTACATTATTGAAAATAAACCCTTCAGAGGCTGAATCAAAGCTATTTTTCACAGTCCATATATAGTTCATCTTATCCATATGCTCTGGATGTCTGGAGACTGAAAAAAATGCATGAACCTAAGCCCTCATCAAGTTAACCTTAACAAGTTAAACTTCGACATAGCACAGAAAAAAAAAAAGAGAGGAAAAAAAAAAAGTAATGTGGGGAATTATTCTTATTCTGGCTTTCATATGGTGGGGTATGGGACTTTCCTGACAATATTGTATTAAATCCACTATTAGAGCTAAGTTGCTTAAATTCTGGTTCAGCCAATAGGCCTCAGTTAATTTGTAATGTCACCATTTTGAATTGCTTAAAACTAAGCCATTTTTCATTTCAGCTTCCAATATGCAATCTAATGTGGAATTGCCTACTGGAGGCCGAAAGAGGTGCTCTGTACAAATACCATATCAGTGTGTTTAATTGTGAACACTAGAGCTATGAGAGGCAATGTATGGCATATATTAAAAAAGCTGAAATATATCCACTTTCTGGCCCTCATAATCCTCTCAGAAAAGATTAGCTTGGCTTCCCCAGCCCTCACACCTGATATTTCTTACTCTAACCTTATTTTCCAGGTGATCAGTTCAATTTCACAGTGTTCTACAGTCTTCTTTGGTATTCTCAGTTGGAATAGACTCTGTCCATCAATTGTTATCTCCATGTCTTCAATTTCTATCTCCACTTCATTCAATTTTACAGTGAAGCTTTCAAAATTCTTATCAGCTGTAGCTTGTCCAGCATTTTATTAATCTCTGTCCTGTCCTTAATAAATAAAGTCTGACATTGTGCTATAACTCAAATTCATAGACTGTGAAAACTGTAACAACAATGATAAAAATAAGACAAAATTTCAAACCCAACTATTAGAAGACTGCATGTAAATTGCTATGAGCATCAAAGTTTATTTATTGAGACTATCATCATCTAATTAAAAAAAACAAAAATCAAACATAAAAACTTACAAAGTTAAGAGAACCAAGAACAGGTGATCTTTTACTCAGTTACATGTTTTGAGTAACTTTATAATTAAAAAATAATAATAATTAATGAATTTAAAAAAAAAAAAAACTGCATAAGAGTCATTCGGCCACATTATTTTGCTTGGTTAACTGAATCCCCAGTATAGAAAGCATAGAAACTGAATCATAGAATATCCTGAGCTGGAAGGGATCCACAGGGATCACTG
The DNA here is from genome assembly GCF_964211835.1 of Anser anser. NCBI lineage: Eukaryota > Metazoa > Chordata > Aves > Anseriformes > Anatidae > Anser > Anser anser. The sequence goes on from NC_139720.1 coordinate 23,654,074, forward strand.
AGTCCAACTCCTGGCTCCACACAGGACCACCCCAAAATCAGACCCTGTGTCTGAGCGCTTTGTTCAAACACTTACTGAGCTCCACCAGGCTTGGTGCTGTGACCGCTGCCCTGGGGAGCCTGTCCCAGTGCCCGACCACCCTCTGGGTGCAGAACCTTTCCCTAACACCCAGCCTGACCCTCCCCTGTCCCAGCTCCATGCCGTTCCCTCGGGTCCTGTCGCTGTCCCCAGAGAGCAGAGCTCAGCGCCTGCCCCTCCGCTCCCCTCGTGAGGGAGCTGCAGGCCGCCATGAGGCCTCCCCTCAGCCTGCTCTGCTCTGGGCTGAACAAACCAAGGGACCTCAGCTGCTCCTCATACGTCTTCCCCTCTAGACCCTTCACCATCTTTGTAGCCCTCCTTTGGACACTCTCTGATAGTTTTATGTCCTTTTTATACTGTGGCGCCCAGAACTGCACACAGTGCTTGAGGTGAGGCAGCACCAGCGCAGAGCAGAGCAGGACAATCTTTTCCCTCGCCCGGCTGGCAGTGCTGGGCCTGATGCACCCCTGGGTACAGTTGTCCCTTTTGCCTGCTAGGACACGATTGACTCACATGCAACTTGCCATTAACCAGAACCCCCAGATTTCAGTGGGGCTGCTGTCTAGCCCCTCGTCTCCCAGTCTGTACGTATAACCAGGGTTGCCCCTTCCCAGCTGCAGAATCCAGTTAAATTTCATACTGTTGGCGATTTCCCAGCCCTCTACTTTGCCAGGATATCTCTGCAGGTCCTCTCTATCCTCAACAGAATCAACAGCTCCTCCCAATTTAGTGTTGTCTACCGACTTACTTAGTATGCCTTCAGGTTCTGCATCCAGGTTATTTATGGAAACATTAAAGAGAATTGGCCCTTAAATGGAACCCTGTGGAACCCCACTTGTGACTAAAGCAAAATATGTTGATAAACATATTGATATGTTAAACATAAGATATGATATTGAAATATTAAACATATCGATATGATAAACATATTGATAAACAGAAAATAATATTTTAAATGTTTCAGATTGTAATTATGTGAAGTTTTTCTTCATTTTCCCTAACTTGCTGTCAGAAAACTAGACTGAAATATTTTGAATAGACTGTTAGGAATTTTATTTCAATTTCATTTTATTTGAAAAAATGAATATTTAAATCCCCAGGATTGGAAGTTCTATGCAAGATAAAAATGACATTTTCATTATTTTTTTTTTTCCCCACTTTGTCAAAAGTTCTGTAGAACATTTTTTCCCTTTGGAATTACATCCAAATTAAAACACAAAACCATAGCAAGACATCAGTTACTAAGTTTTCTCAGATTCATCCTCAGAAGAGATCTGCTGTAGTTATGATCAAAACTGAAAGCCATGTTTCAGTTCACCTCTACCTCCACAACAACAAGGGCTTTGTGTTCCCCCTAGGCTCTGCTCTCATGGAGTGCCCTCTTGAATTCTACCTCAGTGGTAGGTTCGTCCCCCCCAGACTACCTTCACAGGTCATGCCCTACCTTCAAAAGCCCTCAGCCCTATTCTGGGAGAGAGGTGATGCCATGCAGCAGCAGGGAAGCAGACATTCCCTCTAGGGAGGGGATGATGATCAAGTCCATAACGTGTCAAACATACAATATCATCAAAGCCTATTGTTCTCAGGCTATATCTCCCCATGCTCTACATATGGGACACAGCATATTAGCGTGCTTGATTGATCCATCTATAAATTGAATGTTGGCACTGCAAACAATTCCCTGGCCAGAAGCAATACATCAACCACTTAAGAAAGCTGTGGAAAGGTCTTTGCCTTCATTAATATAATAAGGCAATATGTACATACAATTACATACACCAGACAACCAATAAACATCAATATTAATGTTCAAAAATATTTTTTAAAATGTCAAATGTATGTCACAGTAACATTTTTGTATAAGGAACGTTATATACTGAACAAAACAATGTTTTTGTATGAAACAACAGAAAAAAACCTGAAGGCTGTGGCATTCTTTCATACGTCTTACCTGTCTTGGGAGCACCCCATCATTCTGCTCTAATCAAGGAGGACATTCTTCAGTGTGGTTAACATGATGTAGCTCTCCTTCACCCTCAAGCTAGCAAATAAAAAAAAACAACCAAAAGTAGTATCCTGGAGCAATCACATAATACATTTATTTGTGTTCTTCTTGTTTCTGTAATGCTGTCTATGTCTGTACCTGCTTCTCACTTCTTGTCTTGCATTGTAATTTTGAGGAACAAAGAGTCTGTATTTTTTCGATGCTACCTACTTCTAAACAGTCTGTGACTTGACATTACTAATAACCTAGCAAGATAGATAATACAAACCAAAATCCAACACAATGAAATTATTTCTATTTTTATTACAATACTTCTGAAAATTATTTTTCATAATTAATTTCTAATGGCATCATTACCATTAGAGTGGAACAGAAGAGCCAGATCAAATTTTCTTCTCCAAAATGCTGCTCATCCTGCAACTTCAAAAGCTTTGGCAAATTAAGAAATATGAGGTTCTGTTACCCCGTGAATTCTGTTCCACTCTAAGAGAGTGAAAGTGCTATATAACAATATAAGAACGTTCATTTCAACATTTTGCAAGAAAAAAAAAAAAGTGCAGTATTTGTTCAGTATTTCAAAATAAAATAACTTCTCAATTTCTCTGCATTTAATAAGATATTTGTTTTAAAGAGCTAAATTATTTGAACAATAAGCTAAAGTATTCAGATAATAACTGTATATATACAAGGAGTGTCCCTGCTCAACAGAGCCAAAGCAGTAGGCATGGATGGGTGCAAACAGACAGAGCTGTGCAAGGAAACAAGGGGAGAATGCCAGCCAGCCATAAAAGCTCATATACCGTCTTACTACTTGCAGACAAGCAAATCCACTTCCCTGGACCATCCACTGGATGATCCCCTGGACAATCCCTCCTCTCACGCTACACACAGGTACCAGCAGAGGCCTGGGTCCACAACCACGAATGACAGAGGGAACAATAGAAAGCAGTTTTCATCAAGCTGGCAATATCAAAACAACCATGAAGGCTTCACAGCCAGGGAAATGGCTCCAGCTCCAGCGATGTCGTGCTCACTTATGAAAAGCAAAAAAATACAGATCTTGGAGGCTAGAGAGGTGCCTGAAGCTAGAAACTCATTGAAAGAGGTATTACGGCTAGCTACTGGGAGCCAGAGATGAGACTAAGCCAAAACGGAACAGTGACAGCTTTTATACAATTAATACAGGCTCTTTTCCAACAAAATAACCTTTTCTGCTTTATTTAATCATCCAAATGAAATGAATAATGGTGTAGGGGAATAGCCTGGTTCAAGAACATCCTGGACGATGGAAACTCACTGGACTTGGTCACTGCTTTTTTCACCACAATTTTCCTCCTCTGAGGCAAGGATGGAAGAAAAGGGAGAGAATCAAAATCAAGTGAGCTTAGGACTGGACAGCTACTTGCCGTTGGGACATTTTTGTCGGTGTGGTCAAGAGAATGAAAGAGTCACATTGAGCATTGAGGGGGAAAGCAGGGGAGGGACTTGCTAGTCATTAGGGCCATTATTTCCACCTTAGTGATGAATAGTCAGGGTCAGGAAAAAGGAAAATAGTAAGAAAACACCATTGTTGTGCAAGAGCAAGACAGAAAGATAGATGAGCTTTCAACAGCTAACGCTGACCCTGCTATCAGGCAGAGAAAGTGGTATGCAAGTGCTCCCAGCTGTTCAAAAATACCCCGGCAGCAGCAAGGAAAGCAATCATTCCATCTCTTCTGCCTTAGCTACCGAGGGTGTGGAGACTGAAATAGCATTGAAAAATATGTGTAAAGGTAAACAAAAGTAAAGAATGAGCTCCTTTCAGGAATGTGTTGAAGAGTTAGTGCATACTAAAATGTATGCTTTATAAATTAAAATATTTTAGTGGCAAGTTCTCATGCTGTCACTCCCATTTTTCCTTGCAGACTATAGTATGAACAAAATAATTTTGGAAAGGAGAACATAGATACATTAGACTGTCATGACTATGCATGTAAAGAACATGCTGCAATGGATCTTTTCCTTACACCTGAAATTATTATGAGTGGAAAATTTGGGACATAAAAATGGTAAAGCATATAGAAAAACAAAATAAAAAGGCATATTAGGCCCTAAGGAGGGATTCTCCTTACCTAAATTTACATATCTGAAAGGCTGAAATATGGGATCCCTTTATTCTCAGAGGTACTGCTGGGGGACAATAATTTCCTCATAGGATGAACGTCTAAAATGGATTAGATTAATTTAAATTAATTGTCTCCTGGAATTGTCTGTATCTACCCAGGGGTCCCAGAGGAATAATACACAACTAACCAACTAACTTTTAAGTGGACAAAGCTATGTAATATTTTCCCATCATAAGAGTCTGCTAAAGCAATGGCAAATCTCAGAAAATCTTATTAACTCATATGCATCATCTTGTACTTCCCATAGAAACAGTAATACACCAGTTCTATATATAAATTATGAAAAAGGGGAGGATTGAAAACAATCTTTGCCTTTACAAGAACAGAAATAAGAAAATACTGTTTCTTGTACTAAGTATTAAAATGAGATATTTCTGTAAGTGTTATCTAAAATTTAACAGGCAGCTTTTGGGGGCCAAGAATCATTGCCTGGAGGATAAAAATATTGAATACTGCCTAATTGAGCTCTAAATTATCCAAATATATAAGAAAACATTCCTGAAGGTTTTTCTGGGCATAAGGGTATATAGTACTGTGGCAAAAAAAAAATACATATAAACTTGTGTTCCACCTGATTTGAAATAATATTATTGCTTTGGCTTAGTGAAATTCAGTGCAGAAGACTTTTGATTGCATTCTTCCTTCATAAGACTTCCTCTGTTCTTCTTACAGCTGAATAACATGATTCGTCTGTACTGTTGAATTATTTCTAGCTCACTAAGCAAAGTCACTGCCTTTTTTCATATTTATACACTCTTCAAAAGCCTCTGCAGACCATTAAGAGCCTTCTTCTTGAGTCTCACAGTAGCCAATATGTCTTTTGTTTGAACAAAAACACACAGTCCTGATTGTCAGTTTGGGAACAGGCATCTCTTTCTTTATCATCATGCCCAGATATTATTGCTCATCTTTTCCAAAGCATTTTGATCCAAAGTACCATGTAGGAGGAAATAAAAAGGCTCAGCAGGAGATGGATGTTAAGGATGGAGTTTCAGCCTTTGAATTTACTGTTTTTAAAAAATTCAAATAAGATTATTTATACAGAGTGATCAAATGATGGTCAAACATGGAAGTGCTCAGAAGTTCAGTTAGGGTCAGCTCCCGGTATTTGCTTAACCAAACAGTTAAGAATCCTTCATTCCCGTGTACACTCTGTGGCTCCTTTCTGAAATACCAAACCAGCACTTTCACTCGGCTTTGAACAATTTTTTCTTCAAGAGGATATTTTAAAGGTTTCCTCTAAAGCTTGTGACTCTTCTAATTGTCAATTCTGTTTGAATCAGAGCACACACTTGTACTGTTTTATTTCTTCCTCAGTGGGGACCCAAACCTGGTTAAGTTTCTCCCAGAGTCATCCTCCTGTGTAAGGGTTGTAAAGAGAGAATGGGAAGGGAGCTGGGGGTAGGAACTGTGGTGAGAGGTGTTGTTAATGACAGTCACTTTTTATACAGCCTGAACATTTAGTGCAATTCAAGCCAAAAAAGTCTGCCTTTCTTATCCAGAAAAACATATTTTGATATATGTATACAGTCGAGCCATTTAAAAAATCTAGTGATTCACTGGCAGTGCAAGTTACATGTATGTGCAGTCAGTAAATAAATAAATACAACAACAATAACAAAAACCCACTTCTAATACTGCTCGGTCTGCTCTGCTCCCTGGTCATTTCCTCATTTGTTGTTCTCTGTGCCCCCATCCTTATCAGCACCTTCTTCCTCACAACTTTTTGACTTCTCTCTACCTCTGATCTCCCTATCCTGATCCTCTGATTTTGTGTTGATTGATGAATATACAGGTTATCTGAGCACTTATCTCCAAGGAAAAAAGTACTTCTGAAGGGAAGCAAGTTATCTGAGGTGTAAATGATATAAGAGAAAATCCTATTACTTCATCAAAGCAGAATCTCCACCTGCAGAAATTTTAAAACTTGGCATGGCTCTGATCTACCTCATCTAAGTTCAAATTTAGGCCTCCTTTTGAGCAGGAGGTTGGACTAAATGATCTGCAGAGGTCCCTTCCAACCTATTTTTTTTTCTATGATTATAGAAATAGGGGCTATAATGCTAATAAGTAGTTGTTCAGCAATGTTGTGAGAACTGGAAGCATACCATTCTACAAACAATGTGTGTAACACTGAAGCCATTACTTTAGCTTTACTTTTTGGAAAGATTGGCCAGCACAGTTTCAAGAAGGAAAGAAATAATATAAAATTGTCATTGTCGAACAATGCAAAGACCCTTATTTCATTGTCACAGTTATGACAGTGGCTACTTCATAGTAAGACTGCATGAAAAGAGATCTCCTAGCTCTCTTTAAGGGTTGTGCTTTTCAGATTTCAATTTATACTACTAATATGTTTTTCTCCAGTCTCACATAAATGAATGTCATCATTATCCATGTAAAAAGATAAATTTCAGCGGAAGCCTCATATTTACTTAGGCTAAAAAATCCTGTTTACTGCAGAAGCCAAGAGAAGATCCAACAAGTTCCCTGATAATTCAGCAGTATATTGCCCAAATCCACCATGTAGATTATGAAAGTCTCAAATTCAGCCAAAGAAATTCCCCAAAACTCAAGGTGAATTCAGTAATCTGATGCCTATGCTTCATACAACATGAACATGTTTTCTCAGATTTTCCTTGTGGGTGCATTGGAGTGCAAGTGTGAAGAGAAACAACCATACTGATTTTTATTTAAAAGCTGCCACTTTACAAATTTCCATCTCAGTTTCATGCAGCTGAATAAAGGTAGCTAATGAAAAGCAAACTTAAGGAGATTTTACCATGAAGAGATCATTGCACTTGCCCAGCAAATCTCATCAAATGAGCTCAACTTGTTTTAAGCTGATGGTGTTTCATTTATCATGTAGTCAGGTAGCAGGTGCTTTGCCATCTGAAGAGATCCTGAACACGAGCACAGAATTAAAAAAGTAATAGACTGAGAGCAGAGAAGGTAATACTGCCATGGCTCCAGCATGGAAAAATGATTTAGGGCAATCATTTGTAATTTGTATAACACCCCAAAGTAATTCCTCCTTTTCTATGCGTAGTAGGTAATACTTAGTGTCTTTTATTTTGATTTACCCAGTCCCTAGACTCTGATAGCAGTACCTTTGGTAGCCATTTCACAGAGACTACTAGCTTTCTCTATTGTGAGAAACAGGCTCCCTGTTTCATAGAGAGAGATCTCTCTTTCCAGCAGCTATAAAAGGTATTTTTTCCCAGGAACAAAGTTGATGACCTTTTGCCAGGAGAGTTGCCCCTTAGAAATGAAGTCAGATCAGTGTGTAAGCAGAGAACTTACTGAGGAGATGCTCACAGTCCTTGTGCTCTTAACAAAGAAGTGTTGTTGAAATGACTGTTATGACATAGTATCGTCTCTGACTCTTTTGCCAGGCTCCTTCTCTGTCATCATGTCAAGAGAGATCTTCACAGCTCTGATACTGCCAAACTGTCTACTTTGGTCATTTTTTTTTGCTGAATTCGGTCTTGTCTGTGTCATCAACAAGCAAGCCCTTCTTTTATCCAAGTATGTGACAGCACTTCCCAGAATATTCTCCAAATATTTCTTCAAGACATTTCCATGCATAGAAATTTCTGTTCAGAGAACTCCAGAGTTGTTTATTACCCTTTTCCTCCTCATATCCAATCTGAACATCCAATTTTGCTGCAATGTCTAAAACACCCTACACTAGATGAGTCCAAGAAATACTTAATACAAAAGCTTAAGATTTAGAATTAATAAGAAGCATAATACTGTGAAAAACAAAACAAAACAAAACAAAACAAAAAAATTCATTTTCTACAGACAGCAAGACAACAATACCAAATAATTTGTCTGCTGAGGGTGATGCCAGACTTTGTTCTCCTTGACAGTTGTAGCAGCCGTAGTTAGCTTTTCTGTATAGTGTGTCCTTAAGCATCACCAAAGGCCTTCAAAAGAGGCTCCAGCTACTTTTCTGTGAAGTTTAATAGATATCTTTTTTCTGTGATCTTTACTGAATTATGGTGTCATTTTATTTGTGCATTTTTCCTTCTTACTGCATTCCTCGTTGGACAACTCTAAACAATTAGCAGGCATTAACTCAGGCACCAATGAAGCATCAACAGCTAGCATCAATACACTACAGACTTGTGTAGACAATGTAACATCAAATGGCAGCTGACCAAATATTCAAGCCTTATTCATCAAGTACTATACTTCTGATTAAAAGTATTATGGATATTCTGTTTCCTGGCTTTTTAACTGATTTCCCCTGGAACTTTCAACAAATCATTTACTCTCCTTATATCACTGTTTCCATGTACTTTGCCTGTCTTTTAATATAGTTGGATTTTTATTTTTATTTTTATTTTTATTTATTTTTATTTTATTTTTTGCTGGTTTTGTTTGTTTGTTTCTTAAGGGTACAGTCAAGCTCATGACAACCAGTCTTGCTTGTGTTCACTAGGTACAATCTGTACAATAAAGCTATGAATATTTTTTTCATGGATAATGTTAGTATCTCTTTTCACTCCGTCAGTTTTCCTTCCCTGTCTCTCTGTTGACATATTTACCTCCCTCTAAAGGTTCCACTGTATTTAGACACAGGGCTGTAGACAGAGGTCATCTGCCTTGACCATGAGAATGACAGTGTGGTGGTTTCACACCAATGGGCAGCTAAGCACCACCAAGCTGCTCTCTCATTTTCCCTCCTCAAAAGAACAAGGGGAGAAAATATTATTAAAAATAAATAATAATAATAAAAAAAAAGCTCATCGGTTGAGATAAAGACAGGGAGATAACTCACCAAGTACTGTCATGGGCAAAACGGATGCAGCATAGGGAAAATGAATGTCCTTTACTGCCTACTGATAACAGACTGGAGCAGTGAGAACTAAAAGAAAACTAAAACCACCTTCCTCCCATCCACCTTTTTCTACTTACCCCTCCTAAACAATGCAGGGGAACAGGGAATGGGTGTTGTAGTCAGTTCATAAAGTTTAGTCTCTGCCACTCCTTCCTTGTCACTCCCTTCCCCTGCTTCAGGGTGGGGTTCCTCCCACTCCTTCCCAAACTGATCCTACGTGGCTTTCCCACAGGCTGCAGAATTTCAAGCGCTGCTCCAATATGGGTCCGTACCATGGGGGCCCATCCTTCAGGAGCAAACTGCTCCAGCACAGATCCCCCCAGTGTAAATATCTGCTTCAGCATGTAGTGGATGAAAGTCATTCATCTGGGGCAATGCACAAGCAGCAGCGGGCTGCCAACTTGCTCCTTGTCCTTATGTGGAAATGGAGAAGGGAATGCAGCAGCACCATGTGGAAAGGAAGGGACACACATTTCCCTGGCACTGGCAGCTGCTCTTTATTTCCCATGGGTAATTTACTTGTTTTACAAACAAGTAGGGACTGAAGAAAGTAACAGAAAGGTTGCAGAGTTCTGCCTTAATACCAAAAGAGTCTCCTTGTTTAAAACTCTTATTTATCTTCAGCAACAGTGATAATGTATTTGTGCAGCCAGGGGCTTTCAACTGATGGAAATCAAATTTGCTGAGGAAGCTGACCAGGTTTTGCAAGCTCCTTGTATGAGATGACTTTCAGAAATCAGGAATATCTGGAGATACCATAAAATTAGTGTCAGAAAATTGCAGATTTTTTAAAGTTTGTTAAAGGAAAAGGTCTCAGAGAAAATAATAAGTACTTTAAAATGTTTCCCATCATTGTAAAACTTGATCGTGAGAGTAGGTACTAACACAAGCCTTGTAATCATAGCATCTGAACAGCTTTCAGACTGAAAATACAATTCTAAAGGCAATAGGCAAAAATTGATAGAAACCATAGGAAACAATAACAAATACTTTCATAACTGGAGATCAACCTATTTTTATGGTTAACAGGAACACCATTTATCTGTCCATTTTTCTATCAATGCCTTAGAGGGTCATAATATTGCCAAAGTAAAAGCAAAATGTAAATGGATAAGGTGGTACAGTTTCCTATTTCTGTTATGTTCTGTGATGCATCAATGCATCAGTGCTGTTATTTTCTCCCTTTCATGACACATGAATGGGTTTTTAGAACCTCACACAGCCTATGAACAACAGCGAGGTATTGACTACTTTGACCTTTTGCTTATTGTAGACTTTGACTGACTGGTCTCCTCTCTTCTTACAGCATTGGCAGATGCCAGAAGGAACCACAGCCTCAGCCAGTCAAATTACTGAATTTTGAAAAGGTGAAAGCAGCACTGCTTTGCTTAGGCTATGATCTCTCATAAACCAGTGTCAGGCATTGACATTCAGATGTCTTGTTCTTGTGACAAAGATGAATGCAAGAACAGGAAGATTAACAGAATATCAAGAATGAATATGCTGTCAATAAAGACTTCAACAAAACACTGTGCCTGTTACAAGAGTTTACTAAGTGATCTTAGATACAGAGCCAAAATCACACTTTTCATTGTTATATAATATTGACGTTTTTGTAAAATTATTCTATGAATACATATGATAATTGAGACAATATTTACATATTTCTAGTAAGATTTCTTTGAGAAATATAGCACTATTTTTACTAATAATATAGCATTACGAGAGTGAGGTCTATCCCTTCTTCTGCGAAACAGTCAATTTTGCTGCACTTCAAGGTAATAGAATATTATGAAGTACCTGGAAATATTTCTTTCTGTGGAATTGTGCAGAGTTCAAAGTGTGACACTATCTTCTGCAATATTTGGATTGTTGTAGTTCTTGATACCATCTTCATCCAGCAAATGAAGCAGCAAAACATCACTGACCCTAACTTGGGATTCACTAGCAGAAAAATCATCCCCATATATAGGCAATATAGACAAGGGAAGAAGTTCGTGCAACTGATCACATTGTTAGTTCCATACACGCCAGAAGGTAGTTTGCAGTGTATTCTAGCATAAAATACAAGATCAAAAGGATGTTTAATTGTCAGAAGACAACATGTAGTCTGTAACATGTAAAAAAAACTGTGCAAATCTGGGCAGAATACAGATGTCCAAAAAGAGATGCATCTTGTAATATTCCAGTAATGAATCCTGAAAGGTGTTTTTTTAGAAACATTGTCAAGCAATCCTGAACTATACCAACAACATGAGTAATATAGTAATAAAAAGTCATGTAGGTAAACAACATAGACTGATATAACTGAGCCAAATTACATTATATTCTTCAACCTGATTAACAGATAACCTTTAAAATTGCATAACCCTAATTAAGTAAATGAAGTGTATTAACAAGGAACAATAATCTCCAGTCCAAGAGCAGCTAAAGGGAGTTAGATTGCCATTGGGTGTAGGAAACAGTGATAGATGTAATCACAGCACTCACGTGAGCTTCCTAAGAGGGACTTCTATTGCTTGAATTAACTAGTGAGTGGACAGCAGCTTAATGGTGATCTCTAGTGAACGTTATACAATACAAGGCCAATTAACAAGCAGCAAGGAAAGCCTGAGAATATTTTTAGTTCACATAGATTTATACTCAGTTTTATTTTGACAGCAATTACTGATTGCTGTTTCGCATCTCAGAGACAATTATCCACCCTCAGCTCCTCTATTTCCTAATCCTTTTCTACTAAAGAAAAGCTGCTTGTTAAACACTTCCCAATACACTTTCCTAGCCTTTGAGTCTCTGCATAGTCTTTCTCCTAGAGTACTCTGAGTTAAAAAAATTGCTAATGAACTACTCTTAAAAGCTATGATGTCCCCTGGTAAATTCCAATACTTTTCATTCAACACAGTGTGAATTAGCAGTTTAGAAAGTATGACTGCTGCCACAAGTTTTCTGCACAAACATAAATTCTCACAAATGACTGTGGTTTAATCTTTGAGGACCAGGTTGGAGCAAGATCTTCAATATAATAGGCATAGTCTTCCCAGATTTACAGACTTAATAACTGGAAATCCTACAATTAATGAAAACAAAGCTATATGTAAGTGCTTGTGTGTGTGCAAAGATGATCTAAAATAATTTAGATGCTACAGGATTTTGCAGACTTCTTTATGGATAAACTGAAGAAAGAGATGAAAATAATTATATATATATATATATATATTTATTGTCTCATTCCTTAATAAAGCTTGGCCACTTTCATATGCTACTTTGAAAACTGTGACTACAAATAATTAACATTAAATTATTAACAATAGTAACAGTAATAATTCACTGAGCTATTAGGCTGAAAAAGAGAGATTTCCAGGACATTGTCTCTAAGAGTAGATTGAGTATTGTTTCTAATTGACTTTCAATGACTCTTAAGCAAAATCTGGATATGAAGAACTTGGGCCATGGATCCTATTTGGATCAAGCTTCAGGTCAGCTGTGGCCAAATATGATATAACAGCACTAAGGCAAAAGTCATCCTTTATATCTGTGAAAAACAGAGAAAAGGAATATATATATATGGTGTCAAAGAAATTAATGCTTACTTCATCATTTGCGTTTGCTGAAATTTGTTGAGCTACAAGTAGAGGCAATTGGAATACAGCTAATGAAAGCACCTATAAGGATGGTCATTAATAGGTATTTCTTTGCATATCTTCTCTAACGGTTTAATTTCAGATTTAATTTTTTTTAAAAATGGGATGGATTTCGTCTATCAAAAGAAAAAATCTATCTACTTTTCCTTATCTACAGGTGGGTGAGGATGCTTAAGTAACCATTATCAGTCACTGAAGATCTGGTTAATATAGCCTTGTAATGTAGGAAAAAAAAAGAAAAAAAAAAAAAAGAAAAAAAAAAAAAGACTGTGCTCACTCAGAGAAATTTGGACCATCTTTGGCTAGCTAAGTCACTTCACAGATTTCATTAACTTTATTGCCAATGAACTTGACACTGTTGCCTGCAGGTAGGTATCTAGGATGCACTAGGGTATCCTGACTAGACTCCAGCTGTTTCTACAAAAGGAAACAGATCTACCACCAGTCCTTTACCATATTTATCACCACTGTATCATGTCATTGGTCTCAAATGGCTCCAGACCCCTGAGTGTGTGAACATTCATAGAGCCCTAGCTCTTCACCAAATATAGGTACCTAAGCGACACTGAATTTAACACCCTGGATGTCAATGTTCTGTAACGCCTACATATAAGAAACTGACAGGACAAAAAGATGAAGTGGCAAGATATTTTTACATTCCGTAGAGCAGTGGATAGTGGACTGCCCTTGTTATAAGGTTGAGACCAAGAATCTGTACTGAGGAGTCTGGAAAATGGCAGAGACTTCTGCATGAAGAGGGAAAGTTCTTCAATGGTTATAATCCAGGTACTCAAGAAAAAAATGAATAATTTATTGTAACCAAGACTGGATTATACTGTCATTTATATTTAATTTCTTTCACTGTACAGGGCTCCTACATCAAAAGAAATATGTGCCTTACAATTGTAACACAATTACCTCTCTACAGGGACAATCTCAGACAAGTAGCATATAGGATATTGCTAAAGAATTTTGGATGAAAGCAAAGTTTGATAAAGAAAACTATGATATACTCTTATTTTTAGCAAAAATGTGCCTTAAGGCTCAAATAGAGGCAATTGAGCAACTCTCATAACTGCACAAGACACAGTGATTTGAAATGCCAATCAGGTAATTTCACATACAAATGCAGAGTTCAGTGCTATTTGCATATGCATAAGCTGTTTTCCCTGCATAGCTGTGGAGAGTGCATGACATCCATGAATAAACATTTGTAGGCACTTTAAAAAAACACTTCAGCCTTGTTGTCTATCACTTGAAAATTGACTTTAAATGTTCATGCAGTGAAAAGAAGATCTCAGTTTTTCAAGAGCTGGTAGCCTTTTTCCCACTGTGTGGGATTTATTACATTATTGTTCCATAGCTCATGGGTCCCAGAAGGGCCGTATAGTCCTGTAATTATTCCAGTAATTATTATTATTATTATTTTTTGTTGATGTTGTTAAATGAGCACAGGTAGGTGACACATCCCTGAAGCAATCACTGGTGTAAATACTTCCAAGAAATTGCTTAAGCCTGACACCCAAGTTCTGATTATCTTCCTTTCAATTTTCCCATCTTTTTTCCTGTTAAGAGATTTATTCTTTATAAAAGAAAGAAAATTGTTGCTTCCATTAAATGGGGGGACTTTTCACACCTCTTTCCATGGTTTCAGAAAGTGCCATGTCTGAAATAGACCTAAGAGACTGTCATTTAGAAGTAGTAACATTGGATTTGCTTGTATGCTTAATAATCAAAAAGAGGTGAATAGTCTGTGAGTTAAAAGGTTGGTTGTGTGAGGTACTTAGCAAGTAAACAGTAAGGCTAATTTATGGTTTGTTTCAGAATCAACCTTTCAAGGCTGCTTAAATAAGATGTAGGCATTCACCAATCTGCATATTTCACAATCCTTAAATCCAGGAGTCAATTTACATAGATTTTTTTTTTTTAATTTTCATGAAAAAAATCTAGCTGGAAGAGTGGGGCTGAAATAATCTTGTCAATTAGGAGCAGGGACAATCTTCAAATCTTTTTATCTTTATGTTTATTAAACCTTTGCATAGTGGTGAGTTTTTGTTAAAATTCTAAGGGTGAATGAAGAATGGAACAGATTTTGCCACTGGATTACCCAAAACCTCAGTACTAAAATGCTTTTTTATTAATTATTTTCCCCTGAGAGGGAAAATAAATTTGTGCCTTAGTGCCCAAGGGCAGCCTGTTTATGTGGAAAGCAAAATGGCACAGGAGAGCCATCTCCAAGAAAGGGGCACTAAGCCCTGACCTATGTTGCACCTGAATTTGTCAACTGTTACTAAAGAGTACAGTATAAGCTAGTGGTTTGGCACAGGATTTGATGAAGCCATTTATAGTTGCCTGCCAAGCTTTGTCAGTACCAGTTTACAACAGAGGTTTCCTCTCCTAAGTACAGCTAGTCAAGAGTATCATCTTTTATAACAGCTGGTAAAATCCCTATGGAAACTACACCATATCTACTGTCTGAAATATGCATTGCAATTACAAGCCACTATAAGGAAAGCTCAAAACCAAGGACTTTTTCCTGCACATACTGACTATGCTTACATTAGTAAATAGGTGTACCTAAGGTGGTTCTCTGGGATCAAGAACCAGGGAATGGCCCAGTTTCATACAGTTGAAATCACTTTCCAAAATTGAATGGCTTCATCTAACCTGCCTATGGGGAACAGTTCCTGACCTACAGGAACTCCCTTAGACGTGGCTGAGGATGTGTGAGCTGATAAGCCAAAACCATATCAGCGGCCAATCCAACCACTTAGTAACAGAGACAGTGTTAGAACAATATGTGGGGATGTTCTTTGGCTATGATTAATGCACTAGCACAGACGAGGTCTTTGAGTCAAATATTGCCAGAAATGCTGTGGTAACTTTTTTCCTCTTTGATATATCTCTAATTATTCTTTTAATCCTATATGTGCTACATCAAGATACCTCAGTTAACTAAGAGTAGCTCTTGAACTGCTCTTTCTGTTCCTGTAGCTACTTTGTGGTAAAATGGAAGGTAGCATAATGAGAAGAGTGAATATTTGCATTGAGATTGCATCTAAATGCTCTGAGATCGGGACATAATACAAATGCAGAACATAACAGAGGACTCTGTCTCTTATGTGACTTCAATAACAAATCTGGCAAGGATTTTTAAAGCATTATAAGGAACAACATATCAGTAAATTATCTTTATAATGCTCTAAGCCAATGCGTCCCAAGAATGACTCAAGGGTTCAGCAACACATCAGAAAATGGGTCATGGAAACTGGAAAAAAAAAATGATAACCTTCTAGCACATGCAAACAAACAAGGCTTGAAGTACAAAAGATAAATGATCATTCATACTTGGCTGGTAAATGAAAACCATGAACATAACAACTGTGTGAGATACTCAGCAGGTGGTATTTGAAAAAGACTAGGTGACCACTGTACAGGAAGTACTGCTGTAGGACAAGCAACATTGCTACATGCAAAAAGTTAAACTATGGTACCTGAACAGTTGTTTCCAATTTAAAATCTTTTGGTTCAAGGTGTGTGACGTACTGCTGAACTGTATCAGGCATAAGAGATCTTACTCTAAAGAAATGAGTGTCTACATAGGACAGTGCTGCACAGGTCTGTTCAAAGATATTGGCTAGGCTTTTAGAAACACCTTATCTGCGCCATCTCAGGAAGCTGTTCACACACTATCAGGCCATGAAGACATATATTAACCACCTTGGAAAGTCTACATTCTTCGACATATTATGGACATGACCTGCTTTGCTTTTTTCCCTAGATGGAGAACTCTGACAAAGATCTCTGGGAAAATTCTCCAGATGCAAGAATATTTGCATGCCTTTGTATTTTGTGCAGTGCTCTCTCTCAGTCATGTTCTATGCTTCAAATATTCCCCAGTTCAAAAATGAAAAATAAAGATAAAACAAAACCATTGAATCTGCTGCCAGTAAATACACATACAATAGAAAAAGAACTTCTTAGACTTTCTTTTCCTGCAGGCATGGAGCAATTGTATTGTTCGTCACATTTCCTGAGAGCATCATTTTCTCTCCTTTCTCCTGCATTCATCTATCATGCTAACTGCTGCTTGGAGAAAAATAAAGAAAAATATTGTACTAGACACAATCAGTTAGTACTGAGAGGGAAATTTCTTTTGTGAAAACTTAGAAATAGAAGGAGATTTCAGTGTCACTCTTGAATTCTGTTAATTTAAGTAAAAAAGTCAGGTATTTTCTGACAGTTAAGAAGACATCTGTAGCAAGTGAATGGCACTTTTCCCTTTAGTTACACAACATCTATATTTCTTCCATAAAGAGATGAAAAAAATATATATTATCAGGTTAGGAAGAAGATGACCAAGATTTCTAAAGAAGGAATCACAGAATCACAGAGCAGTTGAAGTTGGAAGGGACCTCTGGAGGTGACTTGGTCCAACCGCCCTGCTCAAGCAGCGACACTGAGAGCAGGCTGCCCAGGACCATGTCCAGGCCGCTTCTTAAGATCTCCAAGGTAAGAGACTCCACAACCTCTCTGAGCAACCTGTCTTAGTGCTCTGTTCCCCAGACAGTAAAGAAGTGCTTCCTGATATATGTTTAGATGGGACCTCTGGCATTCCAGTTTGTTTCGTTTACTTCCCTGGGCACCAGTGAAAAGAGCTTGGCTCTGTTTTCATTGCACTGTCCCTTCAGGTATTTATACACATTGATGAGATCCCCCTGAGCCTCTTCTTTTCCAGGCTGAACAGCCCTGGCTCTCTCAGCCTTTCTTTATAGGAGATATGTTCCAGTCCCTTCATCATCTTTATGGCCCTTTGCTGGACTTTTTCCAGTAGTTCCATGTCTCTGTGTGTGTGTATGAGAGTGTACAATAGAAGACCCTTGTCCCTTCTCAGGACAATAATAATGGGTTATTATTACCCTCATCCCTTCTCAGTCCTGAAAAAATGAAGTCATTTGAACTTTTGCCTGGGACAAAAAAAAATATTTAGAACAGATTTTTTTATTTCTCTGTAGGCTGAATAAGTAGGTATGATGTCATGGGCTGGTTTAGATATTAGATGACCTTATCAACTGGATCGTGATCACTTTTAAAATCTCTGTATGGGTTTCATCTCACCCAGATTTAGATGTCTGTTCTGTAAGTGTTTAAACAAGTTATCAAGGTTCTTTTACAGTCAGCAGGGAGAACTGAATTCACCTGTTTAATTCAGTGCATTCCTTACAACAGTAAATGGTGATTCAGCAGTTTGGATTTGGTTGGAGATTTTATTAACTGCTAATAAGGTGGGGTTTTTGTTGTTATTGTTTGTTTATTTGTTTCCATTTTGTTCCTGAATTTCCAAAGTCAGTATCAGGGAGTTGCTGCCTCTAAAGAATTAAGATATCTTTCCCCTACTCTTATGTGGTGCAGTGGCAATGATGATAAATAAAGAGTCTTCTTTTTATGAAGGCTTAATATGTTTTTGAATGCCTGTCTGAAGCAAATCTCTACATTAACCTTTCAGTGCAGCCAAGATGCAACAAATGCAATTGTGTTCTCAAAAAATATGAAAGTCATTTTAATCAATCTCCCCCCCCCCAAAAAAAAAAAAAGTTTGCAATGCTAATTTCTTTATGTCTGTGTTTTAGCAGCTTGTTTGTTTGTTTGTTTCATAGAATCATAGAAACATTAAGGTTGGAAAAGACCTTCAAGATCATCTGGTCCAACTGTCCCCCTACCACCAATATGACCCACTAAACCATGTCTGTAAGTACCACATCCAACCTTTCCTTAAACACCACTAGGGACAGTGACTCCACCACCTCCCCGGGCAATCCATTCCAATGCTTATCTACTCTTTCTGAGAAAAAATTTCTCCTAATTTCCAACCTCAACCTCTGGCAGATCAACACTTCCCCCCAACTTTGTGTCATCTGCAAACTTACTGAGGGTGCTCTCAATTCCCTCATCCAAGTCATCAGTAAAGACACTAAAGAGGATGGGCCCCAACACCAACCCCTGGGGAACACCACTGGTGACTGGTCGCCAGCTGGATTTCAGTCCATTTACCACCACACTCTGGGCCTGGCTGTCCAGCCAATTTTTAACCCAGCAAAGCGTGTACCTGTCCAAGCCATGGGCTGCCACCTTCTCCTGGAGAACACTGTGGGAGTCCATGTCAAAGGCTTTGCTGAAGTCTAGGTAGACTGTGTCAACAGCCTTTCCCTAATCCACCAGGCTGGTTACCTGGTCATAGAAGGAGATGAGGTTGATCAGGCAGGACTTGTCTTTCATGAACCCATGCCAGCTGGGCCTGATCCCCTGGTTGTTTTGCACGTGCTGTGGGATTGCACTCAGGATGATTTGTTCCATAACCTTTCCTGGCACCGAGGTCAGGCTGACAGGCCTGTAGTTCCCCGGGTCCTCTTTACAACCCTTCTTAGAGATGGGCATCACATTAGCAAGCCTCCAGTCATCCGGGACCTTTCCTGTTGACCAAGACCGCTGGCAGATGATGGAAAGCAGCTTGGCAATCATGCTCACCAGCTCAGTAACCAGCTGAGTCAGGAAGCTGTCTTCCACACGCTCCAGGGAAGCTTCTAGACTGCTTCCTCTGGGCTGTATTGTCTTTCCAGCATATGTCTGAGAAGTTGAATTCCCCCATGGGAATACATGCTGGCGATTGAGCGACTTTCATCAGCCACTTGTAGAATCCCTCATCTGTCTCTTCACCCTAGTTTGGTGGTCTATAACAGAACCCCACCAGGATCGCTGCCTTGTTCGCCTTTCCGCTAATCCCTACCCATAGGGACTTCACCTTATTCCAAGTCCTGAGCTCTACAACATCGAAACACTCTCTAATATAGAGAGCCACGCCACCACCCCTCCTTTGTTGCTTGTCCCTTCTGAAGAGCTTGTAGCCATACATTGCAGCACTCCCACAGTCATGGGAGTGGTCCCACCACATTTCAGTGATGGTCACTAGGTCATAGTTTGCCTGCTGCACAATGGCTTCCAGCTCCTCCTGTTTGTTGCCTATGCTGCCTGCATTACTGTAGATGCACTTCAGCTGAGCCATTGCCCTCACCCCCAACACTGGCGTTGCTCCCCCAGGCTCATCTCTAACAAGCCTCATTTCATCAGTGTTTAAGAATGATTCCTCTAGCTGAGACAGTTCCATTCAGGTATCCAATCTATAGCTGTGATTTCACTTGTAGGTATGGGCATTTGGTATCTTTCCAGTTTGCAGATCAGTAGCCTCTTACACTAAGCCTTAAGCTATGATACAGATTTCTTATTTGCATGCCTGTCAAAGACTTGCCTTTTCTTCTACCACAGCTTAAAGCAGCATGTGAGGCAATGCGCTTGACAGGAATTATGCTGGGCAGTGCAGCTCCTACACATTTGTTTTCTGATTTGACAGGTTGTGGTAACCCTGGCAACCACCTCGCTGCACTGTTAGTGCCCACCTACAGCTTGCTGGTCCATGTGCCGGAGGCTGCTAATTGTTGTGAGAGGGTGCATGAAATGCTGCCTTGGATCCTCTCTCTTGCCTTGTATTGTTCAGGGGAACTGTAGAAGTTTGGCAGCAAAACACCCTTTATTTAACAGTGGGGAGACTTTTCACCTTCCAGTGAATGCAGCACAAGGACTTTCCAGTTTCAGCTGAGAAGAATTTTTACCTTCCTGCAGAAGGCTATGGGACAGAAGTGCTTACCTTTAATCACTGCAGCTATCCTGCCCAAGAAGCTGCTGCCCATCATTCTTTGGGATGCTGTGAGACAAGCTGCATGCCACTATCTCCAGATAGGTTACATTAGGAAAAAGGCCATCATTGAAACTGCAGACCTGTGGGTCTTTCCAATAGCCTGGACCTCTTACAGAACTGTGGCAGGGTGGGGAATAGCAAAACAGTTAATAGTAAAGCTAAATTAGGGTCACTGCTTCATTATTGCTATTACATATTTGCAGAATAATGTCTTCATTGTGCATGCTTTCTTATCTACCATACTGTTTGGAAAGGGATTCTTTGAGCCACAACTATATGTATTTTCTCATAATAATGAATGAAATAGAGAATAAAGCAGGGTGTGTTTGAGGGAGTGGGGAAGCTAAGGGCAGAAACAGGGTTTTGCTTTCACTTATAGTTTGTATGGGTGAGACTGACCATCTTCAGAAAACTTCACTAATTGTCATGGGTAGCTATAGCAACACATCTACAAAAACAAAACTATGGCTTCCCAAGAGACAACAGTATACTGTTGTATTCTGATGAGAGTATGGATGCAGGTCATCACTGTAAGATGTGCTTGGGGAGCAATTAAGATGTTTGTGGTCATATTCTCATTGTTTTTTCTTAGCAGGACAGTGGTATATTGAACAAGAGATCTATTTTCCCTCTCCCCCCCCCCAAACTTACCCAAACTGCAAGTTGTTTTTTATTTTGAATGTATCTCAACAATCCTACTATGTTTTAGTCCTGTAGAAAAGAAAATGAAAGTGTAACTTCCACAGTGTATTTGAGTTCCTTATTTTCACTAGTCAGACAATTTGTTATTCAACCTGATTTAGGCTTAATATCTCTACAAGGCATTATGCATAATGGAGAAATCTTATAACAGATGTGCCATTACAGCCAGCACAAGATTCACTAAAACATGTAATGATAGCTGTGCCTGACAACTCTTTCTTTAATATAGAAATTCAAGACTACTGAGATACAGAACAAAATGCACCTTAAGGGAAGGAGAGGTTTTGATGTGTGCTCAACATCGAATCCAAGTTTGTTAAAAACTCTTTTAGAATGATCAGTACTGACCAGCTCATTTCCATAACTGATACTACTGGGTTAAAACATGTCCACTTCCTGAAATCTAAGACAAATTAAAAATATATCTTCCATAGAGTATCATTTTGTTGCACAAACAAATCCAAATATACAATAAAACTCTGCAGAACTGTCTTGCCTAACAGAGATGGCAGGCAGGAGAGGGAGAAATGAATCCTTAAAAGGGTACTTGAACATACAGAAAAATGATGAACCAGCTGCTGCCCCAGCTTACTGAGTGCATCTTGTTAGATCAGACTGAGTTTATTAGCTTACACAGAGAAAGCAGAACTGTAATCCTTCCCCCCATCTTTCCCCAAGGAAAGAGACACTAAGAAAGCATAATTCTGCTCAGGCTTTGTGGACTGCTTGAGGGACATTCATATAATAAACCCTATAGCTTTGTGTGCATATTATGGTCATGCTGAAAGTGAGGCTTTAGTATATGCCTACATCTATAAAGAACAACAACAACAAAATAATAATCTTGTCCAATTAAAAATAAGATTTGTGTTTCAATTTATGTGTTTGCTTTTCCATATATTTTCTTCCTTGACACCCTTCTTACCTCTGAAGACTGTGAAGTACTGGAATTTCAGAAACACTGTCTGTGACTTGCTTCTTTGTCTTACTATGGAAACAGCTAATAGAGTGCTGATCATTTAATCCAACTGACGCAGGATTCCTATTGAAGTCAATGACAGTTCTCTGGATGGAGAAATGCTTTACAAGACTTTCCAAGAATACCTTTCAAAACTGTTCAATGCTTTTCCAGCAGTCTCACTTGGGTGGATCAACCAGTTACAGAAATTTAGACAGCTTCATATTTTGATTCCAATATATTAGGGAAAAAAAAAAAAGCATCCAATGTGCGCTGAAATTCATAAAGCTTTTTCTCTTGAATCCTTAATATTAGTCAAATGTGCGTATGAGAATATCAGCTTAAAATTACAAGAACAGTTACAAGAAATAGAATAACACATAGATGGTTTGGCAAGAAAACCTTGAGTATGTGCACAAAAGAAAACTCCGAACAGAGTCTAAATATTAGAGAAATCCATGAAAATGTATGACTTAAAATTTATATTTTTAAAATTGTTTAAAAGTAAGGGAGAGGGCAATCAGGCTATTATGAGCACAGTTGTGACATTATATTGTTAATACAGGGGGGAAATTGAGGAAGACAAAACTTGGCTGGAGTTTAAACTGACAAAGATTGTAAAGGGCAAGAAGAGTTTCTACAGGTGCACCAGCAGCAAAAGGAGAACCAAGGAAAACATGAGTCTACTAGTGAGCTGGGCAGCAAACCTCATTATGAGGGACATGGGAACAGACAAGGTGCCTGATGCCTTTCTTGTCTCATTACTTACTGGAAAGAACTGTTCTCAGGCCTCACGTGTCTCTGTTCCTTGTAGCAAGATCTGGAGAAAAAGATACACACAATGGAAAAGGTTAAAGCTAGGAACTAGTTAAGTTGGAGAGATTTAGATCCAATGACTAGAAATGACATGGAAAACTGACTGGACTGATGGGCTCAAAGTGTAGAAATCAGCCATTTAAAATCTAACCAGCAACATGTTATGTTTTATCTTAATGTGTGATAGGACAAAACCGTGTAACTGGGGAAGAATGCTTCTTGACAAGATACCCTTAGCTCAGTGGCTTCAAATAAAATCTGAGGATCCTTCCAGAGGAGAGAAATGCCAGCATTCATAATCTGTTGTACATATCTCACAATATAATATTTTAGGTCTTCCTTTATTCTTCTCCAGACCTCCCTGACTATCTCTCCCTCAGGTATAGCACGAAGAGTTCCTGTTTAAACCATTCTTTTAATGTGATCCTGAAAAATGCTGTAATACCATTTGCATTTAGACTTACGCATAGAAAACAGGCAGGTACTATATTCGAGTTCTGTACCTTTATTAAAAATCATATTAAAGGGTTGGATCACAAATTACTATTGATTATATTAATATTTCTAGACTTTGTCTGATAGTGACAGTCATTGTATATACATGTAATAAAAAGGTAATACCTCTGAAGTGGAATTTTCCCTCTGATAGACACACTGAAAAAGTCCGTAGACATACACTAAAGGGAAAAGACAAGGATAAACACTCTAAAAACCTAGTGATTCTGGAAGCTGGGAAAGCAGACTACACTGTGGCCAGTATCACAGGCTTTCCTTAAATAAAATCTTGTATCAGTACTGCTACAGAAAGACTATGGGGCTAGGTGGACCATTGGCCTTACTCTTTTGTTTTGACAAAGGAAACTTAAATTAGCAAAGAGTTCATATGAAGTCCCACCTGTCAAGTAGGATGAGAATTTACAATTAAGAACTTTTGTCTTCTCATGCCCTGAACTCTTCTCTGAAAAAGTGGTGTGACTAGGCTGTGAACTAATTCTCTACAAGAACTGTGAGTCACACACAGAAAGGGCAGCAACCAAAGCAGTAAGTCTTTGTAGAACCTGCAGAATGGATTAATGGAGTAATGTTATGCATTCTTTGTCTTGAAATCTCATGATAAATACAGTGATGAACAGACCTTAGCAGACATTGATTATCATTCACTGGTTATCCCAATCCTAAAGCCTACAAAATAGAGTAATGAAATTATAGTTGAAAATAATGGATATCTGTAGTCTGTTTTATCAGCCTAATGTTCACATTTCTTCATTATAGGCCCAATTCCTGCATCACAAATCTCTTGGAAATATGTAGCCAATTCTAATTCAAAGGAAGAAATCCTTCCAATGATTGTGGCACTTTCCTAGAGTGCAAACAATCAAGGAACTGCTGAAAGACAGGAGTGGGTAAAATTTAGAAATGGTAGGTAGAGTAGTCTTGCAGCCTTAGATCCTTGATCTTTACAGATCCAGCATACAAGGCTTCTTCAGTCTTGCTTAATCCAGACAACTGTGCAATAAATAAAGTGAAAGTGCACTATTCTACCCTCACAAAAATAAATAAATAAATAAAATAAAATAAATCATGGTCTGAAGGGATATTGCTTAATTTTCTGTTTTAGGGGTTTCATATGCTCCCCTAGTTATGAAACAATCCAAATGGAGTGGTCCTTTCCTCTGTAGGCTCCAACTCAGGTATATAAGGCTCACTTCGGTGTCCTCTGTAGTCTCCAGCTCAGGTATATAAGGCTCACTTCAGTGCCTGGTAAAACTGTGAAGATTATTCTGCAATTTACTGAAAAAAAAAATAAAAAGAAAAAAAAAAAAAGAGAGAGATAATGCAGTCATTGATCACAGCCAACATGGGTTCAGTCCTGTTTAACAAAAATAATTTCCTTTTATGACAAGGTCACCCACCTAGTTGACCATGGGAAGCCAGCTGATGTTATCTTTTTGGATTTCAGCAAAGCATTGTTACTGTTTCTCACAGTATCCTTCTGGATAAAATGTCAAGCATACAGCTAAATAAATACATTTTGCAATGTGTGATCAATTAGCTGACAGGTCAGGCTTAAAGGATTTTAATAAATGGGGTTACATCAGGCTGGTGGCCAGTCACTACTGGGGTTCCACAGGTCTCCATTTTAGGGCCAGTTCTCATTAATGTTTTCATAAATTACTTGGATGCAGTACCTGAAGGTATATTAATTAAGTTTGCAGACAACACTAAATTAGGAGGAGCTGTTGACTCCCTGAAGGGTAGAGAGGCCTTTCAGAGAGATCTTGGCAAATTAGGGCACCAGGCAATCACCAACAGTATGAAATTTAACAAGTGCAGGATTCTTAGCCTGGTACAGGGCAATCCTGGAGATTATAGAGCTTGTGGGCTGAGGTTGTAAAGCAGCCTCACTGAAAGGGATCCGGGTCTTTTGTCATCATCAAGTTGAATATGAGCCAGCAGTGTGCCCTGGCAGCCTAAAGAGCCAAACACACCATAGAGTGCATCAAACACAAGGGGTCAAGGGAAGTGATTGTCCCACTCTGCTCTGCACTGCTGCAGCTTTACCTTGAACACTTTGCAGTTCTGTGTGCCACAATATAAGTAGGACATAAAGCTATCAAAGAGTGTCCAAAGGTGGGCTGCAAAAATGGTGAAGGGTCTAGAGGGGAAGACATATGAGGAGCAGCTGAGGACCCTTGGTTTGTTCATCCCAGAGCAGAGCAGGCCGAGGGGAGGCCTCATGGCGGCCTGCAGCTCCCTCACGAGGGGAGCGGAGGGGCAGGCGCTGAGCTCTGCTCTCTGGGGACAGCGACAGGACCCGAGGGAACGGCATGGAGCTGGGACAGGGGAGGGTCAGGCTGGGTGTTAGGGAAAGGTTCTGCACCCAGAGGTGGTCGGGCACTGGGACGGGCTGCCCAGGGCAGTGGTCATGGCACCAGCCCTGCTGGAGTTCAAGAAGCATTTGGACTGTGCTCTCAGACACATGGTCCGATTGTTGGGTGGTTCTGTGTGGAGCCAGGAGTTGGACTGAATGATCTTCATGGGTCCCTTCCAACTCAAGGTGTTCTGTGATTCTATGATTGTGTGATTAAGAAAATAGTGAGAATAAAATGTTTCATTACTACTGGATGAAATGACAAAATGGAAGGTATCTGAGAAGTATTGGTCTTCCTTATTCTGACTCTGCACATATTCTCACAATTACTAGCCAATCACAGGTGCTCGAAAAGACTGCAAACATAATCGGTAATAATACTAAAAATCCTTTGACCTCAACAGAATTATCCAGTTGCAGAGATGAGTCCTCTCTTCCATAAAGGTGGTTGTACCAGGGCAGAGGTCAAGACATGGGCATTTTTTATAACCTTCCACACTAGGAGGCTGTCATCTTCCATAGAATGGAAATAATTTCATTCATTTAATTGAGAAAATATCTCTAAGTGTTAAAAGTGTAGATGATCAACTGAATTTAATGTATGCATATACCAAATCTTCTCTGAACACAGCTTTTCCACAAACCACTGCTTGATGGAACTTGTACATATAGTATATTTCTGCAGCCTTTTTTCTTTCTTTCTTTTTTTTTTCTTTTTGTTTCTGTCGTTGTTTTTCTTTAATACATAAACATTTCACTTTTTGTACAACAAAAACAAGATGTGGATAGAATTGTCATTTTAGCTTTGGAAACCTGCCCAAAAAAACATTCACAACACAGCAATCAGTGTCATTATAATCATAGTCGACAAAAATTTCAACCTTTTCCCCATTTCAATCATAATGTGCCTCAACTATAACACAATATTACACATATTATTGTGTGAAATTAGACTGTTAGCAGAAAAATATCGGAAGGCATACTTGTCTTAGAATACTGTGTCAACCTTTGAATAGACTTGAACATAAAATCTTACCAATGATATGATACACATAGTTTTTTTAAGTGACAGTGAAAGAAAGCACACACAGTATAAGTAATTTTTGCAGTATTGACATAGTGATGAATACCACAGCTGTCGAGACTTCAGAGGTTTTGTGTAACATTCCTACACACATTGACATCTCTTGCTTTCTTGTCCTCATTCTTATTTATCATTCAGGATCCTGAATTTCCCAAGTCTGCTAACAATACTCAAAGTTTATTAAAGCTCCACTGCACTGGAGTGTAGTGTTTACATACTATGTCACCAAACACTGCAATACACTGATCTTCACTGCCCCCAGCTAGTCTCAGCTATTCACCACAGGCAGGTTCTCATGGTGTCATTAAGGGAAAGAGCTTCTAACAGTGGCAAATATAGCAGATATCTTTATTTTATTTTATTTATTTTATTTTATTTATTTTATTTTATTTTTGTTTGGTTGCATTTTTTTCTTTTGTTTTTGTTGTTTTTCTTGTTCTTATGCAAACAAAACCAACAAAGGAACAGAAGTATTAATGAGAGCAGAGAGGAAATGTCTGGGGGCTTACAAAAGAGTAAGCCTCCCCGGCTTGAATGCTGGTTCAAAATTTAGATTGCAGTGGATTTTAGAAATACAACCTGAGCTTGAAGTCTAGATGCAGTCTTCGATTTACAGAGTTACAGATAGCTGCTTTAACTATCTGTTTGGGAACAATTCAAGAACCCATTCTAGAAGCATGTTCTAGTGGGAGGAATTCTCTAGGTAATGACAGGTGCTCACTGTCATATCTTCCAGTACCAGATAATGTATTGCTGTGTTTGAAAGTGTTTCTTATTACCCAAGTCAAAGGAATTACTCCCTGGTCCATTAGATGTAGCATAGCTGACTCAGAGTCTGGTTTTGATAGCTAGTCCAATTGTATCACCTGCCTAATAAGAAAATAAGGGCATTCAATCTTCAAACACTGTCAGAAAACAGACAGGAAAGCTAATTAAAAAATTATTTTAGTTCCATATTTCACTCTTTACAGGAATAACATATTTTTTAAAAAATCTAGTGTTCAGATCGTTATTAGATATCTAAAACATCAGATTTTAATAGTAGTCAAATGCTTAACTGTTTTTTCCCTTAAAATAAACAAACTCTTCAGTCTGCATTTGAACACATAATATAGTGACTCGGTGCATCCAACCATTTCTCCACTGCCTGCCACTACATATATATATAAATATATATTAAAAATAGAGATTAGCTAAAGGCATTAAATCATACCATCACTTTTCTCTTAACAAGCCTGGAGCCTGGACTCTCACTTGTCTACCTTGATAACTGTACAGCTTGTACAGCTTTCATTACTGTATTGCCTGAGTGGGCCACTGTCATTAAAAGGGTTTTTTAAGTCTGAAAATTTCCCTGTAGCTGAGGGATGTAAGACTATTATACAGAGAGCAAAATGTTAAAGGTCACAGATGTGCCTGAGTTGGAAACTGCATCAAAATCTCGAGTAGCAGAGCTTAGAAGTCTACATACTATATTCTGCTCTCTCTACCAAAAAGCTTTTCAGATATCAGTTTTGACAATTCTCTACTCTTTAGGAGATGACGGTTGCACCAGGTATCCAACTGGGCTTTTACTTATGTTCAGTAAGTCAGATGTGAAGCACCTGGAGCCTCTCCCTGCTCAGTCATTGGCAGGTTCTTTGAGGGACCTGCACTACAGCTTCTCCTTGCACCCCAAGCAGGTTCATCGCACATCATGACCCAGGTCCCTCACAACACACACATCACCTGCATGCCACAGCACGCCCTAGTTCCCCACAATGATCTCTCCTACCCCTAACCTGCACATTGCTCCATTATCAGCCCCACCAGGCTGGAACATTGACAGCCCCCACATCCCCAGAAAGCTCCTCCAGGCCCCTTTGGTGAACCTCTGCCTCTGACCATGTGGCTGTTAGTATACAATACCAACACAACACCTACCAGCACTGTCTTTCTCCCACGAGAGCATGGAGAGAGCAGGAAAGGTGCAGAGTGAAATGATATGGAACAAAGAAGCTCAGGCTGAACATCATGGAGAGTGCATGGAGATGTCAGGTCTTAGAACACAGGTGTCTCTTTAAGAGGTTTGGAGAGGGAGAACTGAGGACTGCAGATGGAAGGGAAGGACACAGGAATGCTGGAGTGAAGAGAGTGATAGCAGGGTGATGGCTAGGGTTAGTACGGTAGTTTTATGTGACTGTAAAATGGGATTTGACTCACTAAGACTGATTCTTCCATTTTATGATTTCTTCCATTTTCTTCTTAATAAATTCTGGCTTTTTTACAGAAAGGTTTTTGACACTCCTTTATTGTATTTTACTCCACATTTATCCTGCCTTTCTGTTGTTTCTTAAAACTACCTCTCCTTCACCTAATTCTGGAATTCCTCTATTCTCCACCTCCCTTTCTCCCCATTACAACCTTGCTCTTTCTCCCTGTTAAGGATTCCTGTCCTTATCCCTTATGTTTACCCTTCCTAGCCCCCATATTTTCTTCATCCTGCTAAACTTCCAGCTGCCACAAATACCTCTGCTGGTCTTTCAAAAATGCAATGATTAATTTCCATCCCCGCTGTTGAAGGAAACATGCCTCTCAGAAATCATTCTTTCTATAGCAACCTGATTTAGGAAGTGATACAGACACACACAGCTGCTGCAGTGACTGGATGGGAATGACGGATACCTCCGAGCAGTAGTGAAGTGGTGTTTGTGCTGTTGATTGAAGCAGTTGGAGGGTGGTGTGAGCACTGGCTTCACTGGCAGACAATTAGGTCTTGTGGTCCACCAAAATGTGCTCCACCAAAACACTTTGCCTACGCCCAGTCAAGTCGGTATGTTTCTACACAAATGTATTAGAGAGGGAACAGCAGACTTATTTTCTGAAGTTAATGATTAACAGATTAAAGGCTGAATTTCAGCCTCTGCTGTCACTTATGGGAGATAATGCCTGATATTTTAACGGACTTGACAACTGATATCTTAATTCTCCTTGGCTATGTCTTTGAACCACCTATTTTCTTCAATCCTCTAACAGAGTTCTGGGGCAAGAGGAGGTCTTGACACAGACCTCTCTTCAGATGAGGAGTTCCAAAAAATTAAAACAAGTTGCAACTTGAGATAATGCAGCAGGTAGAAAATCTAGGACAGCCTTGTTCAGGGAGAGGATAGCTGTCTCTGCCTTTATGAAAAATCACATGTGAAGTATTTATTTATTTAAATATATTTAAAATATTTAACAAAGCATTGTCTGCTGAACATGGGCCACAGCACTTCCAAAGACAGAAAAGCCAATAGAAGCTGTGCCATGTTTTCATGTTGCAAGAAAAGAATCACACAGTAGCTGACAAACAAAATTTGTGCAGTTCGATGGAGCCTGAACCTCAGCACAAACACTGGGAAAGTCTTATTTCAGAAAGGACAAAAATACTTTAATGTTTCCCTGCAAAGTATAATATTATAGGTATAGCTCATAGTGTGTGAGTCTTTTTATCTAATCAAAAAACTCCTTAGTTTCTCAGTAGAGGTCACAGATCACAGGTATCAAACAAGAAAGCATTAAAGTAGAAGCAGAGTCCAGTAATCCATCATGCTTTGTATGGCCAGGCTGCTTTCATATCCAACACTAAGATCACAAGAAAATTTTTCACTACAGTTCTACTTAGATAGCCTTTCATTTTCTAAAATTTGCTTTCTGGAGTTTACATTTCCATTCTCTGCTTTGTAAGACAAAAAGGTTGGTTAAATTCCATCAATTAATGAACATGAATTATCTTGCAGATCCCAGTGATTTATTTTGGTACCATGATCACTGCTAGAAAAATCTAGCACATGTATAAATAGTTAGTAAAGATAGAAAGATAGAATACTATTCCAAAAAAATATCCCCAAATTGTTTTGAACTTCA
Organism: Anser anser; assembly: GCF_964211835.1. Lineage (NCBI taxonomy): Eukaryota > Metazoa > Chordata > Aves > Anseriformes > Anatidae > Anser > Anser anser. The sequence continues at coordinate 23,684,879 of NC_139720.1, forward strand.
TAGCTCAGATATGCAGGAAATCTGAAAGAAATAATGTATTTGTCTCACTTTAGATAACATTTTTTTTTCTTCAGTAGCATTTTACAAAACAATCTGGACACGAGCTGTTGAAAATTAGATCATGAATTTAGTACTAAGTGTACGTGTAATTCCAAATTCTTAATTCCTCTTGCACAAAAGGGTGAAGAGCATTTAAGATTTGATTGCACTTGTATTGGCACTGTAGGAATGACAGCTGAGTAGCTTCTTCCATAATCATGCTAAACATATATATATATATACATATACGCATATATATATGAAGCTGCTGATAAAGTTGATGAAGCTAAATCCTGAAATCCACTTCTGTAGGTATTAGTTTTCTGGGGAAAAATAATTAAATGCAAACACTCACACATACATACATACTATTGTGTTGTTAGATGATGTGATATTTAAAATTAAGAACTTACTTCTGGAGAGCATGACCTCGATATGCAATTAAACTAGCCAAATCAATTTCCCATTTGATTTTTTTGATAAGAAAAATGTGTAAATGTGTGCAAAAATGCTGGAGGGAAGCAGTTGAGGTGTGGTCACACCTTCCTTCCTAGATGAATCTGCTACAGGGATGGGGACCCCACAGAGAGGGCAGTAAATGAAAATGAGAAAATGGTAACATACTGAGTGTGGCTCAGCCAAAACAAGTCAGGTCTGTAATAACAAAGGGGACCAAGAATCAAGGACTGGCAAAATCACACCTAGGGCTGCACAGAGGAAAGTTATTGAAATCCACTGCTGGATGTTCAAGTTCTATATTGGAGGACCCTGAGAAATTATGGAACATTTTAATTTCCTCCCTGGGTGGGAGGGTCTCTTTCTGTCTCTGTGAGAAAGCCTGGACCATGATGATGTATTCACAGTCTGCTTACATTAGGCAACAATATCAATACTAACTCAGTGACAACATATGTGTAAATATATGCTCATAGCAGCACATTTGTGGTAGCCCATATCTGTTATTAATTCTTATTAAGCTTTCTAAATTCTTTCCTACTCAACTTTTTTTGAGGATATGTAACACACCCTCAGTCCTGAAGTCACCTATTTCTTTTTCTAGCCTAACTCAAATAGTTCATTATAAGGACCTACGTAAAAATGTTGCCATGGGATACTGACATCTATTCTTGAGGTAGACAGGCACAAGGTGCTTATGGGTAATTCCCCTTAAAAGTCTGTTGACTAAATGAATGAGCAAGACAGCGTTTATTTACTCAATTCTTTCCTCAGTGTGTTACTGACTGGCTTAAGAAATCCCTGTACATGATTGCTCATTATTCCCTCAGCTGGTAACTGAGGAGACAACTTTGAATTCTGTTCTTGGGGACCATTACTCACAGAGGAAATAAATCATATAATTTATGAGTATTGTAGGAAAGAACACAAAGAATTCACAGATCATTTCATGAATCCAGTCCTTGTTCTACATTAGGACTTTTATTCCTTCTGATATAGAATTAACAAAATTAAATCCTTCTTTGAGAAAGATGGTCATCACCCAAAATATGTCTTGAAACTATATAATGCAAGGCTGTGCTAGTGTCCTTCCCAAGAATTTACCTAAGTAATGGATATAAATCACAACTGACTACTGAGGAGAAATATTAATATAATCCATATGTATGCTCCAAGTGTAACAGCCTATTTAAGGGTATTAGTTTACTAATCAAATTTCCTCCATAATGACCATTTTCATAGGATTACATGATCCCTTGTGATATGAGTTAGTGGGAAAAGTTTTAATAAAATTAAATATATTTTAACTTGCCTCCTGAGAGACCCATGTATGATTCAAAACCCAAACTCTTTCAAAGTGCATAATGTGCTTCAGGAAATTGGTTTAGTGCTGAAATCTACTAAAGCTGATGTCCAAGAGAATTCTGTGATCCCTACTGATGTGTGTAGCTGGGAAATGCTGGTTTGTAGTAGTTATTTTTATCTCTCCAACAGTTGAACCCTGCCTCCACAAGGGCAATGTATTTTTAATGCATATGATGTTATTATGTAAATTGGTTTAGCTGTGTAATCTACTAAAGGTGATTTCTCTGTCCCATGTGAACAACAAAGCCAATGATCACATAATATTCATTAAAGACAAAATTGTCTTACTTTCCATAACCAATTCCCAAGTGCATTGCTCTGACAACTTCAATTTCTGTTCAATAGTGAACCTGATGCTCATTTGCAAAACTCTAATGAATGAGCCAAATAAGAGGTAATGCATTTTTCCAGCTTGCAGTCCCATGCAGACTATAAATTATTTTCCAAGGAGCAACAGACACGGTAATTAAAGAACAAGTAAGATCCCATAAAAATTCTGTTCTTTTTTTTTTTTTTTTCTACATCAACCTATAAATCTATTCCAACAGTATCGTAAAAAAATGCTGCAATTTTAGAATCAGGTAGACATCTACATGATTTCCACCTATAAATGGAAGTGCAAGGTTATGTCTATGTGAATGAACCTGCAAAAAGTTTTCACTTTGTATAAATGTACAGCTAGGTTCTCAAACAAACTTTATGATCTGCATACATGGATCTATATGGAGACCTACAATTAACTCATTAATGAACACTAGATATATTTATATGCAAAACCAAGTACAAGAGTTTCTTTGTTAGCAAAAAATCTGGTAACATAAGGGACTATTGCAGCAGCATGACTACTGTTGCCTGTAGTACAAATGAACAGGTGCAAAGCAAATGACTGGATAAACCCTCTTTAAAACACGGTACATTGGGTTAACCTATAATTGCATCTCCACATCCTGGGGATAAAAGTAGTTCCTGAAAATAATTAAATGCTTTTAGTTGTTTTTTGTTTCGTTGGTTTTTAATCTGAGGATCCACACATTAAAAATAAATAAATAAATAAATAAATAAATAAATAAATGGAACATAGCCTTGTGAATACACCCTTCAGAAGACCAGCAAAAGATTAGATTTTGCTGGAATAATTCATTAGAAATATTTTCAGTGAAGACAGAACAACTCAGAAGTTCAGCATTTCACTAAATATTTAAAGGTAGGAGACAACATTGTGTGAGTAGTAAAAATACATTTTCCAAAACAGTTACCAAGAATAAGTTCCCTCCACTGGTGACATTTATGTATTTCAAAAAGGAAAACATAATTTATTCTGAACAGGAGGTGACTTAAATTTTTGAAATTCAAAGCAGGTTTTTGGCATTTTTTGTTGCGTAAATGGCAGTTTTGCAGAGACAGATTGTGAACATAAATGTTTTTATAGAGAATTATTTATACATTTGTTTAACCACTGTCATAAATCTACAATATAGCCATTCTCAGAAACAGATATGCAAAGAGAATTTCATTCAGCTTCTACTTATTGATTCTGAGCCATTTTCAAATTCTAAAGATGAGAATTAATTTATTATTTTTAATTTCAAGAAACTTTCTCTTTTTTTTTTTTTTCCTTTGGTGTAAGTATTTGTGAGGATGTGCTCTATCTGAGAAGCTTGTTAGCATTAGCTAATAGTATGTTCTTTTGTTGCTAAGTGTTGGTAAAATATTAATTGATGCGTGAGATGGAAAAAGAGAATTCCAGTGCATGTATTGCATAAAAAAGTAGATGAGAAAATTCTTTTAATTGCATTCTCTTGGCTCACTATCATGGTCAATGTGGAAGATGTAAACCTTTGATATTCGGAAGAAGATGGTTTTATGGAAAAGAGTGAAACAACCATAGCAGGGACAAATGGATAATGTTTGCCTTTTTTCTTTGAGGCTTGAGTGTTCAGTCTTACTAAAGGATATAGGACTTACTTTAAAGGAAAGGAAGATCTTATGACAGAAATTATTAATAGGAACTTACTACTGTTTGTTATAACAGGTCCACTTGTTTAACACTGAGCCAATCGTTTAAGTTAATGTTTGCATCATATAGCTCTCATTAGACTGTTTAAAATTTGAAAACTAAGATGCTCACTTTTTGTTGAAAGATTTTTCTTTTTTTGATACCCTCCTACATTTTAGGATTTTATACTGATTGTGTTTTGTTTTATATGCTTTTTCTGAGCCTTTATCTCAAGCACTGTAGGGATAATCTCATTAAATTGCAAGGAAAATATATTGCTTTGTTGGATATTTTTTACTATTTAAAACAGCTGAGTAATGCTCTGTGTGAATGAAATTCATCACAGTAGAGAAAGTCTGGCTATCAGCTTGCGCAACCTTGAAAATCAAAAGATGAATTCCAATTCTTGGCTTGAATTTCTATGCCATAGAAAGTAGAGTAGAAAAGGTGATAGGAGGTAAAAACAAGGAAGAATCCACCTTCCATACCTTATGAACATAGCATGGGGGAGGGGTTGTCTTTTCACCCATTTTTTCTTACATATATTGGAACCCACAGCTGCTGAAAATTGCCTCTCTCATGCAACAGACCAGCTAATCCCACATTGCCTCATGGCCTGAGCACAGCATGGGCACTCAGCAGAGTTCTTCCAGATTTTTTTTTCATGTCTGCTCTTTCCACTTTTCCTCTTCTTGAAAGTGGGGACCATAGCGTTTATTTCCTTCATAAAACATTATGGTCTGAAGGCTGGATTCTGGTATCATTCCTGAGGTGTTTATTCTCTATCTGTCCTATCATAAGGAGCTTGCTGGAGTTTTCTGCTACTCAAGACTTGAGTTCAGTATTTACACTCCTAATGACAACTTTTACATCCTCTTTTTGAGCCTACTCCAGGCAAAGCCATCATTTACTTTTTCCAGAATGTAGTAATATGACTTCCTTGTGTGTTGCTTCTGGTAAGATGTAAATTCTTCTTGATTCAATTAATATTAAGCTACTGGCTCTGTTCACAAATCACAAGATACATCTTTCCCAGCAGCTTAATGGAATACTGCGGTCCAAGAATTCAAGACCTGCATTTTAATTTCCATTCATATTACTTCTGTTTCTTTCCCTTAATTATTTGGTTACCACTCCAGTGCTGAACTGTAAATATTGTAGACAATTTTTATAAATTGTGGAAGAAGTTAGATATAACTAAAACCCACAAGTAAAGCTAATAAAATTAAAATCTAAGGCTTCATACTTCCTAGTTTAATTTTAATATGTTAAGAAGGAGAGAACAAGATGTGAAAAGAATATTTAACCCAAATCACATAACTATGAAAAATATTTTACTTTGTCAAACTGAAAAAGGTTTCTTCATTTTCTGGCTAAACATAACCCAGTAAGTATAATGTAATTAAAAATATATGGAACTATCCTTTTTTCTCTAGATTTACACATTTTTAATCCATGGCGTCGTAAGAAAAGAAGAATCTCTAAAGAAATGAAACTTTTCTTCGAGAAACAGATAACTATAAAAAGCAACATATAACTAAGAGCCATGGAGAGGGTTACAACTGAAACTGTTGTTGGTATTTAGTTTCCTAAACATAGGCAGTACGGACCCTTACCTTGAGCACTGTGTGCAGTTTTGGGCACAACAATATAAGAAGGGCATGAAACTATAGAGAGTGTCTGAAGGAGGGCTACAAAGATGGTGAAGGGTCTAGAGGGCAAGACATATGTGGAGCAGCTGAGGCCCCTTGGTTTGTTCAGCCCAGAGCAGAGCAGGCTGAGGGGAGGCCTCATGGCGGCCTGCAGCTCCCTCACGAGGGGAGCGGAGGGGCAGGCGCTGAGCTCTGCTCTCTGGGGACAGCGACAGGACCCGAGGGGACGGCATGGAGCTGGGACAGGGGAGGGTCAGGCTGGGTGTTAGGGAAAGGTTCTGCACCCAGAGGGTGGTTGGGCACTGGGACAGGCTCCCCATGGCAGTGGTCACAGAACCGAGGGGCTGGAGCTCAAGAAACATTTGGACACTGCTCTCAGACACATGGTCTGACTGTTGGGTGGTCCTGTGTGGAGCCAAGAGTTGAACTCGATGATTCTTGTGGGTCCCTTCCAACTCAAGGTGTTCTGTAATTATGTTTCAGTTAGCTGGCCTACAGCTCTTCAGAAGAACGGAGTTTTCCTGTATGTCCTGTGTGGTATCCAAAAGCATCCTGTGTATGTAAATATGTATATTAAATGGATAGGTATTTCTGTTTTGTACTTGTCACTTTGAAAGCTTTTTTACACAGACGAAGTTTCAGTATCCTAGGTTATATTGAATTGCTTAACAGTCTGATTTTTTTCAGTTTGTGGTGGTTTTACCGTGCTAGGCAGCTGAATACCACAACCGCTCTCTCACTCCCCCTCCTTAGATGAAGAGGGGAAGAAGTAAAGGAAAGAACAACTCACGGGTTGAGATAAGGATAATTTAATTAAAGGAAAAAAATATTATTAAGGAAATATTATTATTAATCAAACAATTTAACTAAAGGGAAAAAAGGGAAAGGGGAAAGGGAGGGGGAAAGGAAAAAGAAAAGAAAACAAAACAAAACAAGTAAAGGCTATGTGGAAGTGCAGAGGAAAGAAATTACTCTCTACTTCCCACAAATGAGCGATGCTTGACCACGTCCTTGAAGCAGGGCCTCAACGCATGTAGCCGGTGTTCAGGAGGACAGACGTTTTCGCAACGAGAGCCCAGCCCTCCCCTATTCTTCCTTTTTCCACCTTTTATTGCTGAGTGTGACATCATATGGTATGGAATATCCCTTTGGTTGGTTTAGGTCAGCTGCCCTGGTGATGTTTCTTTCTCGCTTTTTTTGCCCACCCGCTTGGAGGGTTAGAGAGAGTCCTGATGCTGTGCCAGCACTGCTCAGCAGCAGACACAACACTGGTGTGATACCACTGCTGTTCTAGCTACAAGTGCAGAGCACAGCACTGTATGGGCTGCTGCAGGGAAAGTTAACATCCCAGCCAGACCCAGTACACAGTTGCACACGACTGTGGTTGAACTGTGTCCAATACTCCTTCACATAACATAAGCCATTTGTCACCCCAAGTCATCTAGATACACCTCATATATTGAGATATTACTGTGACAATCAGACCTACATGGAGTTAGTCTAGAACTGGCAAAATTGGATGCAAGGCTGAAGAAATGTATTTATCCAGGTGTTTTGTCTTCTAGTTTAATCCTTTTTCTTGCTTTACATGTGTATGCTCACTTACGGTGGTCTGGCTTTAGTTCACCAGATAAAACAGAATATTCTAGCTATATTTGCATAGGTTAAAAAAAAAAAAAAACCTTGGTTTACAACTTCACTTCAAACCGAAGTTTTAAGCACCCAGATACGTTGCTGAATCTTCAGTTCATGTTAAATATACGCAGCCTGGGTTCTGAATGCACTGGGAACCTGACAGTAAGAGTTGTCCAGTCCTGGTTGATCCAGTTGTAAATGCCAAAGGAAACTGCAGGCGACTTTTAATGCCAGGTTGAAACTTGCAGCTGAAATAAGGAACCTTGGTACTTTTTATCTCAAAAACAGAAAAGGAATTTTGATAATGAAAGCAGAAACTGAGAGACAGTCTGACAGAGAGAAAGAAGTCAATATTCACTGTGTGTGGAAGATATGTTATCTGAGAATTTCTCCAGTATTTTTTGTTTCTGGTTGTTGCTACACCCAGATGTGGAGGAAGCAGCAAAGGGGACAGAGCAGGGAAATCTGACACATGAGATTTTGGCACTGGGTTTTGTCAGGCCCAGTTAATCACCCAGCACCAACAACGTAACTCAGCCTCCACCTTCGCTTCAGAGGTAACACTTTCCCACTTCACAGCAGTGTTGAGAAGATGAGCACATTATATTTAGATGCTTAGATGCTCAGATACTGCAGGAATTTAAATATCAAAGATAGGCAACATCCAGCCATCAAGTATCAGTAGAACATCAGATGGAAAAGTAGTTTTTTCATCCTCAAGCTGCAGTTTCATTTCTGGTTCCAACAGAACACACAGGAAAGTACAGGCACTGGGCTGTTCTGTTTTGTTTTCTTTCCTTTTTGGTAACACAACTGGGATGCAGAACCTGCAAGACTCATCTTTCCTCCATTGAATTCCAATGTTTCCTGCATTATAAGAATTTTGTTTTTGTGCTCAGTATGTGTGTGTCTCTGCATGGTGACAGTGACTAAGCATCTGAATCAGCTGAAGCCAGGTATCAGTCATGATGGACAGCATATTCCTTGGAAACGTGGAGTATTTGTCCTGCAACCACAAGAAAGCAAATATTGCTGAAACCATCATTAACTTTCAGTCTATGACTCCTGCTTCCCTAAGGACTCAATTCAACACCTGAGTAGAACTTATTCATATGTTGGTTAATTTCTAGGCTTCCATTAAGCACTTCTCAAACAGAAATCAAAGCTGGGGAGACAGGTGTTTAAGATAGTTTTCTTACACACCAGATACCAGGAGTGTACAAATCATATTGAAACTGCTTTTGATTCAAATCTCTTCCTAAGCTGCATAACCAAAAATCATTCCTTCCCAGCTGTTCTTTGCTGGGGCAGGCACTTACCAGCATTTACTAGTTCCAATATGTGGATTATTTTTTAGGCGAAGTTTTAATTCTTTTTCATATTTTCTGCAGAAAAGAAACAGAATTCCTGCATAACTCCATGTGATTCCGGTACTGCGTGGAACTAGAAATAACCTAAATGACACTCTACACAACCCAGTCCTGTTCATAAATTAACTGAATTCCGTTTTATAAAGTAATTAGGACATTTTTCCTCTCCCATTATTCCTACTGGAAATCAGAGCTAGAATTTCTGCAGATCACTAGACTTTCCTTCAAAGAGCTTGTGCTTTTTTTTTTCTTTCCTGAGTATCACTTTCATTTTAAGTCATATGGCATTTGAAAATGCTTCTCACATTTCTTCAAGAGGTGGGCTATTAGCTGAAAGCTCAAGCTCAATTAAAAATAAAGAAGAATTTTTAATATACAGTCTCAAGGGGAAAAAGAGCTTGAATATATTAGAAGAATTCATTCTGAAGGCTCAAAAGCATAAAAAAAAATAAAAAAGAACCCAACCCTATATTATTATTAAAACCTAATTGGATTATTTCTTAGGGCATGACTTATGATTTTAAATGGTTCTGAACTGTCTACTTTATTATGATCTTCAAAATTGCTGCAGGGGATAATCATGAGTATGAAATACAAGCATTTAAGGCTTTTCACCTCAAATCACAAAGCTGCTCAGACTAAACCAGAATTCAAGGTGTGGTGCATTCCCTAAACCTGTAATGAAAAAATCTGAAACACACACTGTGTCAGAGTGTGTATATCCAGACAGCACTGAATGAGCTGTTTTGAACAACGCATACTGAATTTTGTTTTGAACAATGCATAATCCTTGCTAATTCAGCTAGAGTGGTGTCAGGGTATCAGGAGGTGTCAGTGGCCCACCCCCTTCAGGAGAAGGATACAGTCATGATGCTGATAGGGAAGAGGACAACAACCACTTCAAGAGCAGCTTCTTTTCCCTCTTCTCATGAAACAAATCATGCTCCACATCAGGCTGTGTAAATGGGGCAGAAGATTCAGTTCCCTTAGGCTGTCTTCCTCCTTGTTCAATTCATTCTTGCTCACCAACAATTGGTTTCCTATTTTGCAGAGCTGCTTCACTGAGACTGAGCTACTTAGCAAACAACATTTAGAGTAGCTCTAATGAATTATATTAAAAAGCCATCTCAAAAAAAGCAACTAGGGGCCAGGCTTTATAAGAAATGTGGTATTAGAACTGTCTTCAGGGAATGATAATTGACCCTAATCATACTGATGAGAAGCACAACTGACACTTTTAGGGATATTCTTTCTCTTCTGTGGGCGGGGGGCTTTCTTGGGCATTGAAACGATAAGGATTTTCAGAGGATTAAGCAAATGTCATCCCCAATTAAGTTCAATAATTCACCTTCTACATTGGAAGGTCATACTCCCATTGGACTGAAATCTTCACTTGCAGCAGAACGTTTAAAAAACAAGTCCATGTTTTCCTTCCAAACCTGTACCTCAGACATTTCAGTATTACGTATGTGTCTGAGAAACAGACTGGCATAAGCATGTTACTAATTGAATAATGAAAGGGAGAAGGACAAATCTTATCATCTACAGACTTGGAGACATGCCAAATGCATTCCTTATTTTAAAAGAAAAAAAAAAAAGCCTATTGGTAATTCACACTGAAATTTTAATTTTTGCCTGTAAGCACTGATGACAGCATATGCAAACTTGCCTTTTTATCCCATGTTGTTTCTCACATCATATCTGATAACTATGAGGAATTGTAGTCTCTGAGACTCACACCTTGGGGGTCAAAACTCATGAAGACACATTCTTTGAAAAGGCGTGATTGCAAAAGATTTGACTGTAGTTAGTTAATTCAATGGACTTTCCATTCTAGTTCCTTCTTTTTTATCTCATTGCGTAATTTGAAATGATCTCCCTGCTGGATGCTACAATTATTTGCTATTAGCAGTGAGTCTTACTTAACATAAGCAACAAAGAATTCAGCCTAGTCTATTGTGGCACTAGGTCACTGGCCTCCTTAGCCACCCAAGCCTCTCTTTATTCCAGATCAAGTCATTTTTCCCCCCAAATAAATGTATTTAGAATTTCCTCATACTTTTACATTTTATAATAGCTCCTAAGCAACTGTGTTCAACCTTCTCTAATATGAAGAGGCAGGCTTTTAGGAGGTGTAGCACTATTTATATAGAAAAGAACCTGGCTTTTAAAAATCCTTTACATGCACATTACTCTATTTCTGAAAATACAGTTGAGTATTTTGCACTTTCCCGTGACAGTAAATTTTACTCAGGTTGGCAGTTAAAAGTA